>NC_090849.1:15617600-15924028 GCF_024217435.2 Syngnathus scovelli | reverse complement strand
AACCAAAGAAGGAGATGCTGAGTGACAATAGCAGCTTTGCACTCCCTCAAGATGAATATCTCAAGTCTCATGGAAGGCATTTGCCCGAATGTTCTTCTCCAGTTCACCCGATTGATAGCCATCTCTGGGTTTTCCTTTACAGCTAAGAGACAAAGGGAGTGCAATGAATTTCCTTTTTTTCTGCACTCAGGATGTTTTTTGGTCTCCTAAGTAAAGAAGATAATATTTGAGATTTTAGAGAATGAGAGAACTGTTCAATGATCACAGATCATATTCAACACTGTACAGACTACCCAACAATATACTACATCCATCACCCTATTAGTCTTGTCTATAATCTCTAAGATTCATGGAGACTCAAGATTGCCGATAATAGAAGAAATATGTTTTAATGAATTGTATGACATTCCATGTGCCTAGCTCTAGCCAGGAATTGGATGTCAGTGGTTCCCCGCCTGGGAAGGGGGACCCAAGTTGTCTCCATGGGTGCAGGTCTGGCTACCAGGTTCTTGCCCCACCTTCCAGGCCTGGCTCCAGAAGGGGGCCTTGGTGACGGGCAAGGATAAAACATCTATTAAATGTACTTATCATAAGAGGTATTTTGAGTTGTGGTTTGTCTGGTTCCTCACCTAGGATCTGTTTGCCATGGATGACCCGGCCAAGTGCATAACGCCTCAGACAGCTTAGCTTCTAGAATCACTGGGACACGTAAATCCCTCCACTACGAAAGTTTGATGAGTTTCCCCCACAGTGTAGATAAAGTAAGACGTTCCATAATCCAGGAGGGACTCGGAGTCGAACCACTGCTCCTCCTTGTTGAGAGGAGCCACATGAGGTTGATTGGCTATCTTATTAGGATGCCCCCCGGACACTTCCCTGGTGAGGCGTTCTGGGCATGTCCCACTGGAAGGAGGCCCGGAGACCAACCCAGAACATGCTGGAGAGACTACGCATCCCGGCCATCCTGGGAATGCCTCAGGAACTGAGCTGGACAAAGTGGCTAGGGAGAGGGAAGTTTGAGTTTCTTGAGTAAGCTGCTGCCCCCGCGACTTGACCCCGGATAAGCGGAAGAGAATGAATGAATGAAATGTGTTGTTTCTGAATGAACAGTTACGATGCAAATGGAAGGAATGCTTGTAATGGAAGGAATATCAAGTATCCATCCACACAGATGGGTGTCGCATGTTTGTTCAACGTAAACACTTTTAGCCTCGAGTCATCTGTGCTCAGCTCAACAAAGGAAATGTGTTTCGAGTTTTGTCTGGTCCCTCCGCCTCCGGAGATCTAAGACAGTCTTGTATTCATTTCAGAGCCATAGCAGCGTGCAGCGTACCCTTCACGGTTGTGACGATTCCAGCAAAATACTACAGTAAGCGTTGCTTGTCATATTCTTCTGCTGGTGCTGCTTTCACTACCTCCTACACTTGAGCATAGTTGCTGTATTAGTCTTCAATCAACCCAGATTTGGAAAAGTAAGTCTGGCTTAAAGAATTCCCCGGGTCCACTTGTTTTCATAAGAATATTTCAAAAAAGTCTGAGCTGGTGTTTCAGACAGTGTAGTCACTTAAAAGTGGCTCTGGATTGTCGTCATGATCAGAGAAACTCTGTGTGTGGGGATATTATGTAAATTCCCTACATTGTTATGCAACACGTTATTTTTACAAATAGGCAGATAAGAAATGTTCTCGGTTGATTTCACCCTTAATGTCTGGGCAGGCAGTCTAGACCAGACACAAACGTGCTATATGTATACAATAAATAAAAATACTAATATTTTTAATTACAAATCACTTTTGTCATGACATTTTATTGTGTACACATTCTACAATATCCAGAGCAGGACTTGCCACCGTTTTTGAAACTTCATACTATTTCTTTGGTACTGAAGGGCAACTATTTCACTCCTCTGAAATAGCACTCAAATTTGCCTATAAACATATGTTATTAATAATTCATGTTATTAATATACTGTTGCTTTGGGTGAAATCCTCATACAGTCAAACAACTTTTCACGCTATCGGCCTATTCCGTGCTTATAAAGACTGCCTCTGGTGGTCTGGAGGGACAATATAGAACTATCACTTCTTGTATAGATTTCAGTACATCCGCAGATAGTGTCAATAGAAGTGAACCACACAACATTTTTTTTATGTGTTCATGGAAAACGACAGAGAGCTTAACTCACTCCAGTTTCATTTACCATCCAAGAGTTTGAACAGAGGCTGACCATGGAAAATCCTGTCACACTGTTGACACTGTCATGTGACAGATACACTTAATAGGTTAACAAAAGTAGAGTGGCTACCGCATTTAACACACAACATTAGCAACTTTGTAAACAGACCATCACCGAGTTGTGCATTTCATGCGATTCACTTCAGTTGTGATAAGATAAAAAGGAAGGTAGATAGAAAAAAAATCCTCTTATAAATACAATTGGAATAGTTTAATATTTGAACAATGCCAAGACTCTTATCATCTTTCTTTTATATATATTTACGCTACTTTCAAGTAAAGATGTGAGTAAACTTGCAGCTTAGGACATTTATTATAATATATACATATAAGGGCTATACTTGTATGTACTTAACAACGTCCACTTCATTTAAGGTAAGGAGAAATCAAGAAATACAGTGCATGTAAAACCACTGCTTAGGTGTTGTTGCTGTAAACACTATGTATCTTCATGATTGAGTGAAGCCACTAATGCATGTTTGGTTTCTGCACACTGGACAACGCTCACACCCTTCAACTCCTCCCCTCGGCCGATACAATCAGACAGCTGAGAGGGAGAGCGCGAGGGAGGGAGCAAAAGAGAGCAGATGAAAAAGGTGGGCTCTCAGTCTGATGCACTCATGCACTTCTTGCCACAGTGCCGCTGTTCTCTGTCATGATCACACTGTAGCAGTTGTGGATTGTGCTGCTGTCTGTGATGGCTGTTCCGATGTTGTAGTGTACAAGACTGACTTTTTTTGGACTATTACTAACTCAGTGAACTTGTCTCGGCATTGAGGGAAATGTATTTTTTGCTGAGAACATGTTGACTCCATTAAGAGGTCCTCGTTTGTGGAAGCATGGGAAGTCCGGGCTGAAGTTTGAATGCGGCCAAACAATCCTCCAGAGGCGAGAAATGTAAGAACATCTGCTTTTTGCAAGCAGTTATCATATTTATGACTTGTTGCTGTGCAAAACATGTAGTGACTGAACTGGTGAAAAATGGACGGCAACCTGAGTGCATCAGCTGCTTTGAGGAACCACACAACCCCCTACCACCCCGCCGCGGGATCCTGGATCCTCGTCGTACTGGTCGCTGTCATCATTATCATTGTCGTAGGAAACCTGCTGGTCATCATCGCGATAGCTTCTACTTCCCAGCTCCAGACAACGACGAACATCTTCATCATGTCACTGGCGTGTGCTGACCTCATCATGGGGGTTCTGGTGGTGCCTCTGGGGGCCACCGTTGTGCTGACGGGCAACTGGCAGCTAGACGAAACTTTTTGTGATTTCTGGACTTCAGTGGACGTCTTATGCGTGACAGCCAGCATAGAAACTCTCTGCGTGATAGCCGTGGACCGTTACATAGCGATAACCAGGCCGCTCCGACACCAGGTTTTACTGAGTAAGTGGCGCGCCAGGGTAATCGTTTGTTTGGTTTGGCTCGTTTCCGCCTTAATCTCTTTCGTACCAATTATGAAAGGCTACTGGCGTGCAGACGATGAATATGAAGCCAGAATGTGCTACGATGACCCCGCCTGCTGTGACTTTGTCACCAACTGGGCTTATGCCATCGTATCTTCCACAGTGTCTTTTTACATTCCACTCTTTATAATGATCTTTGTGTATGCAAAGGTCTTCCTAATAGCAAGACGGCAGGTGCAGCTCATTGATAAAAGCCGAAAGCGTTTCAAGCATGAGTGTCCGACAATGCACACGCAAGTCGATTCTGGTATGAACAATCCAACCCTCCAGACGCTATGCATAAGCCAAGCTACGGGCAACACCGCTATGGCGCGGAAGGGCATTAAGCGAAGACCATCCCGGTTGTTGCTTGTCAAAGAACACAAGGCCCTAAAAACTTTGGGTATCATCATGGGGACGTTTACGGTGTGCTGGCTGCCGTTTTTTGTTGCCAACATCATCAACGCTTTTGATCGAAGCGTTCCGTCGGAGAGGATCTTCAGACTTTTGAACTGGCTCGGTTATGTCAACTCTGGCCTCAATCCCATCATCTACTGCCGCAGCCCGGAGTTCCGCGCTGCCTTCAAGCACCTCCTGAGCTGTCCGTGGCTGTCCACCCTCTGGCTCAATACATTCTACAAAGAAGTGCAGACTCGCTGCTCCTGCTTTCAATGGCGAGCTGAGTCAGGTCTGGTGGGTTCTTTCCAAAAAACTCCAAGCTTGGCCAGTGCTCGAGGGAACAAGAGCGAAGAGGCTTCCCCAGTTCCTCTCCAGTCCAATGGCAGCTCACAGTTCAGTGACTTATCACAACCGGAGGTCAGATTGTAAGTGTTTTTTGTTTTTTTTCTAAACCTGTTTTTCTAATCTTCACTTCCCTTCAAACAGTTCTTATGAGTCACTTAATGGTATGTTCTTCTGACTGTAGCTGTTTTGTTGCATATTGCCTGTTTCTACATACAAACATTCTCCTACCACATGAACGTTATAGGGACAGACGTCTGATGTCCTCATCTAACTCTTGATCTCCCCAACAAAGTGCAGCATTAGTGGGCTGTCATGTGACAGTTCATCAATAATCTACCAAAGCCAAGGCTAAACAAAAATGAACAAATCACATTACTTACTGCATTTTGTTGCAGATAAAGAATCGTGTAACAGGTTGAAAAGCATTCATTCATCTGCTAAACTTTATAACGCAACAAAAAGAGAAAAAGGAAATCTGATATATTATTAATAGATTTATTGTTAATAATGAATTTTATTCTTAGTTATTCTATCTGCAAACTCAAGGACAAACCATTAGATTAATAAAGTATTTATCCATCCATCAATTATCTGAACCGCTTTATCCTCATGAGGGTCGCTGGCGTGCTGGAGCCTAACCCATGATCGATAAATAAAAAAACAAGCAGATGCCATTGAATAGAAAATGGGATAATTACAGTCTGAGTTGGGATTTGGAAATATTCAATTTTAAAAAATAGATCAAACTTGACTCACTGCATTGCATATTGTGAAGGGTGATTCCCATATTAGGCTTTCTTCAGTGCGATCAGCAAAACAGTACGGAAATACAAATCATACAAAACATTTGATGTTTCAGTATTACAAAATTCAACTAGAACTTAAAACTTGAATTTCAAAATGATCAGTTATTTCACAATGTGAGTAACTCATGTCCTGAATTGATTGGAAATGGTCATACTGCTCATGCAGCATTTTGTGGTCAGTATTTTGATATATGAATTCAGAGAGTGGATTTCGTATCCCAGTATGGCTGACACATTGAGATTTGTGGTGCATATCAGCAAATATTAGCGTGGACCTCTGCCAGTCGTGAGGGCCTCCGAGGCCCATACCCAACACCCGACACATCAGATAAATCTTTATCATATATGCACAGAACACTCTGTCCAATTAGATGCACAGGGTGTTTATCACACAGTTTATTCTGAATTTGGAACTGCGTAACATTTGGCTAATGTGTAAGAGCAGTCACTAACAGACTACAGGACAGTTTTTAATCAACAAAAGTGCCGGGAACTCGCCAATAGAATCAAAATTAAACTTAAGAAATATCTTTGTGTACAGAATTGACCGAATATTTTATGAACTTTAATACATGATCATGGTGGCAATGATATGATGCTTTCTACCACTTATAAGAAGAGTATGAAAGAGTTATATTAAATAATTGAACATATTAGAAATCCATAATAATCTGCCATGAGCTATTAGAGTCTAACCCTCAAACACGCATCTATATGCTGCTTTTGCCTCTGTGAGTTCTAAATGTTCCAACTGCTGAATTATATAGCTTACATTATTTATATAACAACGCTTTCCTTTAGTGGGTATCATACACATTGTTCAAAATCCTGGTGATTTCAGGGCAGAGTTGAAAATGAATTGTTCGAGACCATGTAATTTACAGGTGCTTATCAAGGATTAGTTCAGATATTTGGAATGTGTTAGCCAGAACGTAGAGATATTCAGTCATTCCTCCTTTATATGGTAACGCATGTTCGGTTGCCCCACCCGTGTTTGCTTATGTAACTCAGTTTTATGGAAATACAATACTTGATTTCTAAATATTTACTCTGTTCCTTTATGCCACTGTATGTATCATAAATACTGGTGGTATTTTACAGGCAAGACCAATATTGCTATGAAACAAGAGACATAGGGGCATATTAAAAAAAAAAAACGTCATTTGAAGGGCGCTTTCTGGATGAGTTCAACTCAGATACGTGTTTCTTAAAGTCGTACCGCTCTGCTGTGTGTCTGCTATAGAAAGCAAACTATTCACAGCTGTGACTTGACAAGTCAATATAAAGCCTGATCCCTTGAGGGCTAAAGGGCTACATTTCACATAAAGGTGACTTAGGCGACTTTGTTTTCAGAAAAATGCTCGCTTTCATATGACGGCAGCCCTTATCAACATTGCCAATGGCCCACACAGTCTGTCACGTATACACCATCGTGATGACAACTTCAGGGATTGTATCTGTTTTTCATGATCATTAGTTACTCCAAGTTGAAACAGAGGATAAGGCTTATCCAATACATTCTTAAATATAACAATTACTAGAATACTGTCAGCGATGAAGTAATTAAACAAAAAATCTAAATATTCCCAAAAGCATATACACATATAATATACAAAAATTCATAGATTTTTTTGGAGTTATAGGGAATTGATTAAACGAGTGTGTTTTAGCTGCAGACTAAGATCAAGATGCTCCAGTATTTATATCCAAGCGCCATCACATTGTAAAAGGTTATTTAAAATCCATTGTTATGAAATCTAAAGAAACAGTTCTAGAAACTCATAAAAAATAAATGCTGTTGCTACGGTGGCACCACACTTACCCTAAAAACGAGTTGTAAAAGGACTTGAAAATCAAGTTATTTTTATTTTGTATTTTTTTCTTATCAGTATGAAAGAGTACAGACATGTACAGTGGACGTGATAGCATCAATGTCCATGTCGTGTTGGGGGAAAACGGATGAATTTCCATGAAAGACTGCAAGCTTGCTGTCATTAGCAAACAGAAAATTACAAGGGAAATGGCAGTGTACTGATACCAACTGTGTTGTTTTTTTTACCCAAGAAGACCAACATATTTTGACTGATAAAATAATTGTGATAAATATGTATTTGATTGCAACTGACATTCCATACAAGGCACGACCAACTCAACAACACAAGGCACATTCCATACAAGGCACGACTAACTCAAGAAAAAAAAGCTGAACAACCTCATTCAACTGAGGTCAATTTTAAGCGACCGCCCCCAAATGAAACAAAACGAAACCAAACACAACACAACACAGAGTACTCTACAGTTTGACATACCTTTGTTCCTATCAGTAACAGTAGGAATGTCACAAACCGCACAGGTTGAAAACAAGTATAATGTCATGCATTGCAAAACCAAAAAAGATTAATATCTTTTTTTTGGGGGGGGGGAACGTCATGTGTTTGATTTTGGTTGTTTGGTCACCTATTACTTGGCAGATTTTGTGGAGCAAAAACCAAAACCAAACAAAAAAACGGCACACAGTGAACCCCTACCAATTTGCAGTTAGCTATTCTGAAATGCAACGATTATTTTTTTAATTATTTTTTTTCTGTGAAAACCGTCTTTAAGTATTTGCTGAAAACTGACATATTAACATATTTAAGTGATCTTTCTGTAACCAAATAAGTGCCAATGAGAACGTAATAATGTGGTGTAATTTGTAGCAAATATTGATGAAGGGCCAGATCTCAACTAAGGTACAAAACTCTTTGAGCTAAGTTTGGTCTGAGTTGTTAGCAGACGTTACAGAGAGTATTTGTCAATTATGTACGTTTTCGCCTCGCTGAATGGATATTTGAAAGCTAACAAACAATGGAGGTCTCACGATTGGTTAACATTTTTTTATTTTATGGGTTGTGAAGACCGTGGACATTGTTGTGCAATATTTCAGAAATCAAATATTCTATGAGCCAATTCATTTATAAAGAAATGTAAGATGAGTTGCAATAAAAAAATCTGAGATGGTTAGCTTTATGCTAGCACGCAATGCCATAGATGGGCAAAGGAAAACAGCACCAACTTAACAATAATTGTAAAACTTGAAAGAACGTATCTAAACCCACGCAGAAGCAGGACATGCAGACAGAGCATACTATATAACGATACTGAAAGGAATATATTCTTTTATTCTTCATTCTTCTGAGTGGGAATCCACTCAGTTTTCAGCGAAAAACACTGCAACACTAAACCCTCAAGATTGGATTCTTAGTCTCCTGTGGCGCAAGGTCCTCAGCAATCCCCCAGACAAATCCAAGGGAACCTCAATCAAGTGTTTGTGGGCTGAAGGATCAGAAATAGCAAGCAAATCAAACTACTGTGACATTGTTTTCAGGCAGTGTGGTCATCATCTGCTTGTTTGTGTGTGTGCCACAGCTTCACATTGCAAGAAAACGAAGGATGAGGACTGTCATGCGCCATACTACTGAAGCCATCACTGTGATTCCCAGAAGCCAATGAGGAGCCTCCAGTGAACAGTGAGGTCCAGCACTAAGATGGCGGGACAAGCTCAAGAGAAAATGTTGATTTGCAAAAGCTATTCACATGCAGCGACATCAACGTGAAACTTAACACTGAATGGATTTGAAGTTGAACTTCCAAGCAATAATTTACATACAAACTGATAAGCTCCTGCTTGTGGTTGTAATTTGTAAAAAAAAAAAAAAAAAATGCACAATATGATGTAATAATTTATCTATTTATCTTTAAAAATATGCTTCCTAGGATTCCTTGTCTAGGAATATTAATGTCACAAATACTAAAAGGCTGTCCTGTGAAATCAATTTGGGTATCTGCTTTCATCGGTAAGACTGTGAACTTATTAGTTAGTTATCGTATCTAAATCTTATGAATAAACAAATCTAAATCACCCTTTTTGAATTTGCTGCCCACAAAAGCCAGGACGCCGAGTTAATTACTATCAGGAGTTTTCCATCAATTTGCAGTAACAGATGACAAGCTGCACATAAAATGTCACCAATTCCATTTACGGCTATTAACAAACTTTTTGGGGGAAAACCACTTTAAGGACAACTTTTGATGGATGTGTCAAGCAAGATGCATGACAACATGCAGCATATTATGCACTGTATTGGCCAATCCAGTGTACGCAGTAATATTGTAATCATTAATTTAAAAAAAAATCCCAGGCTAGAATACCCACCTTTTTTTTTTTTTGCGCCTTTTAGAGCAACGTCTCACAAAGCTAGTAGTCTACACCGCCGGTCTGCTTGCTCGCCAGGTTCATTGAGTGATCTAATAAGCTACAGCAAAAATTCATTCACCTCATCAATTACTTTTGTCCCCTGACTCCTTTGTGTGCGTTATGTGTGAGATAGCGCCATAGTTGTATTGCACTGAGAAATAAAAATAGAAATGCAAAGTATTTGTTGCATGTGTACTCCCTGCTGACCCACCAGTTCTCCCACAGGCCATCTCCTGTCTGTCATGAGAAAGAAACAAATCCCAAGAAGACATAACCGAAAAGACACAGGAAGTCTTCTATTTTGATTCAAAGTGTTCATTTCTGGTAATTTCCGTGGATTCTTCAAAATGTTTCGCACTGGCACTTCTTTTAATATACTCTTCTCATGTACTGTAGTCAAACAAGGTAAGCAAAATCTTGCTTGCGGTACACTGAAAACAAATCCGTTTTTGCATGTCTTGTAATTTGTATCGTGTGTGTGTGTGTATGTGTGTGCGTGTGTGTGTGTGTGTGTGTGTGTGTGTGTGTGTAATCAAGCTATATTGTGCACTAGGTGGCAGTAAAAGTAGGCATTTCATCTCCACCTCTACTGGAAAGCAAGGTTGCGCAAAAAATTCATTTCATTTCATAGATGGGTAATGAGAAAATAATACAGAAAGTAGAACGTGGGTAGAAAATATTTGCAAGCGCTTATCATACCAATAAAATAAGACATTTGTATTACTTATAAGTATTATGAATGTATATATGTATGGAACTATAGCTTGACTGTATCTTCGTTGTCTTCCTTATACAGGACTTTGCTAATATCTTAGGTTTTGTTTTTCACAGTAGTTATTATATATATAACAATACTGATCCCAGTTCCATTTCGTTATTCTGCTTGTACAAAGATTTTAATTGATGCTTTCACTGCGGTATTCATTCAGCAACATGCTTATTACTTAATTGTAATTAGGTTGTGCAGTGGTGAAAACCTGCACGGCATCTGCATGAGGAGTTCCATACTATTTTGTGAAAGGCTTTCATTAAGATTGTCTGTGTTTTTCCCTCCAGATGGCAACATTTTTTGCACGATCATATGCTTGAGTTTTAAAATATGTGACCTGCTTTTGGTATGCCAACATTTTGGTTACAAATGAAAAATTAATGTGTGCCACAGCTTTTCCCTTTCTAGAGCATTTTGGGGAGGTCGGCCAAAATTAAATTGAGTGCCGTTGGGAGAATCGAGCATGCAACAATTAGGAACAAATCAATTTCTGCAGAAGCAGTGGGCCATAGAGGCCAACTTCAATTCTGTACGTAGGATTATGACACTAAACAGCACTGCCATCATCTGGACAATCTATGCACATCAATCTGCAAGTATTTGCGAACAATTGTTGAGGCCTGAGTCATGTACTTTTCTTCAGTTTTTTTGTTTTCTTTTCTTTTTCTATCCTACTTCAGAGCAGCAGGTTAAATAATGTCTACGTGAAATAATCTGTCCGTGTTCTCCAGTGGTTGTCTGAACGAAAGCGCAATCACTCAAAAGCTGCAAAATGGACAATGGCACAGCTTCCGTCCATGCAGCAGGTCACTGATTGGGCCTTTTTTATTTTTTATCTTTTGGAAAGGCTTTTTGTTGAATCCATGGTTGTGCTGCTTGCTTCAGCTGTTAAATCAGTCAATCAGGTCTGCTGCCTCTCCTCTCAGCAAATTTTCTTGCAATTGCCTCGAAACCCATTCATATTTTACATAATATATAAAATATCATGATACCATTATTTTAGAGAACTCTCCCAATCTGGTAAGATCATCTGTTGGTAACTTTTTCCGTTTATGTGCAGCATAACAGCTAAATGCTGCTTCACCATGTTTGTGTTGAACTCTTGTAGTTGTAGAAATAAATTTATTTTTAATTTTTTTTATTATTGGTATAGTAACTTTGTGAATGCTCCATATATAGTATCTGTGTGTGAGGTGTTTGGGAAAGCGAGGACTTTTTGAGAGCGTGAGAGGGTTTTTTGGGCATGTGAGAGTTATCTTTGGTCAATACTTCATATATCACCATTAAAACTTGTTTTCACTAGCTGCTAAGGTGAGATTTAACAACTGTATTTTCTGAAAACTTCAATATATAGTCTAGTGATTTTCAAATTGCTCAAAATAAGCTCATCTCCAAAAGGGGGCACTGCAAAAATCGTTTGAGGACCACTGATATAGTAAATTAAAATAACATATAATTTTGTTGGCTAGGAAGAGCAGGTGTTGATCTTCAATTGCAGTAAATGCATATAGCACAGCCCCTCCCACCCATATACAATGCTTTTATCCACTAACTTCAATATTCTTTCAATTCGAAGCCTCCACCATGTTTTCCGTTATTTCTGATAGCGCGGTTGCAAATGGACAATTAATGGAAGCAGTATGTCATTTCTTTTCATTTCTGTGACCTTTGGTTATCACCGAGCACAATAAGCATCCACAGTCATTCAAAATTGGAGCCATTAGACGCTGGGGTCTGTAACGTTTTGGAGCATAAACAATGCTGTACATTGTGTAGTTGATCCTTGCTCATATTATAGTCTGTCCGTTCAGATACACTAAGCTGTTTTTTCTTTTTTTGTGATGAAAAAGACAAACCAGACAAACAAGGTGCGCTTCCCATTCATAAAGACAAGGAATCACTCCATGAAAGTCCTTTTGCGTCAATACTTATAATAATATGAAGGAGTTGGTCAGCAGTCTACTTTTACCTGTGCCGACGTGACTCCAAGCAGTTGCATGTCAGCAGGACAGCAACCCGACTTAACTTCAAATGAAAATGACCATGACAGAGACACGATGCCAACGCACTTCCCGCTGTGAGGATAATATCAGGATTCCCCAGACCAGAATGGATCGATTGTCAACAAGCCCTCTAACGTCAGCAAAGCCCAGGCTGCTTTTGGAGTGAAACATTTTGTCCACAAGGCTCACAAAACATTCGGACATCACTTCTCGTCTCATCCTTATCAGACAACCCTCAGTTGTTTGTGCAAACGTGTTTGACTAAAATGAATGATTACTCCTCAAACAGGAGAGCCACGTCCAACATTCATTCAAGCAGCAGGGTGACCATCTGGGCAGGTGTACAAAATGTGACCTTAACATTACGTAGATTCTTCATGTCATAATCGTTCAAGCAAAACCCAAACGAGACAATTTGGCATTAATTTGCCACACTCATGAGGGTGTTTCCTTGGCAACATGGGTCAAAGGGTTCTCAAGCCAAGGAAATAATTCAAAGGAACTGTCAGTACAACAATTGCAAAATCACTGGAAATATTCGAAATATTCATTCATAATAAATGAACCAAACGAACTACACTGCACTTTTTGTAGAATAAAATGCAACTCAAAGTGAATTAGCTAGTTTAAATCAATCCTCTTCCACATTTATACACCCAGTTTCAAAACAACAGTGCTTACCACTGAATATGAAATGTCTTTTTTATTGCTATGACAACAGGTGCTGCGCGGTCTAGGCCGTCACCTAAACTCTGGTGAAGCAACGTGATATTATTTCACTTCACATCATGTTAAAAATATAATAAAAACAGCTTACATTCACAGATTATATGAATTTTTACGTTCACAAATTAACTAGATACCAACATTACTTCAACAGCAAAACTAATAACACATCGTGCTAACTCAATTAGCAAGTGCTAATATAAATCGGAAGGTTTTAAAAACATCAGCATTGGTTCTAAATAAAAGCGTCACGGAATTATGGATTAATAACATAAATTTGAACATGAGTCGAATGCAAGCCTTGCACAGCGTCTGACAGTAATTGCATTGCTTTTGTTTTTTTTCTTTTTCACTGATGTGGACATGGACATTATGTAATTCATTCTGCATGTTGAAAGGAAAATGATTTGCCTCATATTGCACTTTGAGGACTTAATTTATTTTGTTTCTTTCTTCATGCAGGAATTTGTCAAGACAAAAAATACACAATGTGATTTTAGGATCTCTTAATAAAACGGCTTTCCATGTTATGCTGTTTTTGTTTTGTGTTTTATAATTTGAACATAATATGTCTGAACTGAACTGAATACAATGGGACCATGTATAATATCAAAACTGCATGTTCATACATTTTCAAAATAAAAAGCGTCATTTCAAGTATTGAAGTATCCCAAAAATATCATTTGACCTCATTACATGATAGATTTGCTCTTTAAGCCCAATCCTAACTGCTGTAATAACATAAATATGACGTCATATCACTATTCGGACATAAACGAAAAGCGGTAAATGTAATTTCAAGAGGACAGAGTGTGCCTGGGCTCAGTGAACACGAGGTTGCATCGATCACTCTGAAGCGTGCGAGAGGCGCGCGCGCGTGCACGCACGCTGCACGCTCGGTCTCTATCCGCACCACCGCCGATCCTCTGCCTCTTATAACCGGGGACCTTAATGCTCCGTGCACGGCCACCAACACAAGGTAGGAACGGGCTTGATAACGATTTGGGCATTAAGTGTCGACGCGTTGAGTATGTTTTCTATAAAAATCGTAGAAACTATCTATCCTACAAAAGGGTTTTTAGTAAGTATTGCAATAAAGTGCAAATAAGTATAGTGATGATAATAATAATAATAATAATATAATGTGGTTGTCAATTAATTTAAATAACAAGATAATATCAATTAGACATAAAACTATATCAGAATTATTATGTATATTCAATGTTATTATTATGCAGAAGCTCTTTAATCAAAATTATATTTTAAATAATGAAATAGGTCTGTGATTATTGTTACCTGTGAGCTTTTATTGTTTTATTGGTGGGGGGGACACTTCCTTGAATGGATTTTTTTTTTTTTATTGAGGTTGAATACTATTCAAATTAAACATACTGTGTACATTATCATTTCTTTATGAATTACTTTTGAAATTAATCATACTGTACATTATCATTTATTTATGAAATGGAATATCAAGAGATCACCGAAATTGAGCAGTAAATGACTTCATTTTGCTGGATGGTCGCTTCTAAGAACAGGTGGCAGATTTACTGTAAATTCAGCTTGTGAATAATGGGTGTGTGATGGAGCAATGTAAAGTGCATTTAATTTCAAATTCCTTGCATAAAAGGAACATTTTAGTAATTTTCATCAGGATTAAGAGGACATTTCAGTATTAAGCCAACATTCAACTTTGTAAATTGTTTGTGTATTCTATTTTTTTCCCCATTTATTCCACATTGAATACATCTCATGTCATGTGTTTGAAGTTTGTCTCATGTCCCTCCCATGTAGAGCTTTCATGAACGTTTGTCGCTATGCTCTGGCAATCAGTCTAGGGTGTAACCTGCCTCTCGCCCAATGTCCACTGCAATGAGCAGGATGACCAATTAGCGTATAATAATTCGATTTAACATTGACTCGATTTGTATTATGATTTGTGGTTGCCGAGTCAATTCAAGGATGATAGTGGCTCTTATATGCTCCGTGACTTTTTCTATTCCGGGATGAAAGGTGGGCTGAGAAAATAATACCGAAATATAATTTAGAATATCAACTAAAATGCTGGAGGGGCTTAACTGGGGATCAAGATTCTTGACGAGGCTAACAGCATTCCCGAGCGCCAGTGCAGTGCCATGCTCTGCTGTGTTTTGCTCTGAAAAGTAGATATGTATAAGCATACAAACACTACAATCCGCCATTGTAATTGTTGCAATTAATCTGCAGTCAAAGCCTTCTTTTTAGCCCTGTGCTATTGCTGTAGTGGGGCCACAGCAAACGTGCCTGGACTGTACCGGCGCTGTTGTGGTAAATCCCACGGTGCCTTAGTAAGTGATCAGTGGTAACAGCAAGCGATTCGGTTCATGATATTCAAGCGTTTCCCTGCACTGAACCATAATTGTAGCTTAATTTCTCATTCAACAGCTTCTCATCTGTCATCCAACATTGTTGTTCTCTAGTCATTTGTGACAATTACTCAGGCAATGGTTAATCAATGTTGCCACATGCTATCTTAGTTGTCAGAGCACTTAATGACGTCCAATCAGGACCTTCTACTACTCAATCTATTTGCACACAAACTAGATACTGCCACCATGCATTCACCATCATATCGCCCTTGATGATCATTTCACGTCATTGTCAACTTGGTGACATCTCCGCAGATAACATTGAGAATTACGTTTGCTTGTACATTTGTATTTCAACGTGCAGTAATCACAGGCTAACCCCCAGGGTGACATCTGCCTATTGGGATGGCGGACCCAGAACTCACATCCCCATCGCCCGTGACCCATTGCTTGAATGACACAGGTGGGATCTTTGAGTTGTCCCTCCAGAACGTTTCCTCGGGGCGCAAAACTCAATTTGAAGGTGTGGAGCTGCTGCAGTCCTTCAAGCTGCTCATCATTCCCTGCTACACTCTGGTGGCCCTGGTGGGCGTCGTCGGGAACTACCTACTACTCTACGTCATCTGCTGCACTCGCAAGATGCGCAACATCACCAACTTCTTCATCGGGAACTTGGCCTTCTCTGACATGCTCATGTGCGCCACTTGCATCCCTTTCACGCTGGCCTATGCCCTCAACCCACACGGGTGGGTTTTTGGCCGCTTCATGTGCTACCTGGTCTATCTCATCCAGCCGGTGACGGTGTACGTGTCAGTTTTCACCCTCACTGCCATCGGGGTGGATAGGTGAGTCATACAGTAAATGTGGTGGGTCCCATTGACGTGCGCGCATCAAGATCATCAGATGCTGGGGAAATGAGAGCCTCTCAGGTTGAAAATAGCCAATCATCTAATTTTACTAGATAAGTAAATAAAAGGCTACACCAGTGCAGAATTTCACACAAAATGCTGCTACCTGGGAAGGAGAAATGCTCAAAATTACTGTGGCACATTCTAGCTGTGAAAAATAGTTTAGTGCTGCAACCAAATAAACAGTTTAATGTTTTTGGATGTGGGGGAAAAAAAATGACCCCTCACTGACAAAAACATGGGGCAATGTCACTTTACCTTTGTTCTTAGCTCCTCTGAGTGCTCTAATGCAGTGGCTCTCAATCCTCTTACACTGAGTACAAATTCAGGAAAAAAAAACAAGCTACAATGATCATAATGGAAACACAGCTCATAAGAAAAGGCAGGGCTTTTAGTCATAATTAATATTATGTAATACTGTTGTATGGATTGTAAAGCAAAAGCAAAATGATGCAGTTGATAATCCACTTTTCTAGTTGTTCTCAATGTTTTCCAAGAATATAAAACAGCTTTATTTAAACAATTATTTACTTCAACAGTATTGCATCCCTTGATAGGTGGCGTGAGACCAATACTATATCATTTATATTAGACAACTGTGAATGTGGCAAAGTACACATCTAGACTGTGAGATGTGTTCAAGCCCTTCCTTACGGCAAGGATGTAATCTGACGCTCAAAGAATACATCATGCCGGCAATCAGTTCAGGGTGTAGTACCCCGCCTGCCGCCCTAAGACGGCTGGAATAGGCTCCAGCACGCCCACATAAGGATAAAGCGGTTCAGAAGATGAAGGAATCAATGAAGTGTCACACCACTGATGAAATTGACCTGCCTGAGGTGGGTGAAAATCAAAGTCGGGCCCTGATGCATTATTTGGAGTAAATAAATACTTTTCAGACCAATTAAGTAAAATTACACAGTACAACTGATCATTTCTAATGTGCTGCAGCACAGCAGTTGTGAATTAAATCCATTAGTGAATAATTTCCGGTAGAAAACCTGCAAAAAGTCAAAAAGGGTGGGCTCTTCACCCTGTATTCCGTTCTATTCTTTTGTATTCTGTTGAGTCAACTAAGGCTTTTTCTCACCCCGACAGATACTACGCTACAGTGCATCCACTAAAGAAGCGCATCTCAATTTTGGCATGCACCTACTTGCTGTGTGCTATCTGGCTGCTGTCCTGTGCTCTGGTGGCTCCTGCTGTGGCTCACACCTACCATGTGGAGTTCCAAACCGAAGGCTTCACCATCTGTGAGGAATTCTGGATGGGTCAGGAGGGCGCGCGTCTGGCCTACGCGTACGGCACTCTCTTCATCACCTACGTGCTGCCTCTGTCTGCCCTCAGCATCTCTTACCTGTGCATCAGCGTCAAACTGAGGAACTGTGTCGTTCCGGGCTATCACACTCGGAGCCAGGCTGAGGCTCAGCGCCTGCGCAAGCGCAAAACCTTCCGCCTGGTCAGCCTGGTGGTGGCCGCGTTTGGCATCTGCTGGATGCCCATCAGCGTCTTTAACGTGTTGCGTGACATTGACATTGATCTGATTGATAAGCGCTACTTCCTGCTCATTCAGTTGCTCTGTCACCTGTGCGCCATGAGCTCATCTTGCTGTAACCCATTCCTCTACGCTTGGCTCCATGGCCGCTTTCGTGCCGAGCTGCGCAAAATGATGGTGTGCCACAGACGTATCGGCATTGCTGCCAACAACGGCGCCACCGCCAGTGTTGTTCTGTGAAAAAGGCTTCTGAAATTATTGAAGTAAGGGATCACTGTGAGAAGGAAATGGGTTTAACTTTTCCGGTCGAGAAGCTGCACATGTACAAAAGCTATGTTGATAACTGAGTAATTTAGTTGCAACATTCATTAACTTTTCAAAAACTGCTAGCGTGTTAAAGCCAAATTCAACCCCAAAATGTTCCTTTAATAATACGTTTTGTACAACCCACGTAGTCGAAACACAGTGTTCTGATCATTTCTGGACTATGAATTAAAGAGGCAAAAGCCACCTGTTTTTATTCATACAGGGGGCGGCCTGAGGTGGATAAAAACAGGTACATTTAGCTGCTTAAATCATATTCCACATATGCAATGTAAATCAGAATGCTGTTTTTAGACTAATGGGGACAAATTAAACATTGTATAGACATTTTTGGGTTGACTTGGTGGTTTCTCTGAGGAACCGTTGAGCGCATGCTTCTAAATGCATTTGTAGCATTCTATTATTTCACCACCAGATGGTAAAAAAATAAAAATAAAAAATACACACTGTCCCTTTAATAAACTAAGTGTGTCCTCCATGACTACACGGCACCACACTGCCCCCGAGAGGCCAAGGCTCGCATATCAGGAACACCTCGTACTTATTTTTTTTTTTTATAGCATTAAAATTTGACATTGTTACGAATTCATTTTATAAAGATGAGATTTGGAGTTTTATTTAAGCTTTAAATAATTGTGATTTCAATATCAAGCAAATTTATCCTGTTTGTTACCCCCCCCCCTAAATATATATATAAAATTTTATTCAATTGGGCACTATGCAATGAGTCTGTTATGAATACCAAGCAAGTAACTACTGATATAATTTGTGTTTCTCATGATTACATACATTTGTGTTATCTTCACTACTAAGCTCCAGTTTCATATCAATAATTTCATTAGATGTTCAGTACTACAACACGACCTTGTATTGCTGTTGCAACTAAAAGATAAATGAAATAATGTTTACAGTGGAAACTAGGTAAGACAGGACTGACAACTGCAACTGAATGCTTGTGAAAGGAACATTTAGAATGCCTTATAAGGAATTTATTCCGTCAGGAAAACAAAATGTGCATACGTGTGTAAAAGACAAATGGTTCGATGAAAGCATATTTCATTTAAATAAAACCAGTTTGCATTTGGACGAAATTGAGTGTCTTTATTTAAAATAAAACCACCGTTCATGACCTCTTTGTTATATTGGCGCGTTAATGGAAGTACAATCTATGAGGCATCTTGAGGACATTTTCAGTGCTCAGCCCACAGAAAGAAGAGAGGTAGCCAAGAATGAGTTCCTTAACTATAAGTCACAAAAGGCTTTGCAAAAATGTCTCTACATTCATGTTGGAAATATTGCTAGAATTTCTGAATAAGGTATTTATCACAGACTTGCTGGAAGAACATGTCCTTGTGAGTCTGACGTTGTGTTTGTAATTTTGGCGAGTTCTCAAACACTGCATTGTTGCACTAACTATCACCTCATAGGACACAGGCAATTGCAAATAAGGCAACATTATCTGCTTGATTTGTGCTGGTTTTCTCAAGTTAATGAAAGGCATCCATTTGTACAGAAGGCAAAGCAGCTGATAAGAAGGGAAAATACCTCAGTAGAGGGAAAATTTGTTGATGAGGTACTAATTTATAAATAATTGTTTGGGGGTGATCTATGCATAAAATATATGTACATTGTGAGGCTACACATGTGGAATGATTGTCATATAAACATTTTGTGTACAATGGAAAAAAACAAATCTATGATATTAAATTAAGCACATACCACATTGATAATGGAAATAAATCAAGACATTTCAAACCATGTACCGCTGAGGTTCAAACAAATGAATTCATTGACTTAAATACATTTTACCTGCTTGTTTATCAACCAGACGCTATTTCTAGCATTCTGAAAGAAACCTAAATATTACTCCACAAAGTGCATATGCCTTAAGACATCCAAAAGGATGCGTCTTAGTACACACAAACAAAAAGCTTTACAGGGCCATTATGCACACCGGTCGGTCTCTTCTTTCCTTTGTGGTTACCTCATGCTGGGTTGGTCTTCACCGCATGCAAGATGGTCGGCTTCTCCTCAATGACACGCACCAGCAGGTTGTCTATGTACTCTTCCAGCTCGCTGATTTTGGAATCTTTCTTGGACAGATCGGCTTGTTGCCTCACCACCAGGGTGATCAACTCTTCATGGGTCAGCTGAGTGAATGGTCCGCTGTCAACCATGCCCGCCACCTGTGTTAAGTACAATATGGTGAGAAGTTGTCCTTTGGGGAAAATTTGACAATGAATCAAAAGGTGCCTAGATTCAAAAGTCTGGGGGAACTCATATAGTGACTGTGATGCGTTTTTTATATCCCTACCTTTTTAGGGGTGCCACTTTGAGCATGCATGTCCTTCAGTGAGTAAGTGCTGGTGGGATTCGGACTCTCAAGAGAGTGCATAGGCTTCACTGGATGAGGCCTGTAAGGAAATGCATATTCTTTCTTATATTATGCTGCATGAAGCAATTAGACAATGATGTTGGTAGCAAACTGGTCTCGTCAAGTCATGAGTTGAAATGTGGGTTACGCAACATACAATAGTTGAGTCTTTGTTCAAGGGTCTAATCATGTTCAAATTAGTCCAAGCCTTAATTCACCAAGAAAACCAACAATCCCAACCAAGGTAAAACCAAAGACCAGAGAGTTCTTTATCCAGATAGCAACTGCCCACAAATGCAAAGTCATCATTCTTTTCAATCTCACCTGGATAGCGTGGAGGCAAGGTCATCTCCATTGCTAATCTGAGGACTGACAATCAGAGATTCAGAGGGTGGCATCAATGCTTTCTTTGGCTTTTTTCTCACAGACAACACTTGAGCTTGTGAGGACGGTTCCTCCATGACAACAGGTAGCGGCTCTGAAAAAGGGAATGACGACGATACTGCAAAAGGATCACTGCCAACTGGATCCTCGCCATTGAGAAAATGCACTTGTGCCTTTCCATCAGCTGGATGCCTTTGTGTGATGGATTCCATGACAACGTCTCTTGTTGAAAGTTGAATTTTGTTAGTTTCTTCTTCGTTCGAAGGTTCTTGCTGAAATTTAGAAGCCTTTAGAGAGTTACTTCTTGAAGGAGGCGATGATATTCGTCTCGATGAATTTTGTCTTTGCAAACCAAGGCTGCTTTGACTGTCCGCATCTTCCCAGTTGTTTTTCTCATAGCCATTCAAACTTGCGAAGGGGTCCCCTGTTTTCCCCTCACTGAAAATTTGATCAAGATCTTCTGCTGTCATTCCAAAGTTTTCAGGGTTTTGTTCCCTCTGTGCTACGCTGGTATGAAGGCTGTCCAATGTTCTGGGTGGTTTTTCTGGTGTTTTTAGGCCGTGGCTGCTCATTTGCCTATCAGTAATATCTACAGAATAATGTTGTTCTGCTGGCTCTTTCATGGCGGGCCTTTGCCTTGGTCTGGCAGTGGGAACTTGTATGTCAGAGGTCTCTGGGGGTTTTGTTTGGTCAGCAGCTTTCTTGGGTGGAGGAGGTGCAGCTACTTTTTTTGATGACCTAGGTTTTTGTTCCTGGTGATATGTTTGTAAATGCCCAAGAGAAGTACTGTCCTCTGAAAATGAAGATCCAGCCTTCTCTGGGTCTTCGGGGCCATCCACACTCATTTCTGGACCTATCAGTTCTGGTGTACTGTCTATACGTCTTTGATTGACCTCAGCAATGATATGATCCCATCGAGTGTGCCCCTTCACTCCATGCCTCCTCTGAGGATACAATGTTTCATAATCAGGAAGTGGGAGGGATAGTGTTTTTTCTTGCTGAGATCCATTTGTGTGACTGGAGAGCTGCACCTCTTGAGTTCCACCAGTCCGGGCTTCATATATTGGATACAAGGGTGGCAAGGGGGCTCTTCCTGTCTTATCAGCCATTGTGGGTGATGATGGCACGTCGCCTACACTGTAAGAAAGGGAACCACCTGAACTTTCCAAAGGGGAACCGGGTGGGCTTCTGCTGGGGGAACCTGGCGGGCTTCTACTGGGATAACCTAGCGGCCTTCTACTGGGGGAACCAGGCGGGCTTCTATTTGGGGAACCTAGCGGGCTTCTACTCGGGGAACCTGGCGGGCTTCTACTGGGGAAACCAAGTGGCCTTCTACTGGGGGAACCAGGCGGGCTTCTGCTGGGGGAACCGGGTGGACTTCTAATGGAATAACCAAGTGGCCTCCTACCGGGGGAACCAGGCGGGCTTCTACTGGGGGAACCGAGCGGGCTTCTACTGGGGGAACCGAGCGGGCTTCTACTGGGGGAACCGAGCGGGCTTCTACTGGGGGAACCGAGCGGGCTTCTACTTGGGGAACCGAGCGGGTTTCTACTGGGGGAACCGAGCGGGCTTCTACTGAGGGAACCAAGTGGCCCTCTACTGGGTGAACCAGACGGGCTTCTACTTAGGTATTCAAACGGCCTTCTACTGGGGGAACCAGGCGGGCTTCTACTGAGGGAGCCAAGCGGGCTTTTACTGGGGGAACCAGGCGGGCTCCTACTGGGATATCCGAGTGGATTACTGGGGGAAACTGGCGGGCTTCTGCTGGGGGAACCAGGCAGATTTCTACTGGGATAATCAAGCGGCCTTGTACTGGGGGAACCTGGCGGGCTTCTACTGGGGGAACCAGACGGACTTCGAGACGAGGAACCAGGTGGATCTATATACAAGGAACCACTCAGGTACGAGGAAGTTGAACCCAGCGGATTTTTACGCAGGGAACCAGAGGGACTTTCCCTGAATCTCAGGGGAGCCAAGGATGAATGAAGGTTAGAGAAAGTATCGGGGAACTCATATGGTACACTAGAGAGGGGGGATTCAGAGGCGCCTGGGGAAGTCCACTGCTGGTCTGCAGGAACACTGGGGGTTTGAGACTCAGAATATTCCAATGGCAGGTGTTCAGAAGATTCAGATTCCAGAGAATGGCTCAATCTGCCAAGAAGTAGGAAAAAAGGCCTACAAATAAGTGAAACCATCAAATAACCCAAAATTAGGTCTACCAGTGTACAAGCCCATCACCAAATTAGCTCGTAGCTACCAGATTGCGACATTTTTGACAAAAGCACATTGCCAAACGTTGTGCGGCGCCTGTCATTGTTTTACAAAACCACGGTTAATACGTTTCCTTAAACCACTGAGCATACTTATGAACTGTAATCATTAAAAGCCCTTTCAATCTTTTCATAAAGACATCAGTTAACTTCCACAGAGAAGCAACAGAAACAGAAACAATACCTGCTAGAGGCTTCTATTTTAAGTAATGTAATTGTTTGGTGTAAGGCGTCTTTACTGCCTTTCAGCATTCTTAAATACTTTTAAATCGAAATGTAAAGCATTGTCCAAACTCAGTTAATTTCAACAGAATCATTGAATCAAAATCCCCCTTCGCACCACAATCTAACATCTAATACAAAACCACAATTCATTGACAAAAAAATGTGCAGTTTGCTCACCATGATGACCCAAAGCCAACAAAACTTGCCACCAAGATCCAAATGGAAGGAAAAAAGCGTAAGAAAGGAGAAAAAGAAAACCACACAGTGAAAACGTTGACATTACAAGTCAGACTGTAGCAACTTCTACAAGCTATTTCTGAAACCTGTTCCACAACATCTTCACAAAAACTAACACGCCCTTTTCCTCATCTCACAGCAGCTCAGTCTGGCTAAACAGGTCCATCAACTGCTGGCTAGAATACTAATAGTCGTCCAAGAGTGTCCAGTGTGAGAGTCAAATATGTCAAATATACAATTCATTTAAATATATAAAGATGTCTCTTTTGCTGGTGAAAAGAATATGAGAAAAATCTTAGACATTTTTATTAGCAACTTGGCAGGTGGCTGCCATCTTTTTTTTTTTTGGGGGGGGGGGGGGGAACATGGAATAAGCACTTCAATGCCTCTAAAATCCTCCATAACAACTAAATTCATGCAAAAAAAAAAAAAAGATTGAAGTACACCGTTCGTCTCACTAATACTGTTTAATTTGTATTGACTTGCAGAACTCGTTGGAATTTCCGCTTGCACAAGCTTATTGGTGGCTATTTTTAACTGGAACTCGTCAGCCAATTGGCCAAGAAGGGTAGTGCAGAAAATGAAAGGATCAAGAAGTTCTAATTGTTCCTCTAATGTGAAGGTGTTTTTTGACCGCATTTTCTAAGGGCGTTCTCAAACAAAAACACTCCCCAGAAAGGCAATCTTTGTCTACTTCATTTTGCTGAACCCATCATCCAATTTTCAAAATTCTCGGCACGTTGCACTCAGGTTAAAGTGGCCTTTCCAGCCAGACTCAGTCAGCATTTTAATAGGTAGACAGATTTTGATAGACAAGTCATTTTTGGGAAATTTTAGCCTTGAGTTAAAAGACACATAACAGCAAATTAATTCAAAAGAAAAAGAACGTGCCCACAAGCAACATCAAAATCAAACTTCCCGAGAGTCTTGAGCAGGGGTCCCCTTTGGGAAAATGACAGCAACTTTTTGGGTACTGATTAATGCGAAGGGCTCCTGGGAATTTAGCGTCACCTGTTTTCTCATTTGTTTACTGTTATTATGGTCTAATTTTCAGATTTTCTTAAATTTTATTTTCACGTAAGACATGATTTCTGCCTTTCATGGTGATCTTTCACATTGGGGTCCCCTGCTCTTGAGACTCTTTTGCAACTTGATTTTCTAACAGAAAAACCCTTTTGACCATAAAAAGAAAGAGAAAGAGAAGGCCTACCTTGGTTTAACTGTGGACACTCTCGCGGTACGATTTAGGAAGAGCATGGCAGACGAGCTTTGTGGGTTAAGGCTGGATTTCTGCTCATCAGATGGACTTTCATTGCTGTTAAATTGAGTTGTAGAGTTGAGTGAAATATTCTCAAATGAGTTTGTGGCCTCGAAGACTTGCTGATCTCTTGTGTCATAGTGAAGCGCTTGTGCGGTCACTTCTTCTTCAGAGTGTTGTGGTGTCTCCTCTTTTTTGTCCTCCTTCTTTCTTGCGAGTCCAAACAGGGATGAGAGCCTTTCGCTCATGGAAGCCTCCTCGTGACTTTTCTGCTCTTCTTTTATTTTTAGCTCCTCTATTCTGAGGTGCTCCTCATTCTCTATTTCTTGCAGCTTTCTGCGTTCTTCTTCCTCCTCCCTCTGTTTTTCCCTCCGCTCTTCCTCCTCAAGAAAGCGCCTGTTTCTCTCATATTCGTCTACCTTTCTCTGATTTTCTTCCTCCAGCCATCTCCTTTGTCTCTCCTCTTCCTCCTGCAATCGCATGGCATCAATCTGGCGTCTTTCCTCTTCCTCTTGACGCCGCCGTTCTTCCATCATAAGCCTATCTCGACTCTCGGACCTAAACAAAGGCACGTGCCTGTCTGGCATGACACTGGCGTTATGTTGATGTACATTTTCCATCGAACCTTGGCCAGAGCTGCTAAGACTGATAGTCGAGCCTCTCCTGGCCTCTGGCTCTTCTGCATACACCTGGGTGCTGTTAATGCCGGGGTTGTTTACATCACTGTGGCTGTGCTTGGAGCGGCTCAGGAAGGACAATGGACCTTGAGACCCCTTGCTGTCAGAGCTTCCACTCCGCTTGTGTCCAAGGAATTTGAATTTCTTCTTGACTATGGAAGAAGAGAAAACAACGTGAGGTGATTGCTTAGATGAAGCACATTATTTGAATTGCACAAGTTGCCCCTACCTACTCACAGTTTAAAAATCAGCGTAACCAGATACTACTCAGTACTATTTCTACTAACTGGAAAGCCTGAATATCTAAGCGTGCTGATACGATAGTCACTGTTTGGTCAGTATTATGCTCCACAGACTCAACTTTGCTGCCCTCTTAAAAATAATCATTGTCTTTACTTGGCAATGACTCATGGAAAAAAGTACCTCCAACTCTATTGTTGTTATAAGTTAGAGCAGTCATTTCTAATCGCAACTACTACAGGAATTGAGCAAATCTCACCTAATTCGAATTTTTTTTTCCCATCCATTCATACAAGCAATTTATAGTGATAGGCAGAAAAATTAAATGCTCTTCCACTGTAAGGCAAAAAGGAGAGTCAACTCGTGCAGCATCGCAAACAGTTAAGAAGCGAACAAATTCGACACATGAAGGGGTTCACCTTCACCTACCTTCGGGGGTTTCGACATTGATGCCAGATGAGCGGCTGCCGCTAAGGGATGAGCTCCTCCCGTGAAGACTGCCAAGGGTCGACATGGACTGTGAGGTGTTACGCTGCAAGTTGGATTTTGGTGCAAAGATGTTTTTAAACTTGGACTTTTTTTTCTCCCCTGCAGTCTGATTGGAGGCGAGTGAATCGCGGTCTCCCTCGCTGTCTGTCAGGACTTGGCTCATAGCCGAGCCGGAATCAGAGAAGCTGTCTTTTTTCTTCAAGCGGACTTTGTCTTTCAACTTGGACATGCGGGAACGTGGCTTGTCCTTCACAGAAAGGTCCACCATGCTAGCTGACATGTTGTTCCTCATGAAGGTGATGCCAAGCAGTACGTCGCCTCGCAGCTTGTCCGATTTTCCACTCTTGTCCACCAGTGTAAACCAACTGAAGATGACAGAGAGGAGGTGAATGAGAACTTCAAAATATATCTCAAACTACAATTTTACAACTTTGTCATGATGCAACACACAAAAAAGGAAGTCATTAGATGGGTGGGTGAGTTAGGCACAGTATGTTAAAAAAAAATACTGTCAATGTGTCAAGACAGATTTTCAAAGCCCTTGCACTGGATCTCAAACAACACAAGTTGTAGCCGGTTAGTCTGCCTGGTTCTGCGACTTACTGTACATACCCGTATATTCGGGTGCAATATGTATATTGATAGAATTAGAACTCGGACTGGCACCCTAATTGCGTTGACAGCAGCGGTCGAGTTCTGGTTGGATTCTTAAATTTAGCTTCTAAGGCAGATGTTTTTCTCTTTAGTCTAAAATGGCTTAACTAGAATCGTGAGGCATTGCGCCCAAAGGTTAAAAGAAGAATTGTCTTTTGAGTTGGAGTAAGGTAGTGCGTGCTTGGAATGTATTTTCCAAACGCACCCATTATTGGGGAACAGAGATTTTGAACGAAGAGTCAGTGTTACTGTTCTTGGTTTTTGTTAACTTTTCTCCCTAAAATGCAACTGCTATTCCAGATCAACTCAGTGTTTTTTTTCCTCCATAGTTTGTTGATTTATACGACTTATACTCAGAAGCGACAGGTGCAAAAATAATGTACTAGTAAGAACACAAAACAACTCATGGGAGTGTCTCATTTTCAATGCATTTGAAATATGAGCGGCATTATTATTATCATTATCATCCATCCATTAACTGAACCACTTGTCCTCATGAGGGTCAAGGGCGTGTGGAGCCTATCCCAGCTGACTTTGGGGAGTAGGTAGGGTACACGCTAAACCGGTTGCTGGGCTATTGCAGGGCACACAAATATTCACACTCACAATCACACCTACGGACAATTCACAGTGCCCTATCAACATACTTACGCATGTTTTTGGAATGCGAGAGAACACCGCAGTACCCAGAATAAACCCTCGCAAGCACGGGGAGAACATGCAAACTCCCCTCACAGGAAGGCAAGAGCAATAATTGAACCCCGCACCTCTGATCTGTGAGGTAACTGTTAGTATTATTATTAGTAGTATTAGAAGTATTGTTAGTATTAGTATTATTAGTGTAGTGTGATGTTGACTCAATTATGTCAAAAGCATAACAATCAATGAGAGCAATTAGCCTGAAGGTGGTGGGGGTTGATTTAAAATAGATGCGATTATTGACATCAGACCAAATATCCAGTCATCATTTTTCATTTTTTACCCATCTGTGAACAGATGAATTTTGACTTTTCAGCTGTAATTGATATATTCAATTAAGGCATCGTGATCTGAAATACTCATCCGATTCTTTGCGACAGTGGTTAAGGTGTGTATATTACTGTGGCTGCAATTTCAAAGACAAACATTTATGGGTGTATTCACCACCAGTGTTGTTTCTGTTGTGAAGGATTAGCGCTTATTGTCTGAAGGAAGAGGAAGGAGTGTTCTTGTACTTCTACAAATGTGTTTAGCAATGTCAAGACATTATGGATAATGGTTAATGCTTGACTGATGAAAAGCAAAAACACTTTCTTTCACTTAAACAAGATTGTGTGTTCTCACGCTAGTCATTTTGTTACCCTTTAAGATCATCATTGGAAGTTTATGTGGCGTTATTTGTAGTTCACGGGGAGTTTACTGCTGCATTCGTCAATTTACAGTCTGGCAGACCTCTAGTGGATCTTGTAAAGAAAATAGTCAAAAGACAAGCTTGGGAATGAATCAACATTCCTCTGAGTAATGTCATGAAGGTTACACTAATTTGAGCCGTGTTTCATCGTTCACAGTGGACCAGGCCAAGTTAAACAAGGCTGCTTGACGTGGCACGCAACTACAAACGGTTTGTATGCACTCATCACACTTGATATAGAATACAGAAAACAAAATGTGCCTTTAAAGACATGTTTGACTGCCACAAAGTAGGGCAGGAGGATTATGGGCAAAAAAAATAAATAAATAAATCTCGACTATTTTGATTGAGATTGTAAACATGAATAATAAAACAGCTACTAAAACAAACTTATCAACATAGCCTCGAGACCATTCGTCCCTGCATGTTGAACATGTTCTCTACTCACTTTTCTTTTTGTCAAGTACAAAATGACTTTTGTAAATATGTGACATTCAAGCCTCGTGCATTTTCATTCTTAGGCAATCTGCACGTCAAAATAGTTTTTTCTGATCAAAAGTGTGATGCATGAAAAGTCATGTCCTAATCGGATCAATACTTGTAGTGTCCATAAAAAAAGTACATCTGAACATAATTTCGATCCGAATTCCGGTTGGGTTAAAATATTTTGTCAATTTAAACGTAGGCAATGAAGTGTTTGATAAATATTTGGTGTTCCCATCTTTGTGTTTTATCTTGTACCTGCCAATATAATCTGCCTGGTCGATTTGAATGTCCAAGTTGAGAACAGATCTTTTAGCCAGCACTTGCTATTGAGTGATTCTTGCCTATATTTTTGTCAGAGATTTATCAGCTTCAAGCAGTGACTGAAGTCTTAGCGATATGGCCTGAAAATCATATCATGGTCACTGCAAACAATTTTATAATGGAAGCATTCTGAATGGCTTATTGAAATGTGAAACGTGATTATATTTGCTCTTTTTTTTTTATTTTGCTTCTTTTTATTCAAATTTAGCCTTTTCTTTTACATAATTAAATCAATTCAATAAATAGAAAACATAGTCCCTTAGCAAAGTTAAATCGATTTTGGAAAAATAACTAATGAATAAGTCATTTTTAAAGCTATTGCAAAGGTCTCAAAAGTCAGTACTCTGTCCAAAATGAGGCAAGTCAAGGTAAACAGCAGTGTTGCTACTATAAACAAATCATTGTGGCTGATGCAAGTCATAACTTGTAGAGGAAAGAAAAAAAAAAAAAAAAAAAAACTGGCCAAAAAATTAGCTCCTCAACTGTACTGTATATGCGGGCAAATTCTTATCAGGAAACTGCCTGCTGTTACTTTCAGGCGTCAAAATGTCACCATGACGTGTCTTTGGTTGGTTTAAAGAGACAATGAATTGTTACGTCAACTGACTGACTGGGTGTTCTGTTCATCAACACGCCATGCTCCTCAAGCATGCGCTCACTGATCCTGCAAATCAGGTTCCATCTGGTAACCGCTTAGATTATTTAATTTTGGTGCCAAATAATGAGCATTTATTTTTACAGCGCCTTCTCTCCAAGAACATGAAACGCCACGAATACAACATGTATTTGCATTTTTGTTGCACGTTAATGTTTGTTTTGAAACATACAGGCAATGTCGTGGCTATGAGTAGCAACTAATTTGGGACCTTTATTTCAAAAGCTGAATAAATTGATGTAAGACCAGAATTAATGATTTGATTGATTTTTCCCCACTAGAACTAAAAATCACATCGAAGAACCAGAATCTGAATTGTGCAAATTCAAAAATGCCTTACGCTAATATTTGGTGAGTATGAAGTAATCCAGTTTTTATGATTTTATCATGTAATCTGATAAATATTGATTGTGAAACGCTACACAGTATCTTTAACATCTTGAGTAATCATGGTATTAATCCCCAAACTTGTGAAATGCCTCTCTCACTCTGCCAAGTCACGTATCGCTATATTTAGTAAATGTTGTACAATATTATGTAATGGAATAGCACCATTAAGATGTGGATTAGGTGGCAAAGCTCGAAACTCACCGCCCACCACAGCCTGGACGGACGGCATTTACATCTACAAAACAACCCGCATTACCAATTTGCACTCGCATAAGTGCACACAAGACTCAAAACAATAACAACACTCAAGTGTATAAAAGAAATATTGCGCAACAAAAACATGAAATCTTACATTCAGTTTTAGTTAACCTGATCTGAGCCTCCTCCCTTGATTATATGAGGATAATCTTCCCGATTGCTCTACTGACAATCATTAAAAAATAAAACATTTGGAGTGCTTGCATTCATGCAAAACAGAATAATTGCTCAGTTTGTTAAAAGGGATGAGGTCTTGATATGCATTTTTATGTACTCTTATGAAAACAAAATCGATTATAAGAGCGTTTTCATCTTGAATAGTCATTCTTCACATTAGCACGTAAGGTGTGGGGCAATTGACTCCAGTTAGCCTCGAGTTGCTTGTTCCTCAAAACAAAGTGGAGCATTCAAAAAGAGAGGAACAATACAACTATGAACATAATAGTAAAAAGGTCTTATGAAACCAAAAGACGAAGACATGAATACAGTAATCAAAATAACCAAATGGTTTACACAATGGTCATTCCAAAATGAAGACAATATCGCTGGGAGTGGCTAACGGGTGTGTGTGCGTGCGTGTGTGTTACACCCAAGCTTCTTTTAAGCACCATTATCATCCAAAGTCATCCAAGACATCAGGGTGTGAGCACACACAGCATAGACGTAATGGCTCAGAGGAATGTGCAGAACTGCCAGCAGCAATGTGAGACATTGATTTCAGGGTGGGTCTGCAAAACATCACCTCGACCTCCCACACATTCAGCTACATCAAAATGATGAGAAAGGTCAGAAATATGAGCAAGTGGGACGTTATGACAACAATGAATAAGAAGGTTTTGGACGTGTTTCACATGTATTATTATCAAAAAGTATTCACACAATAAAAAGTCTCATTAGTGGCTGTAAACCTAACCAAGTTGTTTTCTATAGGTCATTTGGGTTACAAGTGAGCTGCAACCCATCAGCTGGCTTTGGACTGTTTGTAGACAATTAAACATACTAATGGGCCATTTGGAGTCTTCAATGAAGCTAATATTTTGAAATGTGGGAGGACAATGGCAAGTTTGGAATAGTAGCCATAAATGTAAGATGTATTTAATGCATTGATTTTTCTCCTTTTAGACTGAATAACTTTAAATCCTTTTTTACACTTGAGTTTTGCATACATCTTTATGTAACTTCAAACCTCACCACCATGAAGTGTGTTGATAAAAATGAAGAGCACTTACTCTGGCTTTTGGCGAGCCTTGTTTTCGTGCAGCTCCACTAAGTTGACCACGGCTTGGCCCAGGAACTTGTCGAGCCCGGCCTGGACTCGGTGCATGACGATGATGTACAGAGTGCAGCGATCGACGTTGCCCGGGTGGAAGAGCGGTAGGTTGAATGAAGCCTCCTCTTTCCACATCGGGGCCATAGTCTTCTCCACAACCGCGGTGGAAAATTTGTCTTTGGCCACTTGGATGATGGCATAGGCGTCGTTGGTGCCATTCTTCCCCTTGGGGCGAAGGTGCCGAGCCTGGTGCACCGTTACCTGCACACTGGTGGGGAACGCCTGCTGGCTTTGATCAACCAGAGACATCGCCGCAGTCAAAAGATCCGTGGCCCAAAGCTTTCCGATCGGGTTTAGTAAGCGAGACTCGCGGTGGTGCTGCTGTTAACCTTCAACGTCCTATTATTGGCGGTTTAGAGTTACCGAGTTGGGCTTCGGTTAAGGAAGCTCAGGTTCGCTCGTCCCCCTCTTCCTCGTAACACGACATTTAAGACTCTGGTATGGTACCAGACGATGGAGTCAAACAAAAACAAACTGTATGATTAAATATTTGAAATAGCGTTCATTTGATCACAAATACAACTCTCTTGAATATTGCGTTGCGGAAAGTTAAAAACCTTACTTCCTGGATTTTCCTGATTCCTATTGAGGCTCTACATGCGGACAATTGATTGGTTAGATGTGGCTGTCAATGTTTAATGTCCTTCGCTGATTGGACCGAGAAGACGAGGGGCGTGACAATTCAGTTAATTGTTAACCAAAGAGATAAGTCGCTGCTCGGGACACTGCATACATTCAGCCAAGCAGAAAAAAGAAAAAAGAACGTGTCACTGATGTCAACAAAAAAAGTCCAGTGACTCATAAAGTTCCTAACTAAAGAAATACTTCACAATAGAAATAAATAAGAGTACATGACGTTCCCTGGTGTTTGTGGTTAATAATTTGGAAAATATAGCATGTGCCAAAGTCACTGATTAGTTATTATTTTAAATAAAATATTGAAGTAAGACATACTTCGAATACATTAGTACTTTGGTTTGATTTGTATTCTAGACCGTTTCATAACGTTTGTTAACACTTTGGGTAACAGAAAATTGTTGACTAAAAATGTATTGTTTAGTGTTTCACCGCTGCGGAGGTATAAATAAATAAATAAATAAATAAATAAATAAATAAATAAATAAATAAATAAATAAATAAATAAATAAATGAATAAATGTTGTGACATGGTGGGTCTCTGGATTTCACACAGACTTCCTTAAACTATGACAAAAGGGAGTGACGATAAATTTCACAACGGAAGCCCAATTTCCTGTAATCGAACTTCCTTTGCTGTATAAAATGTAAACGATAAAAACTAATGATTTACGGTGGTCTACTTACATTTGAAGGCCAAATGCTGCAGGAATGGATTATACATGGCTACACAATTGCATTTTATTACAAGGAGTGCTCAGGGGAATGCATGATGAAAAAAAAATTCAATTTGTATTCAAATACCTCACCATCTTTTAATTGACACTGGATTATGTACAGCCACACGCCCATGCACACTCACACACACGCGCACACACATATACACGCACACACTTGCACACGCATTTACAAAAAATACTTAAAGCAAACATGACCGTGAAAGGAATTGCATAAAGCTGTGTACTGTTAAAATGAACAGTCTTCTGAAATGCATAGATAATCAAAGGTAAAACAATAAATCTCTCATTAAACTTAAGTCATAAATCCTCATTAACCAATATATGCACAATATTGCAATATTGTCTGTTGAATAAAACAAACAACGTTTTATACTGGTCTAAAAATCGGGACTATTTTACACTGAATTATTAGCCTCTGAAACAAAAGTAGCAGTTTGGGGTCTTGGATCCCTTTTTAAAAAATCTTAAATTATATAACAATAATCAATCAAAAGTAATTTACAACATAGTCTCTTCATTTAAAAAGATGTAACGATAACACTGCCGTTCATGCATAAATCCAAATTACACAGTGGTTTCGCTCTTCCACAAACTGCTCTTCACACCCACAGAACTTTGGGAGTGATCGGTGCTGCTCATGTCGTGGTCCAGCTCCCGAATGGAGTTCTTCAGGGCGCCGTTTGGGGCCGCGGCTCCCGGCACAGTTGTTGTGATGCTGTTTAGAGGGTAAGAACAGCGCTTGACCTCTCGCTCTGCAGCAGCCGCTAGTTTCAAATTGTCTCGGCTGATGCAGCGTCGGTGCGCGCCGTTCATAGCCACCCTGCTGGCCACGGAAGGGAGAAGAGGGTAGGGTTTGCGACTGCCGCTGCTCCCCCCGTCGCTGCCTTCTGAAGGGCTGGTGGCCACTGACTGACCCACACGCTTTCCATTTGTCAGAGGGCCTGCGTGGCTCTCTGGGAGGCTGTGATGGACGCTCCCGTTCTCACTGGTGGCTTGCTTATGGACGGCGTGTGATGAGCTGAGGCGCTCCAAGCTCGTGGGACCCAAAGCGCCGAGGCTGCCCCCGCCTCCCGCTGTCCTTAAAGCTTTGAGACGATAGTGACCTCTGCCATCACCGCGATGGGGATACTGGCTGCTGCCTTTAGTCCTGCTATTCACTTTCCTTCTCTGAGGATGCACCGGCACGGAAGCGTTAACGCTGGGAAAAATATTGTTTGACGGCTTGCTGACATTGTCAGTACTGGTGCCGGCGGTGATCCCAGCAGCAGCCCGTGAGGTGTTGCTCGTAGTGTCTTGCGTCACCTGCAGTAGGTTGGTGAGTTTACAGGGCCCGGGGCCGACACTGCTGATGCCACTCGGTGTGGACGATGAGCGAGTCGATGAAGAATTATGCGAGCCACCGGGTTGATGGCAGTTGATGTAAAGTTGTGAACCCTGCTCAGAGGTTTGTACGCCACTTCCTGTTGTGTAGGTGGATGCGGGATGGGTGCTGCTGTGACCCGGGCAGCACGGCAGCCACGAGGCCTGTACGTCCACTCGTCGGAAGCAGTGGTGCACCACCAAGAACACCCCAAGGGCTATGGCCACCATTCCATAAAGAGAACTAAACAACAAGCTAGCGTGCCCAGTCAGGAACACTGCCATGGCACCGCAACACCACAACACCACGAATAGGAAGTGGGTGGCCACCAAAATTAAAAACTGTGTCTTTAGCGAGTACTGGTCCTCTGTAGCCACACTGGAATTTATTGGGCCCACAACAGAGTCTGTAGACAGGAGACTGACGCTTGCCGCCAGTGCAGGCTGGCTCTCAGTCATGGGAGAAGACGGTGTGGTTCCTGTGCATTCTTTGGCCGTACGATGCCTCAGGCAGAACACAGTGCACAGGAAGTAGATCCAGGTCACTGACAACACTAGGCCCGCTGGGACAAAGAAAGCCCCCAGGCTGGGGCGCCACACCAGCCAGCAGCTGCAAGAGGCAGTAAAGGCTACGTGAAGGGTCAATGCACAACAAGGACGTCATTGTAAATTGGCCCAATCACGCTGAATTATTCACTTTGCCGCTCGGCATAACAACATAAAGTCAAGGGGTAGACTCAAGGATGAAGACGTCCGGTACTCACTAAGGGCTGTTGTCTCCATAGTTGCTGACATTGACAGCCGCGGTGATCCCACAGATGATGAGAGGAACTCCACCAGCTATCAAATAGAACCTTAAATAAAAGTTAAAACACATCTGTTTGACCTTTGCCTGTGACATTTGTAACGTATGCAAGTATGTAATAAATGTCCCCGGCTGTAATATGAATAGAGCTGTGTGATCCTTTATTTTCTGAGTGGAAGGAGGTCAGTGAGGCTGCAATTTATTGCGGAATGGTGCAATATATCTGAGTGGGCAACAAAGAGGGTCTGGAGGAGCAGCATGGCGTCTGATCTTTGCTGTGGGATCATAGGGGCAAGAGGAGGCCAAGGAGAGGAGAAACACAAGGGATTATTTGGGAAGACAGTGCCAACCCCCCAACCCGAATCTCCATCCAGATTTACAGCGACCCCTCTCTGCCCTGTTATGCTGGATTCATGCATTCATCTCCTCTACTTCTTGCCTTGCTGCTTTTTGTGTCTTACAGAATGCCTCCAAGGTTTCATAAAAACCAAAACAAAGGGACTTTGGTTGTCAGGCACAATAACGCCTTTAAGACAGGGTGGTCGGGCACAAGAACATCTGCGTCGCTCTAAAACATAAACCGTATTGACACCTAACAACAATCTTATGGAACATAAGGAGGTGAAGGTGAGTTCTTGCTCTGACCTGAGCATAGGTCGCTGAGTTGGCGGAAGAGAGGAATCCCCTTCTGTCGGCAGCGGCATTCTCCACATAGCTTCTTTATAGATGACCCGGGCACTAACACCGATCCACAGCAGGGTTGACAGTGAGGAGTAGTGCAGGGCGATGCCCACCTGTTGCATAATACGCACGCATCAGGCCTATACTCTACATTACTGACAAGTACACTTGAAAATTGTATTGCAAAATGACTTACTGCTTGACAAACAATTGGGTAACTGGTCAGGCTTATGCCTCCTACGTAGATGGCTGTTGTCATGGCGATGTGAAAGCAAGTATTGAGTAATGTGTGCCAGCTTTTTCTTGAAATATGAATGGAACTAACAAGAAACAAGATAAAAAAAGACACATTTGAAATCGCCTATTAATCCACTCATGTTCCCAAACGTTTAAGGTAGCACTAAATGATACCTGTGGTGTAGTATGTGAGTGATGATGATGGTGAAGAGGCAAAGGAGCAGCAGTGCAGTGCAGGCATACACCACAGGGTGGAGCACTCTCACGGAGATGGCTGAAGAGTTGGGGAAGTCTGGCACCTCCTGGATAGCAAATAACAGTCAAATGATGGTCTCCTTTAGCATGGGCAGGCTCAAAATGCATGGTCCTACCTGCAACACAGCATAGTTGCCAAGTAGAGAACAACGCATTGAGGAGGTTCTGCTGTCACTGTGGACTAGCTGGCAACCCTCTGGGCTCCAGCCTCCAGGTGTTCTCCACTGGGCCGCCACAGCATCATTTCCTGGGGACAAGTGGCGGAGTGACACCCAGACGGGCTCTGAGTGGTTCCACATGCTGCAGCCATCTGTATCACATAGGAGGGAACCCAATGGCTGAGTCATTACTGGTGGTGTCACATTGACCTTTTCAATGAATACAAAGTCACATTATGAGTCAGTCACACAAAGTGGTGGGAAGAAATGAGCTATATTGTACTTCATTACTGTGCAAATTTAGTTTTTTTAGGATTTAGACTTTACTTGACAAGACAACAGCAGTTTAGATTTTGATTGACATCAAATTTCATTTATTGAGGAATTTTATAAGGCCGAAAAAGCAAGGACAGCAGCCACACTGGGGAACATGAAATTTATGTTGACTTGTGTACATTTGGGTGTTGAAATTAGGGGAGCGGGGGTGTTCATTCTTCCTTACCCAGGCCCACATAGATAACCGGAGTGTTGACAGTGCGCCTTCGGGAGTGTCCTGCACTATTGCTTGAATTCCCAGAGAGAGGGAAAAAGCTTCCAGTTCGAAAGGCCACAAACTGCAGCTTGCAGTCTGGAGGCGCATCAGAAGGAAACAATGTTCCAGGGAGTGTCACGGAGGCCACGGCTACTGAATTCTACAGAAAGGGGGGAAAAAAAACAAGCGTTACATGTTGAAACAAACACGCACACAGATGGTTTACTCATACATTTGAATAGAGCAAATACACACAGATAATGCTCAAAGCTCACCTTTAGGGGAAAATGGTTCAGAGATGTATTATGGGAACCTGTGCTACAGCGAAAACGCAGTTGTTGTTCATGTGTGAACTCCGGCATTTCCATCCCCACAGTGGCTGTTGAGAGCTCACGGCGCTCATAAGCAGTGCAGGTTATGCCAGTGAAGTGGGCTGGTCGAATTAAATAGGCTTCCATAACAATGTTCCTTGAAACCTGTACAAATCATTGTCTGTTGTCTGAAACGGGTTCTAGTCTGTTAAACAAGGCTTGAGTTAGTTAAAAAAAAAAAAACAGATGAGAGATCCTACCATGTTAAAGTCCTGAGCATGGCTGTGCAGCTGAGGCCAGGCCAGAGACTCCAGAGAGCCAACTATGGAGCTGCAGGCTCGCTTCTCTCGCTGAGCCAGAGCAAGGATCTGGTCATCCACCTGCATCAGGTTACTGCCCATCTCGACCAAGACCCCTGGCAACTGGGGCAAATACAGACACAGCACACATGATATGCTATTATTATATGTGTACTGTTTGGCAATTCAGTTATGTGCTGCAGAGAAATTAGCTTTAAATACAGGAATGAAATTCAATTGGACAGTTAGTCATAACACCCACCATCTTTGTAAAGGCAGATTTAAAATAACATAAAAAGCCCTGTACATGCATTTGACATTTGTAATAAAATTTCAAACCTCTTCCAGCTGTTTGACATATTCCATAAACTTTTCCATCATCTGTGCAACATAGAGCACATCCACTGAGTCGGTAAAGCCCGCAGCCTCCAGAGTGTATTTGCGCACTTGGTGGGCCAAAGTAACAGCATTTGATGTATTGATGGGCCTCTGCGAGCCAAGTGTTTGGAAAACACATTTTAGTTGGCATTGTTTAACATTCAGAACACATTCAGCACATATGGCAGCATCACTGACCAGGATGAAGGTATGCAGGACACGAGTGATGCCATTAGTGTAGTGACAGTTTGTGTAGTTCCCCTCCTGCCACTTCCCAAAGCGGTCACATAGGCGGGAGGCCTTCTTCTGCTCCGCGTCGCCCTCTACAGACAGGGACGGGTAACGCAGCTGCAGGCAGTACTGATGAGAGGTGATGCCTGCCAGAGTTCTAGGCCACCTGGAGTTCCCACCAGAACAGAAAGTGAACAATGCTCATTTAAAGAGTCAGCGTTCATACGTGCAACTGTAACTTACCTGAACTCGCCGCGGTTGTTAACAACTTTATCCTCCGGGCAGAAAGAGGCGCTGTTCTCGAGGACCACTATTTCAACTGAGCGAGATGTGTTTCCCCTCCCGGTTGTAACCACACACTCCCACTCTCCGCTGGCCTCCACGTGTACGTCGAATAGAATAAGTTCACTGGATATTAAGCAAAGGAGAAACTTTGTGAACATTGTCATGAAAAACATTTGGACCTGAAAGCACCTGAAGCAGTCTCTTCACCTGGTAATGAAGGTGCAGTCATGCACTACATTGCTCTCCAACTGGACACCCTTCTCTGGGTCAGAGGTCACCAGCTGACCATTGTGATGCCAGTGCAAAGCAGTGACTTTATCCACCAGGGCGGTGGTACAGTGGAACGGCAGCCGATCCCCTTTGAAGACCACCTGCCGCTGAGAGGGCAGCAGCGTCAGGGTGTGCAGGTCCAGAGGGCCATCTGGCACAACGGAGAGGACAACAACTCAGATTGACACAGAACACGGTGCTACCCGACTGAGCAGATCCTCACCACAGTTCAACTGGCTTTCCCGAAGTCCTCGTAGTGGTTTACCCCGCAGGCTTCTCGGGTAAGCGCACAGGGTTTCATCCCCCAGTCGAGCTGAGCTGCTGCGAAAGAAGCCAGGGATCCAGTGCAGCCCGCAGTCACATGACAAGTACTCTGAGTTGAAGTTCCTGGTGACAAAACTCACCGTCATGATGTGTGTTGCTGAGACGAGACTTCATGGTCATGCCACATTCCCAAAACATGCACGTTTGGTTAATTTAAGACTCAAGGCTCGGGTGGAAATGAATAATATGATATGATGATATTGTGTGATGTCTTCACCAAAGACACTCTGCAATTTAATTCTTTGGAATTTCGACTTGGAGACAGCAACTATTTTTGAAATAATCGCAATTCCTGATCAACATGTGTCCACAGTAAGTTTACGATTAATATGGCTGTTGGATATTGACAAAAGAGACTCACACAAGCTTGAGGGATGGTAGCTCCTGAAACACGCCTGGTTCCAAGGTTGATATGATGTTTCCTGATAAGTTCCTAAGCAAGCACAAATTGGATCAACAAGATATGTTGGTAGCCTTCCCAACACAGAGAAAATGCAAGTACATCATTTTAACTTCCTCTTACAATTTAGTGAGATTAGTCAGCCCTTGGAACATGTCTGAAGTCAGGCAGCCAATGCGGTTGTTGGACAGATCACTGAAGGAAGGAAAAGACCAAGAAATGCATTTGATTACATTTGATGTGTCCCGGCAACCGATGATATCATGACTCCCGTCACGTTATATTTCTGTGACATCAGACTGAACTCCATCATTAACGTATGACTTCCCGTCATTTTGTACCACATGAAGGCCTGCAAAGTTAGATGAGTGTCTGTTGTCTTCACCTCACTTATCTTTACTCCATGGTTCCATGGAACACCAGTAAATGTTTATCGGCAAAAGCAAGGCCCCTGGCCTGAGTGTGATGTATTGCCACAGCCAGAGAGATGTGCTCTGGTGCTCCTCTGACACTACCCAGCAGAGTACTGTCCAAAGCATGTGTTTATCTCCCCCTGTTTGTTTTGAGAAGCCCCAGACCTTGCAGGGAAAACACAAGCATGGGGCTGAGGGAAGGCGAGTCACGCGGGGCAGCACAGATGACAGCAGCTCCAACCAGCATCTCAATTAACCAGTCAACCCAACTGACTTGCTGTGCGGTGTGGGACCTTTCTTGAGCGGCTTGAAGATGAGTTTTGAAATTGTGGATGCGATATATATATTTTTTTGCCCAAACAGATTTCAGGCTGGCTGTATGTCCATGTCAATCAAATCTGCTTTCAAGATTCTATAATGCTGCCAGATATTTAAACTGTTCAACGTGACAATGGGAACTGTTTCTTTTGCCAAATAAATTTGCTTTACTTGCCAAATAACATCAGCATTGTTCCGTCCTCTGATTTCAGTATAATTTAATAATCAGCATTTCTCATTAGCATGATGTATTTTAATAAAATACATTTGTCATATATTACTTGTTGGATTAAGTAGAGTGAGTCCAGGTGCCAGATGCAAACCCTGCCGCTAAGTTTGAGACATGACTGAACCGTATCCTTCATCCCAGAATGCGAATGGCGTGATCTCATCTATTTCTAATTACATATAAAATAAATATCTTGAGTGCGTTATTGCGTGTGAGTCATTCGAGCAGCTGACCATTGAGCTGCTGCCGTTGTGTATTTTGCGAGAGCCTCACGTCTGCCATGAACTGCCAGACCAAACCTGTACTATTTCAAAAAGATTGATGATTCTAAACTCATAACTTGTCTTTTAACAATTGCAAATTTCTTCTTACTGCACATGCCGCTGTGAACTGGAAGGTGAATCACATCCACTTACAGTTTCCGAAGCTCTGAAAGACCTTGGAAGGCTCCAGGCATGATGGTGCTGATTAAGTTGTGCTTGAGATCCCTGTGGAGAGAGAAAATATGAAATGATATAATAAACACAGGGGCAATGTTGACACGTCTTCAGGAACGCTTTATGAAAAACAAGGCAACCGCGAGAAAGGGATTCTCATGGCCTAGCTTGGTTCTTCAAGCAGGACACAGCAGGATACTGGAAATCTTATCCCAGCAGCCACCTGGCCTTGAAAAGAAACATGCCCCTAAAAAGACCAGATAAGACTTCTCTTTTTCTGAAAGAATTCATCCCGTGATTTTCTCCGAGTGACACCATGAATATTAATTCTTTCAGCTGCCTTTGAAGATCTAATTTTATTCTGCCCACCGCACTCTTCTCCACCCGCTTCCCATTCCACATCCACACCCATGTGCTAAAGGATTTAGCAAAACTCCCTTGCGTCCAATCAACTTTGTCCTGTGTTTGATTTCACATCCAAGTTTTTTTTTTTTTTAACTGCTCTGGAGGGAATAGTGAGGTCCAAGCAGGTCAGGAGACTGATGGCTATCTACAGGACACGGTCGATGCAAGTTGGAATGTCCGCCCTCGTTCAACATGAAAAATGTCCATTTACATCACACTTTCATCACGCGGATTTCCGCGCACGAGCATTAACACCAGCCTATACAGGATGTGGCCTTTATCTCTTCCAATTTTATAAAGGATGCTACTGCAGTAGGCACGTCATCAGGGGAATCGCTGTGACAAAATCCGTCTTTCCTCTCAGTTCTCTACAGTGCTGCCTCACGCCTTGCATAACGTCAGAGCTAGAGTATTTTGATCAAGCTGTGGTTTCAGAAAACAGATTCCACAAAAAAGGTGTGGTACATCTGGGATGGGAACTTTTCTAGATTATTGATGCCAGCAATGGCACTATATTGCTTGTGATGATGAAATGAAACATCAATTATGCTTCATGAACCAGTTATTGTATTTTTTAACTACTCTCGACACCATTAGACTGAAAGTACGCTGTCTTGGCATTTTTAAACCCCTTTATTTAAACCAACAATGCCATCTGGAGGAGTCAGGAACTGGTTCAGGAGGCAAATTTGAAGCTTCATTTTCCGATCACTGTATATAATACGAAACGTATTTGCTCTATAACAGCTTCAACTCTTCTGGGAAGGCTGTCCACAAGGCTTTGGAGTTTGTTTATGGGAAACGTTCATCATTCTTCCTGAAGCGCATTTGTGAGGTCACACACAAATGTTGGACCAGAAGGCCTGGCTCTGTCTCCGCTCTAATTCACACTAAAGGCGTTCTATCGGATTGAGGTCAGGACTTTGTGCACTGGTGCACAGTCATGCTAGAGGAAGAAGGGGCCAGGTCCAAACTGTTACCACAAATTCATCAGCAAGGATTTCTCAAAATCTCAAGAATCTAATACTTTGTATGTATGCTGGAGGTTTTGAACAATTTCATGCCACCAATGTTCCAGCTCCTTCTTCAGCTAAACCAAGGGCATTGAAATTTTGTTTCGTGCACATAGTTTCTGTCAAGGTGGGTGCAATTATAATCAGCATAGTCCAAAATGAAATAATAAACCACTGAATTTATAATCATACTACTTCCAAATTATGAACACATAGAATTTAAATGATAATAGTTGCACATCCTTGCGTTTCCTTCAAATCTCTTCACGAGCTGCTCACAAACTAGAAGGTCGATATTCAAGTGATGACTAGCAGAGTGCCCTTTTGAGCAGACCTTGACAAGAACTTTACAACTCAGTAGCCTTGACTCTTTATGTCTGACAACAGCTGTCAGCAGGTAAGGATAGTATCAAACCCAAATACACTTCAAAGCTTCATGCATGCTGAGCAAGAATATGAAATATGAAAAAAGTATTGCCGTTGTAGCAATATGTTGCTACATCTGCTTCCTTCCTTCCAATGAGGCCTCTTATCTGATACTGTACTGTATGGGCCGAACATCTGACAGGCTGCCATTAAGAATGACATTTTCTTTGGCTGGAAAAGAGCAAGAAGAGGAACGTGCTTGGAGCCAAATACTAATGAAGATGTATAATAGTATAGAGTTCCATTCTAAGGAGAACCTTGTCAGAGACGTGAGTGCTCCCTTGACATTGTTTAGGGCCCAGCCCCGGAGGGAGCTGGAAAAATGACAGAGGCCGGGGAATGGCCGCTCATTATCGCTAGACTGGAATCAGGAATTTCCTGTTCCTGTAATTTTCTTATGGAAAGCCATCGCAGTCCTCAGGCAAATTTTTTCACTGTAATTCTAGTTATCTCCTGTTTTAAATGTATCTACGGGTTAAAAGTACATTTTGAAAATGCGAAAACAAGCATTTATGGTTCCTTGTTTCCTGACAAAGGTCAGAGAAGCCATTTTTGTTGCACGTGTCATTTCCCGTCTGGTTGCCGTCTTAGCAAAGCCCCTCACTCGTTTATTTTTACAGTTTCCTTTTTCTCCTTTTTTTTCACAAGCTAGTTTTTCCCCTTCAGGGAGGGGCAGGTGGTTTGGGGCATTGAGCGCTGAGCAAAATTGTCCCTGTGTATAGTTCAGCCCCCACCTCGTTACTCCTTAACACACTTATTCACAATGGGGTCTCTGTGCCGCACCCCCCAAACACACTCCTGCCTTTCCCCTAAAACAGGAAACCAGGATCTGCAAAGGTCTTGTTTTTCTACTAATTTCCTGCTTTGTTACCCATTGCCCTGATTATTTTCTTTCTATTCTCTGTTCCCTTAAGATTGGGCACCTAATCAACCTACGTCTGGAAACTGACTGCTTTGTAAATAGTTAAGCATAAGTTGGTGAAATAAAGATAAGCTATTGTGAAAGTTGTTGCTCATTAAGTAATAATATCCTATATTCCATTTTAGTGATATACTTAAAATGATTGGAGCGATAATTCAGACATCAAGGGAGGGCGGATGGGTGCACAGGAGTAATTGTGCAACATTTTTCGAGTTGATTAAATGTGTTATAGTCTGCAGCAACAGGAGTGTGATGCTATCCTGCCAAGAAAAACTTTATAATCTTCAACTTGTTGACTTCATTTTTTGGCATTAGGAAGGACCTAAGAAGCAGACCATTACTGCTTTAGCGCTTGTGTTGGCTTCACGGCACAACTAGCGAGCACGGTGTCTGCCATTAATGATGTTATGTCAGTGATAAAACATTTAATGCACTGGGAACAGAGCAGGAACAATAGCTTGGACTGTAAAAGGCCAATGAAGAAGGCGCCTCATTTTTGTGGTTAAATCTTCAGCAATAAGTTGACTTTATACCTACAGTGGAGCCTGCAGAGCCCAATGCCCCAAAGCAAAGTACAATTTAATCATGGAACATATTCTGGAAAAATGCACCACAAAACTTAAGTGGTCCAAAACCAAGTGATCAAAATACTTTGAGATGACCAGAAATATCAAAAGCATTATAATATGGCATCAACTAAACCAAACAAGCAGTAACATTTCTCTTCTCCAGGAAGGGATGTTAGGCTGGCTGATGTGATGGCGGAACATATAGAAAATGTGAGCAAGGAGAGTGTTTCAGCAAAAAAAAAAAAAAAAAAAGTTGTGAGTCCAGAGAGAGCACAAGATTTAAGGGCATTTGTCCGTATCAACCTTTCCCAGGAAGTGTGTGAAATAGATTTAGTGACATATAAAGCATTCAATTTAGTAATTGGCTTATGAGGTGACTAGCTATGTGTTTCAATAAAGCCCCAGAGCCATGCCAGAGCTCGGCTTGTAACACAAACACCCCGCTCCTCCAGTTTATCTGCAAGACACATCTGGAGTCTATCAAGTCAAGCAGCGCCCCCCTTTCTGTTTCCTCTCTCCGGCACGCTTAACCCTTTCCTCACCCGCTCTGCCCCTGCGTGATAAGCGGCGAGGTTACCCAAGCGAGATGGTGCAGGGAAATGTGCGGACGTAAACTTTCATTTTTTAGTGTATGGCATCTAACATTCTTTTCGAGTAGCGCTCCTGTGTGAACCCAGATGGGGCTGGAAAGAGGGTCTTCGTTCTGTATTTATTTTTTCTTATTGTGCTGCCCACCTCTTCTTTGTTCCAACTCATCAGCGTCACTCGCTGAGCCTCTGTGGAAATTTCTTGCTCAGGAAAAACAACCTCACATTTATTTAAGACAAATTGCAGAGGCATGCCTTCGCCCTCTCTCGCTCCCTCGCTGGTTCTCTCCGGCCACCATACCATCTATAGCCATCATGGCAACCCCTCCCTTGTGTCGGTTAGCCTGTTTAAATTGGACTACTTCCTAACCACGAAACGCTCAAGAGTCGCCTGTCTCCCATTTAGCAAAAGACACAAAGTGTGCTCACTTTGATCAATAATAAACATAATGTGATAATGCCGCCTGGAGTATATATAACATGGATGTGGACCAAACCAATCCGACATGCAAGCTAAATGTTGCATGATGTGCTCTCGCCCGTGAGGCTCATTTTAAACTTTTGAGGAGTCTATATAATGTTGCCAAGCGTCTGAGTCACCAAGTTGACTGCTGCCGTTCAGACCTGTCCACTGCAGCGTCCTGCTGCTCCTTCATCCATCATCATGGATGCCCACTGCTCTCACTCCTCGCTCCCTCTCTCCTCCCCACATAAGGGTGAACAGACCCGGTAATGAGGGCCCCTTGCGCCTTGCCTGCCTGTCCTGCGTGTCCCATGGTGCAGTGGGGGCCCGGTTGGACAGGAGCCAGGTAGCCTCGGCCCGCTTTTGCTCATTATTCTCATTACCTCACCTCAAATCAGCACTGGACAGGCTGCTGGGATCTGTCCACAACTCATAAAGGTCCTGGCTTGTTCGCTCCCATCCGAGAGGGTGTTCGTGAAGATACATGTGAAGGCCAAATGGCCGGTACTGTACTATTAGCATGTCAACTTCAGATCAATATGAGTTACGTTCCCGTAAATGTAACATTTGTAACATTCTCCAAAGTATCAAAGTGAAAAATAATCTGGGCATTTTAACAGAGCCATGAAAGCCATGAAGAGCTTCTATGTTCCTCGTTTCCACTGAAGTCACTTTGGAACCATTCGCCGTTTTCCAGAATGAAAAATTGGTTAAATCATCCTCCAAGAATGAAAAAAACACCCTTATAACTAACAAGTACAAAGACAAACAAACACTTATACCAGACTCCATGATTTTGAATTTTCCATTTGGGTCTGCATGGAACCTTTCCCTCCAGCATTGAAAATGGCTTAGCTTGGCTATCATGCATTTTCCATTATGCCCCCAAAAAAACAACTTCCTAACATACAGATGGACAAACAAACAAAATATGGTCATCCACTATTATGTTTACTTTCATTAACAGCTCAACATTGCAGCCATCTACGCATACTTTTGTTTGTGTGAGAAGCCACACTACACTAGTGCGCTTTGCCACAGAGGCCAGGTATGATTCAACCTCAAAACTGGAAAAGAAATGAGGCATTCCGAGATCCAAATGTAGCTTTTGGACGCCACGGCTATTTAAAAGAGCTACAAAAACACAGTTCGGAGGCAAAAAACAAACAAGCCTAAATTGCTCCACTGCACTTGGGTGGTTTGGCGAGTTATGAAGGCAATCGCGGCTTTGAGGAGGTTTGTCCCAATGAAAGGGCTAACTGTGTAGATTTTTGGGCGAGGGCGGGCTGACCTACTCATTTAGTCGCCCTGCTAGCGGCAGCAGATCAGATTGCCTTCACAAAGAATACGTCTGGTGTGAGTGTTGTCTTTACCAGAGCTCTGAATAAAACCGAGGGTGCAAGCTTCCTCAGAGTACACGCGGCACTCCTGCAAGGGGCAGCACTAGCTCATCTTAAAAGCCCCAATTTGACCTTCGGTCTGCTTCCTGACTACTACCGAGGTGCCCTTGAGCATGTGCTTCCACCTCCCCACATCACTCAGCTCTGTGGCTGCAGGAGTGTCATCGGTTCTCTGTGTGGTGAGCAACACGGAAAAATATATATAGCTAAGTGAGAGTTGAATTTCCACTTGAGGGACTATAATAAGTAAAATACATGTTGAAATGCTTTTAAATTAAATTAAGCGTGTGTGTGTGTGTGCGTGTGTGTACGTGTGCGTGTGTGTTCAGCCCCAGGCCACTGAATGTTTATTTTCTAGTAGAGGAGGAGATGTTGTGTATTTCCCTGTTCTGTTTGCTCAGTCCTAGTGAGCTTGCCCTTTGATTACAGCACTGACCACATAATAACTGTTCACTACTGTCCCAAATGACAAGAATATGGAAATGACATACTGGAAGCAATGAGACGGCAAGGACGGCGGCGATGGCAGGTTCATTTGTCCAAACAGAAATTGAAGCTGCAGGAAGGAAAATGTATCACGGCTCCATCTCTCCACAAATCGCTACGACGGTGAATTTGAATGTGACAATTTTTACCATCAGACAGCCATTTTCCCATGCGCTTCATTGCAATGATGAGCGGTGCAGCTCAATTAAAGGCTGAGTGAGCAGACCTCCACTGTTGTGTGTCAGAGAGCCAACAGAGGAGTGAAATGAGGCTTGCCTGATTTTGTATGTGTTCTCCTTGCAACGAACACCCACAAATGTGAAACTCTCATACGTGTTGTCAACCTCTTCCAGTCTCCAAGAAAAACTCCACCCCGTTGCCTCCTGCTAGTTTTACCACTGCTGCACATACAAAACCGGCCTGAGCGTCTGAGCTCGGGTTTCTCGACCCAACGACCCTTCAGCCTTACGGGGGAGCCTTGTCCGCACGTACAAAAACAAGCACATCCAGCTCCTTTTACAGTCAAAATGTTCCTTTGCTATATTCATATGGGTGGCAGATCCGCATGGCATGTGGAACTAATATTCCTCTATTGTGTGTTTGCAAAACGACAGTGCAGTATGCAGACTGAGTGTGTTTGTTGTTAGCTACTAGGGTGCTTCAAGGCTTTACTGGCATCTTCAGTCATTTGAAGAAAAAATACCTCTTGAAGAGCCAACTACAGAGAGCCAGACATGCCAAGATGTTACTTGTAAACATTAGGCACACCTGACCAATAAGATTCTAAGCGATGTCTGTACAAAGATAATAATACTCACTTATGATTTACTGTGTGGTGTTAAAAGGGATCCCACACACCTCAAAGGAGAAAATAAATTGATAATACAGTGGAACCATTTTTAGTCCGACCAACTTATTTGGGAAAAATATGCCTCTAAAGTTATCACAGAACCTTACAAGACCTCAGATTTTGACTTTGGCTTTATTCCGAAAATGGATTTATCTCAACTAGGGGTGTTAAGAGACGAAGAATGTACAACCATTTATGGAAGATAAGCGGAGTATCCGGCAGTTTTTAAAGTTATGATTGAGTACATTATGTAATGGCTATAGTTGTTTTCAAATTAATATGGTTTTTACTCTTCTGCATGTCACAATAAACACATTTTTAAAAATGACTGAAATGTGAGGAAAATATTGCACCATTACAATGCTGTATTTAAGTTACTTAGAGTTTTATTTTTGAATGGATATTATAATTTTCCTTATTAACTTATAAGTCTTGAACTTTTAAAGGAAGGTTTTATGATGGAGACAATTCCATTTCCGTTTGCGTTTATGAGGAGACGAATGAAAACCTATGATGTTATACTAATGAAGGATAAATACTATATCAGGATTTATCTGTCAATGTATCTGCGGTTAACGATATTTCTTAAATCAAAAGGTAATATAGTGCATCAAAAAATTCTTTAGTGGTGACATTTTGAATATGTTTATACAATTATTTAAAGAAATTTAAAAATTAAAAGATAATACGATATGCTGAGGTTTACTTATAATATCGACAAATAATACTATTTGTACTTGCGGCAGAGAGGTGGGGGGTCGTAAAATGTTTTCCTGCTTCTAGGTGGGGACATAACAGAAAATAAATGAGAAGCAGTTTTACATTGATACAGTAATGCAGTGCATTTTACTGACGTCTGTTTGCAATTTTCCATTATTATAGAAATAAAGTTCTGTAACTAAAATTATATTGAAACCTTACTATGTGACTTGCAACTGTCTGGGAAACGCCCAGCGTCAAGATGGAATAGGATGGACCTCACACGTGACCTTAATGAGTGCTATAGAAAATGGATGGCAGGACTGCACCAAGCTACACCACAATTACACAATCGCACCATACCTTGATCCACTAAGAACGAATCAAGAAGGTCAGATCACTCATAGATCAGAAAAACTAATAAAATCTCCATACTGTTAATTCCACATGCCTGTCACCCGTCAAGCAGCTCATCGAAAGAACTAACGATGCAACTAACGATGGCTCACCGAGGTAAAGCTGACAACCTCCCATGATGAGGGATTTACCTGACTGAGAATGACTAAGGTGAAACTATGAGAACTTGTCAGTGGAACAAATGCATATCCAGCCAGAGGAGAAGATCATCCTCCTTGCTGGACTCGAGCCCACTGAGTGGAAGCACACAAGAGCTGCTCAGTTCTCATCATATCCTGTCTGATTTGCTCCCCACGGGCCTCCAAAGTGAAATAGCAGCTCACACATATGGTGAACTACACGCGCAATACACATGCCAGGCTGATTATTGAAAAAGATTGATGAGCTACTCACAGCTTCTCCAGGGCATTAAGTCCAAAGAAGGAGCCATTGTTCAGGACCCTAATTTTGTTGTGGCTCAGTATTCTGCAAAGAAACACAAAGAAAACGTGTTAAATATTCCTTTGAGGATACATTGAAACACATTTTATTCGGCTGACATTTGTTTTAGCCAAAGCGGAGGAAGTTAGGTTTTCATCGAGTTGCACACAACAAGGACCAGAGCCAAGTGACTACATGAGCACTTGCTGCAACAGTCACACGTAATGTTCCTGGCTAGACAGTAGACTAGATGGTTCCAATTAAAAATGGAAAAGAACATCAAGATTATAAGCGGTATGCTAATCTTAATCATCATTTTGCATGCATTTTGCACATCAAAAGCAAGTGTGTCCGCATCAAGCGCATGGCAACGCAGCTCCGTAGGCCTTTTCCATTGCTCGTCTGTAGTCTTATCACTACACAGACACAATGGAAGTGAGACTGAGAAACGTGGCAAGGGATCATGGGAAATAGAAATTCAGAGTCAACAAGGCTCTTCACTCATCACAATGTGAGCGTGAAGTCCGAGTGGCAGGCGATGTGACTTACGTGACTTTCTTATAGTGCTGAGGAGCAGGAAATGTGGGAGGGCTCCATAAACAGGATGTTTGCTTTGGCTTCATTAAGGTAGACCATACTTAAGTGGTGAAAAAGACAACATTTCAGACTCCACTTTCAGAGACACTAAAGACAATTTCTTATAAACAAACTGCATGCATTGATCTCCAGCATGGACTCCAGCGAAGTGCCCATGCACCTTTTTTGCATTACATTTAAAGGGAATGAGCGGCTTCCAGTGGCCAGGAAGCAAGTTAGTTGTGTTCACGCCCACAACGGCGGTAACGCCCCTATGAAAATGCCAAAAAGAGAGAATCTCCACCTTAATGCCCAGTTAAACTGCATTTTGCGCTACACTTAAGATCAGCACAAAATTAGAGACCCTAGTGTCACCTTCTTCAAGTCACAGTCATCTAGTATTATCCTACCAAGTGTGGAAATGTCACTATTTCTAATAAACATGTGGAAGGGGAGCACATGATGAAAACGAACTTGCTTGAAATATGTGAATAAAGCAGCTTTTTGTACTCTCTTTTAACGTGTGTGTCACGCTGGAACCTTTGGCATGCAGCGCAGTGTTATAGTTGTTAGCACTTCTGCCTTAAAATTGTAAGATTCAGTTTGAATCTCAGCTCCAGCCTTTCTGTGTGCACGTTGCATGTTCTTCAAGTGCATGCATTGATTTCTCCAGGCTTCTGCCCATATAACATTTAATATATTGTGTTAATTGTTTGTACATTCAAACAAACAAATAAATGAGCATGAATGGTTGCTTGCCTATATGTGCCCATGTGCGCGTTAGAAAATGACTGGACGGATAGAATTGGAATTACAATGAGCTGAACCTCACGCTATTATTTTCAAGAACAATTCTCTGTAAACCTGGACGTCACCTGCTCACGAGAGGACAAAACTCTGTTCCTGCCGTCCCCGATTCTAAAATGGTCCAGTCCCATTCATCTATATATAACATCTTCCACGAACCAGGAAGTGGCCTACACAAACTCAGATGAAAACAAACACAAAAACATTTTTTCCCACTGATGTTGTTCAGTCTTGGCAGGTCTATGTGCTATTGGGAATGGGAGCAAAGAAAAAAAATAGGCAGGGGAATGTGTTTTCTCCAGTCTTAAATGTTTTACATTGGCTCCAAATCAGATGTAGAGTAGATTTTAAAGTTCTGCTGTTGGTGTATATGTAAAGATTTGGGTCCTGAATACAATAGAGAAACACTGATTGAATATAAATCCAGTAAGGCTCTGAGGTCTGCAGCCTCGGGTCAAATAATGGAGTTCGGAGTTTCAAGCAGACATGGTGAAGCAGCGTTTAGGTGTTGTGCTGCAGGCAAATGGAATAAATTGCCAGCAAAAATGAAGTCAGCTCCAAGTGTAAATGTGTTTAAATACAGGTTAAAATTATGATCTCCAAAATCATGTTCTTGCACTGTATGTTCTGTTTAGCAAGCTATTTTTATTTCTTTGGTTTTCATTTTGTTTACAAATGTTTTAAAATGTTGTCATTTTAATTTTGGGATGCACATTGAGATAATTCATATTAAATGTCTTATTTGTGTTCACTAATGTTGTGTTTACAACTCTGGTTTGGACGAAAGGAAAACCAACATAAATGGTGCTTACATTTGGTGCGGTTCACGGTTTGAGTCACAACTTGTCTGGACCGCCCTTAAGATGGTTGGAAGTTAGCCGTAAAGTGAATTAATCCTAATAATAATGCTGTCTGTTGGGTAACTGCTTGTCACAACATGCGGTGACTGCCTAACAAAAATATACTCAATGATTTTTTTTCCTTTTTGTCAACAATTCAACCTTGACAGAGTGATCGTTTTTTTTCTTAACCAAGCTTGTTGACAGTTTTGTTTATGTTTATAGCCCAGTATGCTGCCCGGTGGTGTCTCACTGCAGGGGGCCGCCATCATTAACACACCTTTCCGGTTTCACAAAATTTTCCTTCATAGCACGTGGCCATTAATGGGGTGTTTGCGACATTAAATGTGCCCTAATCAAGACAGTCGAGGCATGGTTGCACCTTTAAAAGGAGGGCTGGCTGTGAACAGTCTGTGAACCACTCCCCACCCCCTCCTCACTTGTTTCCTGCCACATCAATAAAAACACTGCCTTCAGCCCCACGCCTTCCAAGTCATTTAATGACCTGATTAAATCATCCAGTTATGGTTTACTGGAACAAACTGGCCAACATTCACTTCTTCCCTTCCACAAACACTCTTTCAGGAAGAAAAGAAATGGAGCTTGTAAGCAAAATCATTTTTGCCTGTCAACGTCTTTCTGCAAACATCGTCATTAACGACCACATAAATGTTGCACAAATGACTACTGATAACAACATGGATAGGTTTCATTCAAGGTGTGGTGGTGCTTGTTGTCCAACCTCTTCCAGTAATACGTTATGCTGCTTTAAGGCAAGCAAAAGTGAGCAACTTTTAATATGTTTGGCAACCATGTTTATAACCTGCACTTTGGGGGGAATAAACTGAGTGTGAACATGTGTTACTATGAATCAGTCCAGACCGTATATGTGCAGCTCAGACATAATTCATTTGAAAACATTCTCGTTTTATGCTTATACGCGCTAGGGCACCTGTGACCCTATAATGACTCTAATGCAACATAGAAAAATGGATGGGTGAATTAAAATTGTGGATACGTCATTTGTGTGACATATTTAGTCAAACCACCAGTAAGCTACTTCATTGCTAAATCCTGGCAATTTAATCATTGTAATTTAATCAATAGGCCTTTCCCTTGATATTTAACATCGCAACATCTTAAAAGATCACGCATAAGGATCATTTTGTAGAATTGTCCGCAGTCAACACGTAGCACAGCACAGGTGCAGAATGGACATGTTGTCATGACTCCATAGAGACAATGACTGAAAGACATTTTAGCGCGGATAAATGACGCATGTAGTAACCCGAGTCTGAACCTCTGACTCCCAACACATAAGGTCTCTCACTTGACTTTGGCCACAGTATCATTGCCATAACAGAAAGCAGCCCCGAGATGAAAGCTTAAGACATCCGGAACTGGCGGAATAATTCAAAACAGATAGAGAGGAGAAAGTCCCATCTGGTGAAGGAACATGCCATTTAATTCAATGCAGACAGTTAAAATACAGATTACTTTTCTTTGACTCAGCTTATTGTGAAACAAAAAAAAAAAAATACATTAGTCAGAGGAGTGACCATATGTTTGGCTCAATATGCAGGCATCACCTCTATCATCTTCAAGAAAATATGCTTTAAACTCTTAGAATAGGGTTATAATTCAGACCAATATGTAATATGATGAGATGAAATATAGACAGATGAAATATTTAGTTGAAACTCAAAATACTGCGACGATCCTTTTGATAATTTCAGAGGTTGAGAAATACTAAAGTCTCCCACACACATAAAAATACTCAGTTATTGTGGCCAGCTCTGGTGGTTTAATGCAAGCTCATTAGCACAAAATTCAATGCGAGCATTCCGACTCGGTTCGTCCCTGAAATGAAAAGTAGCAAATACACAAGGTCAAAGTGACTCTCAAATTAATTTGCCTGTGTTTCTCATTTTCGAGAACAAGCTGGACTCTTTGGAGGCTCACAACGAGCACTTTCCCCATTTGGGAAAGCCAGTTAAAAATAATGCTCTTGTAGGCCCAGATTAAATTTCTCTTGCTTGTTGGTACAATAGCCAGCAGCTCAAACAAGTTCCCAAGGCATGCGATTGTTCAATGCAATTAGGGCTGATGATTGATTACTGTTCTAATACACCGTTCCGTGAAATGAAATTCATTGTAACCAATATGAGCATTTGACCGGAAGTCTCTTAACGGGAAGTTCCTCCCACATTTGTTCCTCCAGAATAGACCTCAGAAATAAGGTGGATATAAGTTTGTGGTTTCTGATGGATGTACAGTATTTGACTGTGTGTTGGGGACATGTGGAACTTTTTTATACGAGTCCAGCAAAGACTATTAAATCTTCTTTATAGCTGACATTCACAAATAAGCAAGGACCACAAAAAGTGAGTTATGTAAAACTCTCTGCAGTCAAAAAAAGTCGCAGATTTCCAGATTTTTTTTTTTTAGCACTTCCAGACTTTGCACCCTCGCATGTGCATGATGTTTAGCTACACTGAGGACATTGTTCTCTTAAAAACAATAAAGAGAGAGCTACTCTGAGAAAGAGAGCGGCCGACCTCTGTAAACAGACAGAAATAGTCTGCGCTCCCATTAGGCTAAACAGGAAACCCAGCCAATTAGCTGTTTATTCAGAAGCCGACTTCCAGGGTCAGGCCTAGGAGAGAGAGCACTTCCCGGACGGCCATTGGGCAGACGGATCGGAGCAGTGTGAACGGGGCGGGCAGGTGGCTGCTGACACACACGAGGCCAAACAAGGTAAACACAGCAATGGACGAAATGTCCTCAAAAGATCTAACCCCATGTGGTGCGTCAACTGAGGCTTTGTGAGAGACCAGCAGATGGAGTACATTAATCGAATTAGCTGCACGACACATGGCGGAGAGACACCCTAACTCGGTCCAGACCATATTTAACGTCTTTGATTCACTTAAATATTGAGGCCCTGGATGCTAATTGAGTCGATGTCATCCATGTGAAGAGTGAGGCTTCATGTCAGTCTTGAGAGTCGCATTCAATGACCTCTTCTAACCCATTTACAAGCAATGCACAAGCCAGTGAGGCCAGTTTTCCATGTTTAAATTCTGTGACTCCACCAATAGAAATTTCCAAATCCACAAATTAGCTCTAAGTTGTACAATTTAAGTATAACTTGGTCAACCTGAAATGGTGTATACTAGAGAAAATACATACTATTTATACATTACTTTCCATCAAAGTCCAATATAAATTGTCTTGCATATCAAACCAAGTACGAGTGAGGAAGAGGAAGTCAAGCCCGAAATAATTTACAATAATATGTTCAACGAGTTTAAACACTGCATTTTGATTACTATTGCATTTCTACAATATGAGTAAAGCAGCAATTTTTCAACCCGCTTTTATCCATCTACGGGGGCGGCCATTTTCCCACATGCTGTCGACCGAAAATGACATTACAATTGTCAAGCAATGAGATAAACAAAACCAGGTGGATTTTGCCTGTTCCATTTATATTCCACAAACGAAACATTGATCAGAACATTATGTTTCGACTAGCTGAGCTGTACAAAACATATTATTACAAAGAAAATTTGGGGGTTGAGTTCTAATCTATCGTACTTAGAATACTAAGAATTGCTACTTCCCAAAAAGAGTTAGGCTACTAAGAATTACTACGTCCCAAAAAGAGTTGGGCAGCTACAACGTAAAAAAGAGAAATATGCCGCTTGAATCGTTTCAAGCATTCGATAACAGTTTGGTTTGTTCTTTACTGCTCTGTCATCTCATACTATACGGTAACATATGCCCCACATTACATTTCAAAAACAACAAGACATTATTGTTTATTTAAGGGTTGGCTGTTCTGTACATCAGTGAATATGTTGGTGTCTCAAAGCCAGGTCCTTAGAGACCAAGTTATTCTGTTGCATGGTTCATTTCCACATGTGGTCAACGCTGCATGCCCCTGTATGTGTGTATACCTGTCAGTAGTGTGCACTGCAGCTGCCTTTCATTTTTTTTCCACAGCTGCTTTTGGTTGCGGGTCATTGCATGTATGGCGGAGTTGCGAAGTGTGGTGCACAGCAGCAGCAGCAGCAGCAGCAGCAGAAGCAGAAGCTGAAGCTTTCCAGATCACAACCTAGTGCAGAAGTCCAAACCGCAACCAGAAGGTCGAAAAGCCAAACACAAGATGATCACCTCCCTGCTGCCACTACAGGTTTGGTGACAGAGTTCTCCATCTTTTTACTATTTATAATACAATACATATACAGGAAATGTTCCATCCTGGTTTGCTATTTGTTTCAGGACATGAGTGAGATGCATTAGTGTGTACTCCAATAGGCCTGTGTGGCCTTTAAATATTTACACATGCTGCACTGTACTTTGTGATCTGCAGCTGAAGCACTCAATGAGAATGAAGTTGTTAAATTGCAAAAGAATGCAATTGCAGTATAATTGGCTTGTGGGCTTTTGGGTTCAAATCTCCGCTCGGGACATTTTGTTTGCATAATCTCACTGTGCTAATGAGTTTTTTTTTCCCCCAGCTTCTTCCCACATTTAGTAAACATGCCAGGTTATATAAAGACTACAAATTGTCCATAGGTGTGAAGGTGAGAGTAAATGGTTATTTGTTCATTTGTGCTCTGCAGTGAGTTGGCAGTAACCAGTCCTCGCTCCTCGCCCAAAGTCAGATCCATCCCAGCCCTAATAAGCTACAAACGTATGAAACTCCAATCATAAAATGAGACACGGTGATAAAGGTAATGATACTTAACCAATGCACCCCAAGAGTTATTTCAGCATAGACAAAGCGGCGCAGCTTCAGTCCAATAAAGAGTGTCAAAACAAGCCAGTGGACCACTATGTAAACACCATTTAACTCCAGATTTGGTCTTTACACTGGAGGACCACACGCGAGGTGAAAGAGCGAAACCCTTGAAAGAGCCGTAAAAGCAGCCTGAATTCAGAGACCAATGGGAGCCAGATAATGAGAGTGATTTTTCCATGAGAGTCTCGTGGCTGAATTCAACTTGTTTTAATCAGCATACTGACTCCATGATGCACAACAACCTGTGTCCCAGTCGTGCTGCGTTCTCGTAAATAAAATAAGTTTCCGAAGAGGTGATTCAGGTCTGGTGAAAGCGTTACAGGCCTGCATCGCGTGACTAGTACTTTGATTTGTGTATGTTATGGCTCAGACGAGTCTACGGAGCGCTCGCCATGTTTTTACTGCTTTTCTTCTCCTCTCGTCTTAGTTCAAGTGGACTGTGGATCAAAAAGATACTTAGCTTTATAAATGGATGTACATCACGTACTTTGCACTCAGAGTAATGATGGCAGATCAACAATACAGGGCTGCCAAAACAAAGATGGGTTCACAGAAAAATCATTACTGAAATACATTTTGCTGGAGTTAATCATCACAGTGTTTATTTTGAAGCTCCTCTGAGTTATGAGGTAGAGTTGAACTTTTACGGCTAAACGTTATCCATTTCAGGATGTTGGTCCAAGTCTCATCTTTTTAACACACGCAAAAATCGAGTTATTTGCTAACCCACTTATTGGGTAACTGTGATTGTATATATGTGATGTGGTTTGAAGCTTCATAATCAAGTTTAGAAAAGTATTTTCAATCATCATATTAGCTTCAATACATGGCTCCTTTTGGACCCAGCACCCATTTACAATGAATGATTAATTCTTGGCCCAAAATTCATTAAAGTAAAGGCAACATTTTATATTACTCAAGACCCTTGTAAAACACAAGTGTAAAAACAAATTGATAATAAAACATATAAATACGCATATATTTCATGTTTAAGGATAAGCACACGATGTGAAGATGTGTCAAGTGTAGATTTCTATGTTTTTATTTCTATGTTTTATATGCAAATTAAGTGCAATAAGAATATTGCATCTGGTATGCAATCTTCATAATATTTGATTCATGCATAGCTAGATGGTGAGATGATGACATTCCAATTTATGTGTTTCATTTGGTGTTGTCACTAGTGCGTGTGCGTATTTATGCAACTCAAAGAGAAAAAACAATTTGCCGTTGAATTTAGATGCAAGATAACATGTTTAATTTAGCTTCTGATGTCTGAGGTTTGGCCAGACACTATGTGGCTTTTTGGTGATTATAGTTTTGGCCTACTAAATTGTCATTTTGGGAAACTGTGTGTGAGTTAAAGGAGAAAAAAACCTGTATATAAATATCACACCAGCATGTTTGTGCCAAGCCGGCACAATGTTGTTGCTTTTCCTGCCAATGGCTATGCCTATGCTAGTCTCAAAGTAAATAGGATTTTTATCATCCCAGTTGATGATGTTTACAATAATTGTTTGCAGGGCTCAAAAAACCGTGTCAATTGAATCCTCATCTCTCTAATGGACTCTTGCAGAATGGACTGAGTGGGAGCACAAGCAGGGATCTCTCAGACTGTAAAGTGGCTGTGTCATCTTTGATGCAATAAGTACTTTTGAAGAGGCCTCCAGACCATGCCGCACTATTCAGCATTTGAGTACGTCCAAATTGCTTAACCCTTTCGTTGTCAAAATACAACCTGAGCCTATGATCCCGATAGCCCCCTTCAATCCTGAGTTCATCATCTGAGCGTCACTGTGCTCAATGCAAAAAAGAGACTAAATGCCCTTGAGCACAACAGGCACTTAAGCAGCAAATGCATGTCAAGATTTGAATGTCATTATTGTCCTTGAGCCACCACCAGAGAACACTGCCTGCCTGCGAGGTTCGTTTAATACTTGTCATGGGAAGGAGCATCCATGTAATTGCACGCAAAATATTTTTTGTCTTGGTCGACGATGATGGAGTGAGTCAGAACTCTGAGAGACCGCATTGAGGGGTGGAAGAGATTATTAACTCGCATCCTGAAGTGGAAAAAACGACTACGTAGCTTCAAAAGCAAACTAAATGGAACACAGTGGCGCAAGAAACAAAAAACCTCAACCAAGGTGGAGCAGCTGCAAAAAAGACAAACAAACAAACAAACATATAATGTCATACTTTGAGTTGTTGACAAAAATTGCACAAATAATCTGCTCGAGAAGCCATTCGATTTTCAGAAAGATCTGAGATGTGCATATAAATGTTTTTAATTTCCCTTTTGGCTATTATAGTTCACTTTGCTTGACTTCACAAACGTAACCTTGAGGTTCACTATAGGGAGTGCACGCCCGCATTTGCTATGTGCATCCCGCTATTATAAAACACACTGCATTGTGCTCGACTTAGCAGACGCCGCTATAGGCAGCGAGGCTGTGTGGTTTGTGGTCTGCAGATTTACATTCATGTGTGACCCTATCAGATGTACAAATGTGGAAAGTGTGCAATTTTAACTCCGAGAGTGTATGTGTGTGTGTTCACGAGTGGTCCAAATGCTACTAGTCTAAAATTAAAATCAGGGTTTTAGAAACGTCTCTAATTAAGGTGGGGAGGACCGAACGGCTATTTTGAGAGCTGCGGCCACGCACGCCCTTGCCACATAAGTGTGTGTGTTTGTGTGTGTTCAGGCAAACCGATGCCATGAATACACACACACATACACACACACAAACACACGAGGGAAGGTCTCCTACTTGGCATTAGTCGTATTAGACAACGTGTGCATGAGGAGTTTTACCAAAGATGGCCAAGTCGAGAGGCCTGAAAAAATAGCTGCCATGAATATTCCCAGTTGAAATTCCGCTACATGATAAAAAGTCAGAGACAAACCAAAGCGGAATGTTTATGACAGGCTCTCACGAACGAAATAGTCATCTTAGCCACGGTGCTAAGTGTTTTTACATCTCTAATGAGGCAATTTGGTGAATTTAGCATCTTGAATCCGCGAGTGGAATGCGGTGCGGACGCCTGGTCACACATTGTCTCATTGTTTGGTCTCATAAGCAGCCTCTGTGTTCTGCTCATGAGCAAAGCCCGCTGCTGGGAAATATTGCGTGTACAAAAGAGCGGAACAATTTATCCCACTTTCTCCATGAAGCATTTGTGACCACATTGTGCCTGGGGTATTGTTTTTAGATTTTGTGATTAGCGCAACAAGACAGCAAAAACCAAAACACAACTTCATCACTTTGACTGATTGAGTCACTGATTGAGTCATTCTTTTTTAATGGGGGCTATTGATTATATCGCTTAATAGTGTAGTTTGAAATTCAATATTGTAACGCCATTTACTTTCATTGTGTTTGAATACAACTAAGAAAATGTTCTGATATTTAACAATAAAGGTGGCAAAGTCAGTTGGAATTGGCACGACCCCAGGTGCTGTAGAAAATGGATCGACATATTGAATATAATGGAATTACACAGTACAATCCAGAAAATAAGACAAAACATTTAAAGGTTATATATGTTACCCCAAAAATCTACAAGTGAATTTCAATGAGGGCTGGCGTCAATGATCTTACCATGAAAAGGGTTCCAGCCACTTTTAACAACACACTCATGATTTTGGTCAGTGGGAGGAAGTCATAAGAAAAATATGCATGCATGGGAACATTCACACTGTACAATGCAAACCTCTTGACCACCATGCTGCAGAAAGAATTATGGTGAGAGGTGTTTGTTTGTGTGGTTCTAGAACTTTTGGAATGACAAATGAGAGACCGGAGATTGCAATGTTGATTTTCATGCAATCAGATACTTCCATAAACTGAAATGTAGCTATTTATGATTAAGGAGTCGCCTAAACAATGTATGTTTTCATTTTCCAGTGACTTCTTTTTAATTGGATGATCCGGAGAGCAATATTTATTTTTCCTTCGTCTCTTTGAAACTCTGCCGTTGTAATTAACGTGGCCGTTGGCTCGCACCCGGCTCTCAATGTGCAAAATGTAGCCGAACTCGTTGAAAGAAATGCGGTGATCTCATTGCACATTAAATCCCTTTACAATAGCTCTTTGTTAGTTTCCGAAAATAAATCATTTGTATGTTCGCCATTATTTCTTTCAAAGGTTGGAAAGTTAGATACTGTGGTGTCCAAAGACTTTACTCAAATGAAAGCACTAAATGTGATTGTTTTACCTGCAATTATGTATTATTTGAAGGATTATGTGAACGAGCAGGATTGTGTTTAATCAAATTGTAAAAAGGAAGCACGCAGACCTATGTTATTGTAAGAGCAGATGAATGCACCATTGTCATGCATATCACACACACACACACACATAGACGCACACACAATATAGCCGCAGGCATTCCCAATATAGACCGCCATTATGTCCGTGCGTCTGTATCCATGTGTTTGCAGAGCCAGAACGGGAAATTCGGGGGCCGCTGTGGTCAAACACAGGGAGAGGGAAGTTAGCACTGGCAAGGAAACGTCAAAGTCAGGCATATTTGGAGTAAGATAAGAAGAGCCTGGAGCGAAAGGAAAAACTAAAACAACACCGAGCCACTTGAGACGACTACAACACATCTTTGTGTCCTTGCCAAGGCTCGGAAACATTGCGGCGTTTTAATCAACATGTATGGCCAAGTAATGAAGATATGTCACGGCACAGTAGGTGTGCATCTATGATGGGAGGGGTGGAGGGGTCACATTACCTTGACCTACAGGGGTATTATAAAATCCCACCCTTGTGTGGCATTGGCAGGTGCTCTAATAGGCCGTAAGCTCCGAGTATCCAATGTCAGGCCTTTGTTTGCTTTTTTGATTTATTGCTGACCGCTGCCCCAGCTCACATGTGCGGAGGCGTGCCCCCTCCTCTCAACACCTTTTCCCCCCACATAAATAAACTGCAGCGCTGCAGGAATGCCTCAGCCCGCGCCGCTCCTCCCGCTATTGGGATCCTCCCCGCTGATAAGACGACTGCTCGAGACATCTCATTGACGTGCTCGTACTCCCCGTCTGGACACACGCTCGCGCGCTCTGACACATCTGCGAGCTCCGTGTTTGGCCGCAAGCTGGAGTTTAACAACGGGCCTCATAAGAAAAAACGACAACCGAAGGGTTCAAATTAATACCAATGTAGCCGATCAAACATTCCATCAGGTGAGTTGGCTTTGAGTGAACAGAAGCCAACAGATGTAAGCAATAACACGCACATGCTGCTTAGATGTTGGATGCGTGGCATCGCTAATAGAAAAACGTTCAATAGTGGAAGAGGAACATCTAAGGTTAGTTCAAATATTGTTTCTAAAGTCAGACGAAAATTCTGAGTTCTGCTGTCTTCATGTCAGTTCTCAGGATATTTTCTCTGTGATTTTATTTTTTCATTTTTATTTTGCATGTTTCTTTATACATAGTCCAACAATAAGAGGAACCAAATGTACACTAGAGAGTCAGCGGTGTCTTCTTTTTATTGCGAGGAGATTCAATTGCACATAACCAAATCCTCTCGCCCCCTTTGTGTTATTTGCCAAAACAGAGAATACAAATGATTCAAAGAGTAGAACATGTGATTGGCAAGACACCCAAATAAGGAACATATCGCTTAAATGGCACATGCACCTCTGTGGTTGCTCAGTACAATACGGCTTTATATTTAGTCCAAAAATAACAAAAGAAGAACAGAATGTACTGTGAGTCAGACAGTCAGCTGCATTTAGTTTTTACTTTCACATCAAATAATTCTCCTTCTCCACATTTTGTGGTTTTTGAAGCTTTACCATTAAAAACGTTGACACTTGTGTGAATGCCAAGAATGCTAAAACATTGCTAAACCACCTGTTCAGTTATTCGGGGTTTTATAATGCCGTCCTGAGGAATTTTTATGGAATATGGAAATAGTTATGGAATGGCATCTTAATCTTTAAGTTAAATTCAACTATACTCAACAGTGACGTAGTTTGAAGACACATTTTTCTAAAAAGTGTTTTTGAAATGCTACTTCTGTATTCTTTGTGCTGAATCGAGAGTGAGACGATTGTTGATTTATTGTAGCAAAAGGCAGGAAGTAGGAGAAACGGCCCCTTGGGCCGAGACAGAAGTGACCAAGAGCTGCAATTCTAGTGTGCACGACAAGAGGACATGTGCAACAGGGACTCTCAGTGTCTCACTGGAGAGCCAACAACATTGCCACTCTTGTGCTTAACAGCGCCCTTACACTGCAGCTGTTCTGGGTGAGGGGGCATCAACCAAGGACGACCATGTTGACCTCACAGCATGCCTGTCCTCTAATTTGGGTCAACACACACCGGGCCGACACCAACAGTCGGAACAATGATGACAGAAGGACGACAAGCACGCGCAATACGGCGCAAGGTGACTTCCTGTACTCCATATTAGGGTTTGAGGCACTCTTCCTGCATATATTATATATATATATATATAGTGGAAAAGGATTAAGAGGAAAAAGGTCAGATGGTGTTTAATTTTGGGGCTCAACTGTAAAAGAAACTGATGTGTGTTTCATTTCAGAATGCATACATTGTGTGTCCATCTTGAATTTCTTTCTTTCACCCCCTCCTTCACGCATAAAGTCTAATAATAACAAAGTCCTGGAGAAAAGATATGCTAGACTGAGGAGCCCTCTTTCTCGCTGTTTGTCAGGGGCTGCAGGGATTTGGAGTCTCCAGAGGCACATCCCTCTGAACCCCCAGCCAAACTTCTCTCCTTCCTCCTCTGCTCTCACTCTTTTTCTCCACCTCATGTTGCACTTTCTCCACTTCTTGCTCGCATGTGCACCGTCCATCATTTGTCCTCAGTCTGTCCTGAGCAAATGCACTTTTCACTCGGCTTATCTAACTCCGTCTCTCCTCCTCCTCCCCCAGAGAAGCAGCTCCTCTGCAGCCGTGCATAATTAGGCCTAAACACAAGCCTGCACAGGCTCACATCTGGAAGGAGTTTGGACATGGCAGTTTCCTACCAAGACGCCTAAATATTTAGGTTAAGAGTTACTGCATGTGGATGAGCCTGTGATAAAGGGGTGGGAAAGGGAGCGAATCGGCGAGCTGCAGATAAAGAAAAAGAGAGAAAGTGCGGCAGATGATTGGAGCGCATAGCTGTCACTTGTGTAATGCATCATTAAAGCACTGATAAGAGTTTATGGGAAGAAGGGAGGATGTATTTTAACATGTTCATCTAGTTAAAGTGGCAGAGACAAGGTGAAGCCAAAAGAAGGAGGTGAAAATATTGTGGTGACCGGTTGCTCCTTTTTACAGCTGGCAAGGAAAATAAACAGCCAACAAATCGTTTTGATAAACAAATCCACATTGGGATTTCCCAGGAGGGTGAGGGGCCTCGGCTGGAATGTTCGCAGGGGCCAGCTGTTGCACGTTACACGTAGAAGCTGGCCCCGGAAGCCTCCGGACCTGCCGAGTCCTCCAGCCCAGCGCCTTCTCGGCTCCAAGGAGATCCCCAGGAGAGATGAGGACCGATGCGGGGAGAGAGCGACCCGCCACACCTGGAATACTCGCCACATTACTCCGAGCAGATCCAGGAATGTTGGTGAATAACACAAATACGGTCGCAGCATCTCACATTCCACATCTGGACCAAATGTCATGAAAGCTCATTGGAGCATGGCCACCACAGAAACTCACTGAATTTGTAGCACTTTTCAGGATTACCTTTTTTACCTCATACACACTACTGAAATGCCCTCATACGCACTACTGAGCAGAAAAATATCAGAAGTGTATGAAAGCATTTCAACAGTATAAACGAGAACATTTCACGAGTGTCTATGAGAGCATAGCATAGGTAACGTGCCGTGTCCATATAAGAGACGTCTATCAAATCTTCTAATAAATGGCTTTTTGTCCACCGCTTCGGTATTTTTACCAAACAAGCCAACCATAATGAGTAGGTGTGGCCTTGGAAATTATCTTCAATCACCTCAACCACTGCTATTTTTCCACCCTCCTGTTTGCAGCAATGTGTTTACCAGATGTATAATCCCAATTTTATTAAGCCAGAAACATACGGCTCTATAAATGGACCACTGGCTGACTTGAGCTCTCCCGGGGCACAAATCCACTTACTTTACCTCATGCGTTCACTTCACTGGAGCCCTGACTGTGCATCGACTCTACACACACTGTGGGAACGAATAAAGTCCGAGAGCAGCTGTGAAGAAAGCGTTACAACTAATTTCTATGGAGTGTACACAAACACCGCCCAAATATGTGTCACCGATAGATTATGAGGCCATTCGTCACCTACGATTGTATGTTTTGGCACAGCTCGCCGTTCTTTCAACTTAAGTCCAAATAGACCACACAAACGAGTGCATCCCAGTATGAACATATCCGACAAAACTGGAGCTAAATTATCATGATGTCACGCCGCTCTCGCAGGCTACACGTTTCTTTTCTCGGCACAAGGTAATTGGGAGCCATATTTAATGGAAGCAGTCAGAGTGAAATGTGTTTGTGTTTATTCTAATGGAAGGGGAGGACCGTTTAAAGTGACAGGCTTGTGTCGAAGAGGTAGGGTCACATGATGGTGTGATGTTATGATGATGATGATGATGCCTTACGCACAGTTGGCTTAAATTAAGGCCAAAGTAGTTCAAGATGCCCACTTTGGATCATCATGTATTATAATTGTAGCAAGTCCGCGTTACAAATTCGGTTCAATGGGTCACAGTCACGTATGAAGGCCACATGCAGAATAGTAGGTATAAGAATTGTATTATTAAAAAAATAAAATAAAAAAACTCTTCCTTTGGGAAGGTAATTAATTCTCAGTTTGACAAAGAGGAAGTCATGACAACGTGGTTATTGTTTTGGTTGACTCAATGTAGTCGCGTGCCACAACATTTAACACTAAAATAGCCTGAAAAAAACTTTCAAGAGAAAATAGCTGTAAATTAAACGTGGTCATCATCACACATACTATGATTTTTTTATGTTTTGTAATACTGAAACCCTTATAATGCAATATACTGTCTTCCAAATACCCCCACAAATTTTGATCCCTATGAGGTGTGCAAAAGATTAGTGCATCACTTCAAAAACCAGCAACAAGATGCTAAAGTAAAATTTATCTGTCTCTGATGGTGTCAGGCATCAGTCAATCAATTCATCAACTGCTAAATGGTAAGACTAAGTCACAAAGACACGTATATATAGGTGCAAAAGTAGGTATTGGGATGTTAGTTCTTTAACATTGAGTGTACTGGTTTCTCAACTAGAAATTAATATTGACAGGATGGTGGATGATAATCAATTTCTTCAATTGGGATGTTGCCAAAAATCAAATACATTAAAACGAAAGAAATTGCATATTCTGCTGATGACGTGCAAATTCGTGCAAAAAAAAAAAAAAAAATACAGTGTACCCAGTTTTGCACCCCACTTTAATTAATTAAGTCTGAACAGCATAGTTTTAATTTAAAATGTGTTGTGCTGCAGGTTTTTAACTCACAAAGTGACGGTTCTGTTGGGCAGTAGGTTGGCATCGGGTGGTTCGGACAGGTCCTCCTTGCCGCAGCTGACCCTTTTTCCAAGGGGTTGGGCTCCGTGCGTCTTGGAGCGCTCCTCCGAGCAGCTGCAGCCGAGCAGCCCGCGGCACGCCCGGGACGGCCGCGGCCCGGGGGCGGCCAGCAGGAGCAGCAGCATCAGTACCACTAAACGACCCGGCAGCACAGGGATGCCAAAGCCGGGCGCGCTCATTGTCCTTAGCCTGGATCTCAGCTCAGCCTCAGGTCAACCCATATCTCCGGCATGAAGCCTCCAGACTAGGGTCGACAGGAAAGTTATTCTCGATCCCAATATGGCAAACGTGGGGACAGTTTTCTGTACAACACAAAAGCTGCGGTATTGTTTTTAAATAATTAAAACACTGGTCCCGTTATTAGTGTTCAGTTATGTCATGGCGGGGCGCTCCGTTCGTTTTGCTCCAATTTTTTTTCCTTTTGGGGGGTGATTTTAAATCCAACGGAAAATGCAAACTATTGCTTTCTACTCACTTTGAGTCTCCCATCTCTGTCCACGACTCTTCTGAGTGTGCAGATGAAAGTAGTCCTTTCCCGAACTTAATCCAGCGGTTGATGAAAGTCACGACTCCGCACTCAAAGTCACACTGACATCTGCATGAACGAGTGCACCGGGGCAGAGGAAAGTTTTCCAAAACTTTTTGCAAGTTGCATCGCCTCTTTTCAATCTTCCCCCCTTTCCTGTCCTCTGCAGAAATCTCAGCGAAGAAAGTTGAGAGAGTTGGAAGGGAGCCGGTGTTGATTGCTCAAGTGTCAAATCCTAATCTCGGACTTCTTTTCAGCCGTTTGCCACACTCACTTGGTGCGCCCCAAAGTGGTCTCCCAGGTCCTAGCGCTTCCTGTCGGGACAACACGCAATTTGTACAGATACATTTTGACTAAAGTCGAATATACAATCTATACCTTTGTCGAAACTTGTAAAAAGCAATACAACTGATGATTTTTACTTTTGCTTAATTCGTAAATAAATAAATAAATAAATAAATAAATAAATAAATAAATAAATAAATAAACATATTCAGAATCAGAATCGTAAATAAACAAACAAACAAACAAAAACATTATGTCAAAACGTAAAAACCACTCAGAGAACAGAAAATGCCAACGTCATTGAGGACCAGTTTTCACACCCTATGAGGATAAATTTGAATTTGATTGCAAACCCTAGATTGCAGTAGATTGATTTATAGGGTGCTGCAATCTGATTGGACAGGGAAAAAAAATTCCAACGTCAAAATACACATGAAGTTAAGCAAATATACATTGGGGGACTGAATTAATGCCATCTCATATCTCATACCGGTGCTTCTGAAAGTGTTTAGGTCAGGGAAGGCCTTGCTGGTCCTGACATCCCACCAGTGATTAAAGTTAATAATTTTTATATAGTTTTTGTTGCAGGATGACTTAAGAAGGAAAGTGGTTATTCACTGACTCACATTGGGGTCCTTGGTGATGGCAAAGAAGTTATTTGTTGTAACCTGATTAGAATAAGATAAATGACTCCATTTTCTACAATGCCTTGCTGCTATTCTACATGCACATTTCCCCCATATGCTGACATTGAAAATGATGGCACCCATATTTCTGATTTTATAGACCTGAAATAATCATCTTCCTCTCCATATAGAGCGGCTCACTACAGCTTAATGTTGCTTAATGAGGACAATGGTTATGGCCATATACTCCAAAATATTTGAATAATTATTATATTATATTTTCTGAGATTTATGTGAGTATGAGTAGAGATGTGCATGTGAATTATGGTGACAATCGCTTCTTGCCTCTTCGGTCATGTCCCCAAGACCACATTCTGAAAATTCCATCTTTCGCTTGCTAGCAAACTGCCCGTGCAAATGAAGTGGTATTGAATGCTATCAGCCGCTGCAGTTCATTTGTTGTGAATTCGACCCAAGTGTTCTATAATAATGACTGTGATAGCCTACACAGGAGTCTATGAGGTTGGAGAGCATTTTGGCTCCTATATGTTACAAGTAAAGGCACCACACTCATGCAAGCTCTAGCCCAGTGGTACAATGGAAGCCTGTGTTCTGACCCGCACAGGTTTGTTATTTCTGTATGCGATATTGTAGCAAGAGATGGGTGCCTGCTTGCAAATGAAACAGAGGACTGTTTATCCAAGCTGTGAAAAAAAAGGCTTACAGTACAACACCAGTCCAGAAGGCCCAAATCTCTCTCATCTGAAAGAACCCAGTTTCCATTGAAACTACACATTACATCAAAATTGTACTTAATGGCATCCAGGCAAAGTTTAATGCCGTTCCTCTATGCACCCCATAGACAGAACCCCCCCGCCCCCTTTTTTTTTTTCTTTTACGGCCAAGCAAGCAATCTTTCTCTTTCCCAGTTCCACATCTGGACCTGATTCCAGGTGCAGCGTTGAGAATGTGGAACACGTCAAATAGAAGAGGTTGAACTGTAGCTGCTTGGTGCCGAGAGCTGAGATAATGTTGGGGAGATGGAGTGGAAGTTACACAACATTTGGGAATTGGGAGAGAATCTAAGCAAGGACACACGAGACAACAGATGACGTGAACAAATGCATGGGTACGGGGGGGATCTCATTGACTCCCCCTTTGAACAAAAATAGCAACAATAAAACATTTGCAGTGTGGTTCGATTGCGACTGCTGGGATTTATAAAAGAACAGCATCAGGCCTCCTGCATCGCAGACCTCAACTGCGCTGGCCCTTGAGAAACACATGACATCCAGTGGCGTAATCCGCCACAGCACACACGCACACGCAGGCGTCCCTTTATGAGCTATTCATGCAACAGTTCCTGGTGAGATGATTTTAATTTGGCATTCAGAAAAAAAACTTAATGGCTTCCACAATTCATGGGATTATCAAATGAGATTTATGAGTGGTAGGGTAGTGGATGTTGCGAAACAATGGAACTGCTACGAGGGTGTGTGTGTGTGCGTAAGCGGGAGAAAAAGTCTGGCATATTGTTTTTCTACTTTTGTCCATCTATCCATTGACTCCAGCTCGTTCTTGGGATCGCTGCCTGTGAGGGTAAGGGTGGGGGTACAACCTGGACTCGCCGCCAGTTATTCATAGGGCGCATATAGACACACCAGTCACAGAACACACAAACTGCATACACGAAGGCCCAAGAGAACTTCGCCTGTGACGAAGTGTGCTACTTGATCCAGTTTATCCAAATATATAATCATGTATATTTATTAAATAACCATAAATCATGTGTGCGTATGTGTACCACATACTTGAGTAACACGTTCCAAAACGTGTTCAAATTATATTTGACGACATTCGATAGTTTTAATGGTTTATGAGGTGCTGAAATGCTGCAAAGGGGTCTAATTTGTCACTCTACAAATTAACATTCATTTATTAGAGTACCATAAATAAAATTAATAAGTTGTGATAGTTATTAAAGTAGGAGCAGACCTGACAAAATTAACGTAATTATATGTTCAGGTTGAATTCCAAGGTCAAAAGTAATACGGGTAGTGTGTGTGTGTGTCTGTGTGTGCACGTCACGTCAAATTCTCTCAGCTGGGCAATGCTGACCTCTTGTGGTTGACTTGGTTTCACTGTAAATGCTGAAAAGCCTGGGTGGAAACTTGGCAGGTTTATCATTGACCTAATGCATAGCAAGACTCAAGGCTGTTATAGCTCAGTTAACGGGATATTACTGTATTAAAATCAAACTTTATCTTTTGTAAAAAAAAAAAAAAATGTAATCTTTGTTTCTTCCTCTTTTTGGTCATGGTGGTACTTACTGCGGATATGTAGACCGTGTGTAAACCCTGATCCACAATGTGATTTTCAAGAAGCAATATATGCCGCATTTTACAGTAAATTACCACCATGTTAAAAGGATGTGACATAAAGTAGAATATGTGTGTTGGAGCAAATTAAAATTGCACGGCCACAGAACACAAGAAGCTTCAAGTTGTGCAATTTATTAAGTGCCACATGCAGAGTACTGCTGTAACTGGGCAAATACAGTATCATTTATTTTGACACTCTATGTCTTGTGCATACATTATGCATTGAAAATTTTATGTATATATATATTATAGAATACAGTTCAATCACACAAACATCCAAAATCTTTGTATGTTGAAAAAACCCTCATAAGCAACACAACAGCAAAAGAAGTCAGCAAATACTGTACGTGTTTTTGTTTTCTCCTACTAAATCCTGTTTACAAAGAGACGTAGAAAACGTTGCTGGTCTAGCAAAAAAAATATATATATTCAAAATCATTCAAATCTCTAATGGTCAACGTCACACTTTTTGTTCTCACCCTCTCATTCACATACACACGCACACAGTGCAAGCACACACATTGCATACTGACTGCATGGGATGCAGTGTAGGTCGGATTTGGTCCCTTTGTATTAGCAAACTATTTTATCAATTATTATCCAGATCTTGAAGAGTAAAAAGAATCTTGGAAATGGTAAGGTTTTGGTTTGTTGGTAAAGTACAGTCACCTCAGTAATCGCGGACTCATGGAAGGAGTATTATTAGAGCTATGACTGTGAGCTATATCGAAAACCTCCCCAAATTGTCAGAAAAGCAAGTTAAGTAAGTGAAGGATTATACAGTATCGTCAAACACTGTTAAATGAAATGAGCAAAAAAAAACAAAATCTGCCATGTTGTTGATCCCTTCCCACGTGCCAATTGTCCGTAAAGGGGTTCGATGAGGCGGATGTCAGGCAGCCAGTGAGGTAAGACTCAATGGCGAGGGGACAGGCTGGACCGCGGCGAGCTGGCCTGACCTTGATAACGCTGCTTGGCGTGCTTCTCACAGTACATCACGTCGCCCACCCAGAAGTGACCCCTCATCCGGAGGTTCAGCCCGCAGTCTGTGCACGTGTAGCACTCGGGGTGGCGGAAGCGGTCGTCCACGATGCGCACGGCCTGTGTGCTGCAGGTGGAAGGAAGAGTGGGTGGAATCAAAGTGTGGCATCATTGAGTGTCCAAAAAAAAAAAAAAAAAAAAAAGTGACATTTAAATATTTTATGCAATCCCACCTAATCTAATGCAGAAAATACATTTTGAAAATAAAACCAAACAAAACTGTCCTGCACAATAAACTTAAATTAATCAATAAAATGGATTAATAACCAAGCCCTACTTCAAAATAATAAATTATGGTCCTATTTACACTTATGTCATTTTGGTGGTAGTTCTGATTCTTTAAAAAAAGAGTTGCAGCACTTGGTCTTTCAATAACTTTTCAAAGTGAGAATGTGACCCTTACACAATGCTGGTGCCACACTTCTCACAGATGTGGTATTTGCTGACTCCTCCCACGGGTGCGCTTGGTTTCGGAACATTGGGCGATAACTTTCCTGGGAACTTCAATGCAGCCTCTGGAATTACCCACACATACACGGATTGACACACACTTAATGACGTCGCGATGTTGAAAGTGTTGCATCAGTGTTTCTGTATTTCACTTGCAACTACACATTTTGTTTTGCTGGCCATCTTCATAAGAGAATTCTATTGGTTGGGAAGTATTTCATCATCTGCCCTTTACAAATTAAAATGAACTCTGGCGTATTTGTCTTCTCACATGATGTCGTTCGTGTGGAACAATAAATTGCATGATACATTTGGAATGGGATTTTTCTCCAAATGAAAAGATGCCAGCAGGCAGCTTTAACAAGTGATGTAAATCTTACAGTATTTGACAGAGCAGCTGAAGTTCTTCCAGGCTGTGCTGATGTAAACCATGCACGCCATTGGACTCGCTCTCTCTCCTGCTGCCGATATACGTGTGAATACTAATTGCTTTCAGTTCAGCTTGTGTACATCAATTTTAAGTTGTCCACTACTTTACAGCATGATTGAAGTTACATAAAAGGTTTGCATTGAACAACAAAGTATATTTTTGCACTGCCAAACAAACGGGTTAGCTGTGTTGCTCCAACCTTTCTCGTCGGCCTCCAGAACTTCTTGCAGCATTTTGAATGTGTTGGACTGACGAGGAGCTGTGCGAGACTCCCTATTCTCCTGGATCATTTTGTACACCTCAGAGTCCTTGTCAAACTTCTGCATGACGACTTCAGAGCTTGAATTACTGTAAAAATAAATAAATAAACTAATTATAATAAAAAGGAATCATAATCGTTTCATCTACCAACAATAGACTTGGGCATTGCCTGGTAGAAAGTATTTTCATTACAAGTTGTATGGATGGAATGTAGAGGAACTATAAAAAAAAAAATTAAAAAAAAAGGGGCAGCAGCAGCTGGCTTTGGAACTTTGACCTCTACGCATCGAATCCAAAGTGCACACCACAGGCTTGAGACGACATCATATTTAACACCACTCTAACTCTCAAACATGCGCCGAGGCTAAGAAAATGGGCCACCACGCATGTTATCACAACACCTCCGTGTGCTTACATGCAGCCAGTCAGCGCACAGCAGGGGGTCACAGTAAGTTTGGTGGTCGTAGAACAGGCCAGCTAATTACGACGGAGCCAAGAGAACAGTAGTGCTGTTTACGAGCACATTCTTCGTTCCCGGTGTGGTAGAAAAAACACATTTACTGGCCCTTCCACACTTGATGTGGAAGCACTTTCACCACCCACTAAAAAAACATCAATTGAAATAGCACCTGAAAGACAAATATGTGTGGAGAGCGAACTGCCGAGTGGCAGCTGTCACCTCGAACCGGGTACACCAGTCGAGTCAGGTGTGCGACGATAACAACAAACTCGCAATCGCTCAGTAGCCAAGTGAGATTGTGAGCTGACAGCTAAATTGGCCTGATGGCTGACCTGCCTATCACTGCCAAGCCTTTACCATTTAACTTGCATATTCTCGACAAGATGTGAACAGTGCAGATGCACTTGTTTATTTCGTCCTCTGCAATCTTCATTTTGAAATGGTTCCACTGATATAAAAATCTGACGGTCTGACTACACGCCAGCATAGCAAAACATTTCAAAGGTTTGGCGAAAGCACAAAGGCAAGGATGAAAGAATGGAATTGAATCAAAACTAGTCATGGCTCCATTTATCTGGAGAACAAATACATAGCAGTGAGGTGAGGCATGGTTCACTAAAGTCACTGTGGCATTCACTGCGTGGTGCCACTAGGTTCATTACACAGTGTAATGGCTTCTTCCAAAGCAGACAAAACAGGAACGCTTGACTCTCTAAAGAATGCTGGTCAAAGGTGAATCACTTCACCACAATGATGTTTGAATGTGCAATGTCATACAAGATGGACGTGGCTGAAACCAGAGACAGCAAATAGACAAGACAACAAAAATACAGCCAAAGCAAAAGTTCAGACTCTTTCCTCTGTATCCCTGAACATGGCTCTAATTAAAAACAGACACGGAAAGCCCAAACTCCAAGTTCTCCACACGCTCGCTCAGCTCCACCCTCAGCAATTCCATTTCCTTTCTACGTCGGTCACCATCCCGTCTGACATACGGACTGAGAGCAAATGCAAAGTATTGGTGGACCAGGAGGAAACAAAGTAGCAGCAGATAGGAGGACAGTAAAAAAGCAGGAGACTGCAGGAATGCGTCATAGACCAAGGTCAGACAAAATTTCCTCCAGATTGAAATGTGGCCAATATTTCTGGAATGTTTGAGATAACTACATACCAGACTAAAAGTAGAGAGCGGATATAAGCTCTGTATGTGAACCCTTTAAATGCAGATAATGTTTCTTAAAGCAGCTCATGTTTAAGCGACAACATCACCATAAATTAAATTCACTTTAAATGGTAGCACTCACCTTTGTGAGAACAAAAACAGAACAGAGGTACACAACCACACTTACTCCTGGTAATTCATAGAAAAAAAAAACATTGCTGTGCACACACAGCCAGATGCATAGCAGACACCTACGGTATCAAGAGCAGACACGACTGAAAAACCAGAGTTTGACGAAAAGGTGTGTCCCTAGTCTGCAACTCATTGGCCGCAATGCATAAATGGGTGGGTCGTAGTGGTTGTGATTGGCTAAGGAGAAGCAGAGAGTGGCTTAGTGTACACTGTGCAGGCTGGGGGCTTCAAACTGGAGGCCAATTAGGGGAAATCGAACATTTTGGAAACGCTGGATGTTTGCATATGACTGCTTTTGCTGACACATCAACTGTGGTTTCCCAACTGGGGCCAAAGTCCACCCTTGTCCAATGTGGAAAGACGTAAGCAAAAGAGGAGAAACAATGGACACAAAAGATGGCAGGACTGACATCACAGCTACACTAACTTATCAGAACTAGTGAGGTGAACTACGCCATGTGTGTGGTTCCCTCACGGATGTCTTTTCCAGGAACCGGGCATGTGTTTGCAGCTGCAATGAGCCAAAGACAGCTGCAGCTATTGCACACTCAATGGAGACATTGGTCTGACAGCTCGTTTGCAATTTCAACACGGGCCTTTGAAACAAGGGAACAATCTACGGTGATACAGATGGAATGTCTGTGGATCTGGTTTCAACCCAGAGGAATTCTGGATACGGGAAACATTTAAAAATCTGCAGTTGAGACCTCCAAGATTTTAGCTGTGGATTGGGCAAGAGTATCGTGGGTTCAACACCAGCCATTGATCAAACACAGAATACATATGTGCATGCGTAAGTACAAGCCGACTATGGGAAAAAAATTCTGAAAAAGTGTGGACACCCTCGCACTAAAAATCTTGACGCTTGAGGTAAAAAGTCAACTCGTCAGATCAATTCAATTGAATGCCCAATGGTTGTGGCCCCCACCCTGGCTTCGGGACATGCGGCGCTGACTTGGCAGCCCAATAATTGAAACCTTGCACCAAATTCCGTATGAATGGCAATAGAAGGCAAGGAGGAGGAAATATTGACGCTTGCGACAAAGACTTTCCCAAACAGCATGCCCGCATATTGCGATCATATTATTTAGCAATGTCACTCCACTATATAAGCAGACAGTACTTATGACAATGCATTACAAAACAAAAAATACAGGTACAATAATATATAGTATTTATTTACCTGCGATAAGAAGACATGTGCACATCCTGATCAATGGCACTATGAGGTGAGTAGTGTCCCGGTGGGGTCGGGGTTCTGCTGGACAAAGAACTATTTCTGTAGTCCGAAGGAGAGAAGTCCTGTGAAGAAAGGGCAAGAAGCAGTGTTAGTCAGCAGCAAAAACTAACAATTAAGCTTGCAGAGATAAAGTAACGGTTATATGTGACATGAAGTGCTTAGAGCCACAAATCGTGTTTAAATGAAGTCTAAACACTTCATTAACACAAACACAATCATTACAGTATTACCAAAACAGTCATGGTCTCCTTCGATAGGAATCACAGCCCGCATTCCTTTGCTCCCCAGGCAACACATTCACAGCAACTTACCTCAGCGTTTATTTTATCATGATTAGACTGCGGAGTCTTTTTGTACTTGAGTCCTATCAGTGTTACAACTAAGTAAGCACAAGTGACTTTGGTCCGATGGATAAAGAATCTTGAACTTAAGTGACAGCGTATTTCAAAATCAGTCACAATACAAAGCCCAATTTCACAAAAATCAGAAGTTGCAATACTGCACAAATCAGCATGTTTTTTTTCCCTTATACGTACTTTGGACAGAAGAGGGCGTTGTATGCCCAGTAGAGACAAGAGACACTTAAACGGCTGAACTGGGCTGCGTAATTTTAATTGTTGCTGTTCCAAGCATAAAAAAAACCAAGCGCCCACAAAGTTATAGAATGGGCAAAGGTTGAGTGATTTAGCTATAATTATGTCATAAGACTTCATGAGTGAGCCAACAGTCAGCACACCTGTACTTAAAGTTTGCACGCACATAACTCACACTAGACTCTTTTATACTCAGAAATCACAACAAATAAATCGGGTGTCCACCACAAAATATATTAATCACGTTTGTCTAGTCAGTCCACTGCAGTCACATTCAAACTAAAATATTCTTAAAGTAGTTTCCAGATCCTGTGAGGAAACAAAGCTCCCATTTTCAGATTGGTGCTGCGTGCCATGGTGCCTTTACTAAAAATGATCACAGACGCAGCTCGCTGGGATTCTTCCCAGGATAATCCCAACAAAAGAACTGCAGACTCACTTATTCCATATGACAAGAGTACAATAATGTAGAGGCACCTATGTGAGGCCATCTCAAGGGCATATATACCTGACAAACGTGCATCTCTTCAGGAAGACCCAATGAGAAGCCATAGAGTGGCGCAGATGAATCCTCACTAATGCAAACCAATCATGTGTTATGTAACTGTCTGGCTGCTTCGTATGAATCTTCATACTCTCCAACGGCAGCTGTTTTTTTTTTTTTTTTTTTCTTCTCAGTGAAAATCCCAACAGAGATCTATGAGACTCAAGAGGAATGCAGTTCGGTAAAGAAAAACAAAAAGAAGAAGGAAAACAAACCAATGGCCTCTGAAGGCTTTAATTGCAGTAAACATAGTGTAGCTGGTAAGTGCTTGGGATCAGACTCACAAAACTGCTTGGAAAACCATTGCTTGGTCCCATTGTGCATCTAGTCAGATTGCATGAGAAAATATGAATCAAGAGAATCAAGTGAGCTACCTGTGACAAAAGATTTTATTTGCATTGAGCCTTATATCATTTAACTTTTTCACTTGCCATATTCCATACAATTGAGGGTGGATATCTCTCAAATAGAAAAAATATTTGATAGGGTAAGTGATTTAAAAGTGGAACGATTCAAGTCATTGGATAACGACTCAAGTCTAAACAGTAGGCCCAATAGGTATGCAATGTTTTACAAAATGAATGAATTTGTCTGTATTGGAAATATGGTGTTCATTTCAGCAATCTTTCTCTCTCCCCAAAGAAAATTTAATACCTAGCTAATTGTGGTAATGTCAGATGATTTGATTCAGTTTGATTCAAAGCACCCACACCTTTCAAATCAAAACCAATTTTCCGATTCAGTTGCAATAGCTACATGAATACTGTACATATCTGAGAACAAAAGGTCCGACAATTGAGTATTACCTTTGTAAAGACAGAATTTCTGATACACTTACAATGGATGTCAAAAGGCATTTCACAAGAGTCATTAGTTGCTGTGGAGTATTTTTATGCTTTCACACAAACTCCCTTGTCTGTGACTCAGGATTTGGACTCCGGATTAAAACTTGGCCTTGATGCTTGGTGTATTTAACCAAACAAAATACAAGTATGACATAATACAGCATGGCATATAATTTAGTTTGAGAGTAATATGAATGTTTGTATTCAAAAGCTAACCAAGTCTCTTATTATTGACCAGATCAAGAAACAAAACCAGGAAACGGTAAACTGAAGAAAGAGCAGCTGTTTCCGATCAAGCCCAACTGAGATGCTGGGGATGGTGCCAGTCGAGGGGCCTTAAGTCTGGCTCCAAGCGAGCCACTCTGCATCATCATTACCACCCTGTGGATTCAATTACAGGGCATGGGACAGCTCTGCACAGTACAGATGCTCAGGATATTTTATTTTGGGATACTTAGTTGGTTTTGCCATTAGAAAGTGCAATATCTGTTCATCCACTTCACACCGCATAGCGTGAATGATGAATAACAATGTGGGACAGCCAACTTACTAATTAGGCCAAAAACTACCCTTAAATTATGAAAGTGTGAATATGCAGTGTTTATTACGCAGTGATTTTCTTTGTTGGAGGTCTTGTCACTGATTGCCCAAGCCTTGTAATTAAGTTTTAGCTGTAGTGCAAAACTGTGCTCACATTATGCAACAGCGATCACAACAGAAAGAGAAACTGGTTGCATTGCAAATTATATCAGTCATTGTAATTCTTTAAAGGTTTATGGTCTCATATTTTTTTATGACAAGATCTGAGGTCATAGGTCTCAGATGTCTCATATATGGACACTAAACTTTTAAGCAGGGAACTTGAAGAAATAATCTGTTAATTATTAACATAGCCTTCTCAATCGTGCAGGTTAGCCAGGTCTGAACTACATTCTGCAGTACTAGGAGTGGAAAACCGTATGATAGATTTGTAAAAAAAACGTGAAATCTACCATATTGTGAAATCAGAGACTTCAATCAGATGTCAGTGATAAACAAACATACACACCTATACGCATACCCACACATAGTATAAGTTATTATGCTTTTTTTTTTTTTTTTTTTTTAAATTCTAGGAGGAAATATTATATTTTGTGTTACAAATTCCAGGAAGAAATGTTCAATTTGCCTGTACTTTTTTTGTGTTATACACAACATTCACGTTTTTAATTTTGTATATATCATATGCACAAATAAGTTGTGTGCAAATTAGATCTTCTATTGCTGGAAAATGTGTTGACATTCCACACGTTTACATGGAAGAGATAAATATTTCAAAATTGTCAAAATGTACTCATATTTGCATATTTTTAAATCTCACTAAATCGATATTGGAGTATTTAATTAATTTTATACTGACTCAAATCGGAACCTGAGAATCAATACTGAATTGAACCACAACCCAAAGAGTCTAAATCAAATCATGATCGTTAATGTCCAGCAAAATTCTGCACGGGTTTCACTGTAGGTCTGCAAGGATCCAGTTTTTTTTAACAGAGGTATAGTTGTCTTGTAAGAAACTGGAGCTTTTGACTCTGCATCCACTATTAGTACCAAATAGGTTTCTTGGCTCAGGCTTTCAGTACATAGCGCAACATTCATTAACATGGAATAAAGTGATGCTGGTACTAATCCCTCCCCCTGTCTTGATTTTCTGGCCACACACAATGAGGCTACTCCTGATACAAACCATCTGTAGAAGATTACTGGCCAAACGAACAACAGTAGACAACAGGGGTGATGAGCAACATGTCACTGAGTTCACAATAGCTGTACAAGACATTAAAAAAAAATATGTTTCTAAAATAGACGATGTGCGGGAATTGTGACAAATGCAGTAAGTACTTTTAGACTACCGATATAAATCTTGTCAACATACTGTAGTTTTAGTGTCATTCCTCATATCACGAGTACAGAGCAACAAAATTCATTTTACAGTTTCAACATGACCAAGGAACAAAAAGATAGTGACACCTAATGGGGAGGACAGGTGAAGGTTGACTGCCGGTGTATAAAAGAGTAGGATGATTTAACAGCAGAACAACACTTCTGATTAAGATAATAATAATAATAATAATAAAATACAGTACTTTGGAAGACGTGAGACTTGCAATACAGTTGCAACAAAGGCCTTTCAGTAACTAACAAGAAACAATGTGGTAGGTCTGTGGTTTTTCAAAGGCATAGGGACTGTTGCGAGAATACAATTATAATACAGCCAAAGACTCATAATTTCTAGGGGAATTTGTCTGAATTCTGAAAGTCAATCACATAGAATGGTATGCAGAACTTGAAATCTGGTCCCAGTCACAAAAACACAATTGTGCTCAAATGTCCCACAATTTCAGTCATGGCAACATTTAACATAAAACAGACTTAATAGTGTGTACTGCTGGCAAGTTGGCATCAGCTATTGCACGAATACACTCGAGTTATACATGCATTTCCCTTGGCAACTTTTGAAATGTTGACACAACTTAACCACCTTCATAAACATCTCATCTCTTCCCGCCTACATAAAACATGCCAGGGGGTGCAAAGCAGGGGGGAAAAAGTTTCCCGCTCTGGGGAGAGGAAAAAAAAAAAAACAGGCTGATCGATTGGTGGGGATAAGGAGAGGCATGCTGCCTGCAGAGGCTACAATGGCTCCCAAGCTTAAAGGCTACAAGTCCATGTGAAAAAACCCTCTTCTTTCACAAGGCTCACTGTAGAAGAAGGAAGAAAATATGCCTTCAACGTGGCCAATGCCAGCTCAACTCTTAACACTGCCAAATCTGCAGCTCCACTCAGAACTAAAATGAATTCCTTGATTGCCGAATGCAAGCTATGCATTATTTCTAAGGTTACTTCTATTATCATCACATGTTACGTAAAGGAAAGGAAGTGACACCCTCCAGCAGCATTGAATGCTTCCTGAAAAAACATGCACTTACATAACAATGGTGGACACCTGAGGAAAAGTGCTTGATCCATAGGTCACAGCAGGAAAACTTTTAATCATAACACAAAAAAAGCTATGACAAATACATACATCACCGTGTCTCATCATCCAGACATGTGAATATGTATGAATGTGCATGTCTGATTCGTTTTGATCTTTTTTTCCCCAAACAATCAAAAATAACACAAAAGTAAACAACTTGGCTTTATAGAAAATGTTACGTTGAAGAAGCGTGAGAAGGAAGCAAACACTTATCTTAACCTGCCCCTCTGAATCCAAATCATTTCCTATAAACAACTTATGTGTTTGTGATTTTAATTTTTGGACAAGAGTTAGAATATGTCAAGCACAAAGAGTACTTCTTCACTCCAGCAACATCTTGACATTGCAAATTGGTGTGATGTCTTAAATACAGTTTGGCAAAGTCGGCAGGCTCCACAACATGGCACAAGCACCCCCCTTCTTCTAGCTCTCGTCACACAAGGACCAGCCTTGTACTACGTCGGGAAAACCAGCACCAGTCGTACACAGTCTGAACTCATCACAGCCTCTATTGTACGCAGCATTTTCTCAGGATACCCAACACCCTGGAAAAGGGGGGATCCAGTTGCGCACATCCCACTTTGCTCGCTGAGGGACCCAAAAAGAAGTGTGGAAAAGCCTTTTAAGCACTTTTCAGACAGGCTGATCATTAGATATAGTAGTCTTGTTCAGCTCCCAGTCGGGACAGTGGTCCTTGTCATGGAGCCTCTGCAGTGCACATTTACTGAGCTGCAGTGTTCCTGCCAGTCCAAGCAGTATAATGCACAGGGCGGCCAAGGCAGGACTCCTCCCGGCCAGTTCCCCAAGGGGCGCTCTGAAAGAACTCAACTCACTAATCACAACGCTTCAGTCGGACGCCAATCATTTGAAAACCTCAGCCGACAACGTTCATGGAAATGGGTCAGCCAAAACCCATAACTCATCCACCAGGCTAGATGATAGTAGTGGACCACTATAGCTGTCAAGCGCAGATGGCAGGCAGAAATTACATTTTATATCAGCTTACAGGCCAGAAAAGTAGGGAGATAAAAAAAAAAAAAAAAACAAGACAGGCAACAATCTCAAATTGTAGTTCAGTTAAAAACAGGGATGCCTCATTTGTAACATTCTGGTAAAGTCACAATTTATGGTGAAAATGTAGACCAAAGGAAATAATTTGGCAAAAAGAAACCATTTAAAATACGAACGACTGAAGCTATGAATAATCACAAACGTGACATTGATTGAGATCGACAGCCACAGCCGGAGCAAGTTCATTCCAATGGCTGAGTGTGCATGCGTGTGTATGTGTACGTGTTCAGAATTTCCTTTCACAAACAACCCATTATACAATCCCACCTTTTGCACAATACGACTCCACCTAAAGCAGAACTATGCACAACACTGATTACATTTCCACCACACATCGATATTCATTATCTTGTTAAAATTGCTGTGTGCAATATCTCATTCTCTTCCGTTCGTCTTAACACTAGATGTGTTCTGATGTGTCTGCTGGAGCCAGACATGCAATTACTTTCTGACAGGACACTACTACAGTACTAAGAGTACTTTCTGTAGTATCAGAGGCAGAAGAACCAGAATGTGAAGTTTAACACCCTAATGAGTCACTGCCTGCCGACGCCCCTGTGTATTAAAAGCAACTGTTATGCTGACGTCACGATGCACCTTGTTATTTTATTGGGACATGCCCGATTGCTGTTGGAAAGCGCACTTGAGCAAGTTTTCTTTGAAAGGCACGAGCAAATAAATCATGGCTCTACTCAATAATGTGCCAACTTGCGGTATGAAAGCGGCTAGTGCATGAGGATCCCATTTCATTTGTTGACGACAAAGTATGCCAAACTCGAAAACATATTTATTTTTATGTATGTTTTTCGCTTGAAGCCTCCTGTAGGGAACACTCAAATATTTGGAATTTCAAACCTCTGCATATTTATTTAACTTTATCAAGTGTCCACAATAGTTATAAAAAGGTCTGGAATTCCTTCGGCCATTACAAGGGGTCTTGTATGTTTTCATCTCACATGTTCGGTCTTTAGTGAAGCCAAGCATGCACACATAGCTGAAATAATTCACAATGAACTTTCCCACAACATGTTCTCTCTAAAGCTCTCTGAAAGCACTGCGGATGCCCCAATCAAGCCCATTTTGGGTTTGTTACTGGAACTGTAAATAAGCGCAACATTGTTTGGTGGCACTCATGATAACCTCAAGCCTCCTCTTAAAATATTTTACTGCTTAGGATAAGAAGTCTTGTGCAAAAGACCTAATGTTAAAACCATTCATTTCACAGCAAATATTAAATATAAACTGTTGTCTATCCAGAATGGAAAATATTTAAAAATGTCTGGTTTACAGTGCTATTAATAAAAAAATATATAACAAACTTTAACCTTTCATTCAGATTATGCTTTAATGGACGAGACAGTATGTTTTAGGTTCACTGAAAACAAACCGTCCATTCATCCATCCAAGCATTTTCCACCACTTATCCCGTTCAGGGTCAAGGGTGAACGGGAGCCTATCCCTGCTGACTTTGTGCGAGGCGGGGTACATCCTGAATTGGCCACGAGTCATTCACAGAGCTCATATAGACAAACGTACGTGTTGTTTGGAATGTGTGAGGAAGTAAATAGAGCACAGAGCGAACTCCAAACGGAAAGGCCGGAGCAAAGATTCGAACCAAAAAATATTTGACTGTGAGGCAGACACACTAACTACTTAAGGAGCTTCCAAGGGAACTCAAAAATGTTTTGCAAGAACTAACCTGTGAAAGCGGCCTGGCCAGTCTATAACTCTTCTCCTCTGGCGACCATGAGCGAATCTGAACACTGGAACACAAGGAAAGAAAGTTGTAAGTGAGGTTTGAATATTTGGGCAATCAGTCAATCAATCAATCAATCAATCTTTTTTGGGGGGGGTGTAAAATTTTGCAGTGTGTTCTTTATGAATTGAATATTTATAAATGGAATTATAATTTATGAAGTACGCAGTTCAGGAATAATGTCATGCAAGATGCATTCCCAACCATATTTTTTTGCATTCATGGCCACCTCAAATATAGACTAATGATTATAAAGCCCAAACAACTCACTGAGGCCCAAAATTTGACCTGTGGCCTTTGAAGTTGTCGTAGAGAGTCCGCAAACGGCCAACATACAATAAGTGTGGCGAATGTTCCACATTCCGCTATTGTTGAAGTGACTGCATATGGAGGAATGTGATCTCGTATGCACATCCTTTGTTACTACAGTCAAAGCTTGTGGCCTCACTTTGTTGTTCTCACACCTATTGACTCTGGATGCTGCAGCGTCAAGAGAGCACTTTGTCCTCTTTTAATCCTATTCAATTTGTTAAACAGAACACTGTTCACCAGATGGGTAAAGCTAAAGGAGCTTTAAATAGATGGATAAGCGACATTGTTTCAGGATCATTACAAGTTACTACCTCTTGTTGGTGGGGGTGGTGGTTGTCAATCTCTCCTTCTTGCCATCGGGACTCTCGGGAGGTTGTGGTGAATACGGCACAGGTGACAGCGATGCAGGGCTGGATATGCTGTACTCTCTATAGTTTTGGTTCTCGTCTCGACTTACTATTACAGCTTCCTACAAATCATACCATTAAAAAGTACTTAGATATTGGATTAATGTTCTATAATTTCTTAGAAGCACCACAATTAGTTCACCAACATCTTAATGACAGTAAACAGTCAATCATACACACACACAAATATTTGCGAATAAACATGATTTTAGAGTATAGTTTACAAATTAATTGTAAAATTCCAAATGAACAGATGACAAAAATAAAACTGACCTGAAAGCGCCCGGTAAGCTGCTCAGGGGTGCTGATGCCATTTGTCTGTTTTGGGCTGGAGTGTTCAAGCCTAAAGAAACAGAAAATTAACGTTAGCTTTAAAGTCACTTTTATTTTCAATCCTTCGGTTTTTAAGTACGACAATGTTGAAACAATTACAGCCGCCTAGAAAAAAGTCAAATAATAGAGGGTGTAAGTTCATATTGAACTTTTACTGTCTGGAATATCGTTTAAAATGACACTATGGAAATTTTTCCGAGTCCTTTGGATGATGTTCAAGCAAGTCTGTTGGCATGGGACTGTGTGTCTTTTTCAAAAATGTTCTTCTGATGGCTCTCCTCTTTCCAACTACTGTAGTCACTTTAGCTATGAATAAAAACACATTCTGCAAGCAATTTGATGATTAAATTTGAAGAGGAAAAATGGGCAGTTCAGTGGCCAATTCAAACACACAGCGCCCCCGGAGGATGACTGGCTCTTGGTCAAGCCTGAGGTACTGTAATGAGGCACACAGGAAGGCCTGAATGCCTGTGGTAAATCACACAGAAACACACCAACTCTCCTTGCCTAGGCTTGCAATACCGTGTGCAGGAAAGAAATGACAAGAAAAGGAAGAAGCACAGAAGCTGAAAATCAGGACTTCTCCAGAGGACGTTAGAAAAAACGTCAGTGCTGTGAAATGGGAGCTGCGTGACTAAGAATTATTCATTTTTTCCCCTTCGCTTCTTACCTTTGTCAATTTGGTGGCCAACAAATAGATGTATTCCAGGTTAATGATTACATCAGTGTTGAGTCTATAAGCACTGACCTCTGCATTACAAAGATAAATGTGCTTTTGACAAAAACGCTGAGTGTGACTTTCCACTGTAGACGTTATCAACGTAAATCAGCACTCATCTTGCAAATAGAAGTTCTTCGTAGCCCGTCATCAAAGGGACCTGCCTGAGGCAGATTCCTCAGAGGTGTGCAGAATAACACTTACTCTCAGAAAAGTAAAATAAGAATTGCTCAGGACTGAATTGAAGGAGAAACAATTTCACATCAAGCGTATATAGCAGGAATGAACAACTGGCAGCCAGTTGCAAAAAAGATGAATATTCAATAAATGTTTTCTCTAATAACTGGAGAGGAAACTTTAAAAAACCCCAAAATACAAACAAATATTGGGGGGGGGGGGCTAAAAAATATGTGAATTCGTGGGTGCCTAACCTTAATTATGAAGGGGTTGACTGTAGTTTTACGTTGTGATGTCATCATTCACCACTAGAAGGCAGGCTTTTCATGACTTTTAACTTTTTTTTAACAAATACTCAAAAAAAAAGTATGAAGCTCCAAATATTTCCCAAATGTCGGCTAAGAAAGTGTGTCGCAACTTTCTGATGTGAGTGAGAAACATTAAAAAAGAACAATAGCGAATGCATTGGAATTAGTTTAAGTCAGACATATTTTGTCTGATTGTCCCTTGAGTAAGTTTTTTATAAAAAATAAAAAAATGCTTAAAATCCCCTATTTGCTTGAAGCAATGGTTAAAATTCAGGCCAATGCAAATCAGCCCATTTATCCATGATAATAAATAAGCCGGGGTTATTAAATGGTTTACGGTTATTGCAACACAACCAGATTCTCCAGAATTCAGAGCAAACAATGGATCGTTTTGTGAACACACCCTGGGAAGTACAAACACTATTTAATAAGAGCAACAGCCTCTTTAGAGTGTTCCAAGATCATACTATACAGAATTTAAAAATAAAGTGCCATTTTGTTGAAATTAAGCATCTATATGACAATCTTGGGATTAATACACTTGCTTGTACGTTTCTGAGCTCAAGGTCACCTCACTCGCCTGCTGTATTGGATTTAACAAGCAACTCACAAATCATACACCAGTGTCATCCATTCAGCTGCTAAAATAGTTGGACATTTTTCACATTCCATCTCAGTTCCCTCACACCTGGAAGTTATTCAGGTGCAGTTAAGGCAGACTATAAAAAGACTCAAAAGAATGACACAGATAGAAGTTGCATGGAAATCAAACAAATGTGTTACCGCTTATACTAGTCGTGTAGTAAAATGTGGTCATACGCTGCTACTTCAACATTTCAAAGAACTTCAAGAACATGTTAAAAAAAAAGATGATTTCATAAATGTGCACATTTAAATGGTTAGCAGCAGACACTTGATAATTATGCCTCCAAGCCCCTTTCAATTTTCGAGACGCAAGTTGAGTGACGATGGCTCAAAGTGACATCGCTGCCAAGCACATGCCATGGGACAGTAGATGTGCCCCTCCTATAGGGATGCATTGTCCCGGCAGACCATAAGTAAGAGTGTGGCCTTTGGCTCAGTGCGAGACACAAGGTCAGCGAGGTGAAATACACTCACATGCACATTGGACACCAGTAAGAAGGCAGGACAATGTCGGAGAAGGAATGGGAGAGATGGTGACAAGAAATGGAATGAAGGAAACTCCTTCCATTAAATTTGCGGCCAAGATTGGGCCGTACTGAAAAGAATCCTTATTTAGGTTTCCAAACACGTTTGTTGGAGAATCAGGGAAAACAACAATGTGGCTCCAATTCAAACTGGTATTTCCCCTGATTGCAATCACTTTTGTTGTTTGTGCGCTGTTTATGGGATAACTAAAACGCCAAACAGTGGAAGGACTGACAGCATTAAATGAGGGGATGCTTATAAACTGAAAAAAATCTCGAGTACACATCTTCACATTTAAATGCTTAAATCAACAAGAAGGATGTGAAGATCACAATCTTTTGGTTTTTGGCACATACCTCTCCACCGTCAGCTGCAGATGGGTCTTGGAGTTCTTGATTTTGTTCTGGGCCTCTGCATTTAGCATGTCAGCAGTATTTTCCCCATTGATGGCCAAGATGACATCACCGGGTTTGAGAGCCGCTTGCTCTGCTTTGCTGCCTCCGTTGACCTGTGGTGGAAAATACAGAATTTAAATGAACACTCGTTACACAAAGACTCTCATTGGTTTACAAGCGGCTGACTGCGCAATAACAGAAATTCAGCATTTGCAAATAGAAGTAAAAGACGAAGAGGATTTGCTATCAGCAAGCTATTAGCATGCATGGAAAAGCTTGATTGACATCCTTTTGGAAAAAGTTTAGTGACACACTTGATGCTTTGACCTTTGCAACTACTGCGGACTCCTTATAGCTCAAAGCCAATGTCCACTATGCCACATCAGTGGAAATTCTAATGGAAGCAAACTTTGGTTTCTGTTTAAGACTCATGCAGAGACATTTCAATACAAAAGCCAAGATCAAGGCCTGATTATACATTTTGTTGAATTGTGGACTGACGTTTTCAGCATAATGTAATTTAAAAAAAAAAAAAAAAAAGAGCGAAAGAGAGAGAACAAAGCATGCAAAACACTATAAAAGTGCTGGACAGTGTGAGCTTTCAGTCTCCAGAGAAAACGAGAGAATGCCAGTGGCTTTAGCCAAGCAAGAGGGCAGAGGGGGCCATGCCTGTGGCCCTTCAAGAGGCAATTAAGTGTTGCTGCGGTGACCCACAATGGCGAGTGCCTTTTCTGATCAGGTCGTGCCTGGATGAACATCAACTACGTGCAGCCCGACAAGTTATTCTTAAGTCTTTGCCCAAGTGAAACAAGAAATCACCATTATTCAGACAACATGTCAGTGCCAAGTGCCAGCAGGCTCACATCGTCAGCCAGACGGCTCCTCAACTACAGAATAGCAAGAGCGGCTCTTCGTCAAACTGGACATTGCTGGTCGTTTTCAATTAAGTTTCTCCCAGTAGGATTTCGTGAGGAATCAGAAAGAGGCCTTTGATATTTGAGACAAGTAAACACACTTGTAAATGCTTTAGGAGTGGAAGGTGATTCAAACTCTGAATGTTGGGCAGAGTTCTGTCTCCTGCATGCCGACGCCCCCCGCCCCACCAAAAAACAAAAAAATCTAAAACGTAAGGTTATGTCGACTACTGGTGCATGTGGTATGTGTTTATTATAATTGACAAAAACAAATTCAACTGTGCACTCCAGACTGGGAACACCTAACCTCCCACCTCAACTTCCACTCTAGTTGTAATCAGTGGTTTCCTTCTAATGTAATCTACTTCCATTCTATTGCAATGACTTTGGCAGGCAAGGAAATAGGTATGAGACAGCCTGTGGACGCAAACAAAGACAAGAAAAGGGACGGAGTGAGGAGGAAATTGACTTTGCATGGCATGCCATTAAAGTCTGTGTTTTGACAAAAACAAAGGATATGGTTTGATAAGACGAGAAGAAGTTGAGCAGCAAGCAGGGCGAGTCCGGACAAATACCTTCGATACAGTTATGGCCTTTTTGAAGTCCCTTCCTCCAACTATTCTGAAGCCCCATGGCGATGGACCAATCAAGTCCACAGTCAGTGCCATTGATCAGTCCGGCACACACTCTTGAGAACCTTTAAAAAAATAAAAGACTGTTAATTACAAGGCATAACTTTCTTTTAACCTTGAACATCTGCTGGCATTGCTTGACATCAACATCATTTTGTGAAGACACCGATCATTGAAATTTGCCTTTCATCTGCACGGCTTTCACTTTGACTGGACTAAATCCCTTTGACATGAACTGCACAACCACATCAAACAGGAATGGGAAGAATTTCGAACCGAACTATGAACACATGACTAACATTATTCAAGAAGCTGCAAAGGCAAATAGTTTCCACAAATCTAAATGAACATTTGAGACGAGGAAAATATATGCATGTAGTCGGAGCATTGGAGCATGATTCATTCCAACGACTCGATATACAGCAGCCGGTTACCAGACTAGACTAGCCATTATTAGGGTCATTTAACGGTGCAGCCTCAAGGGCTGTTCTGACCAGAACAGGGAGAGGAAGACTGTCCAACCTCTGGATTGTCAATTTCCGGCAGTTTCAAGAATCCCAGTAGCTTTAGGCCTAAACAGCTATTATCAACCTAGAACACTAACATCCGCTATTGGCGTTGTAAAACGACAAGTGGTGCAAATTAAAAACTGTTAACAGAGAACGGGGGGGCGGACAGCCATAACTGAAGCTCACTGATGAGGTTCAAGTTGCACCTGCATGAGTGCTAAACGGTTTGATAAAGCAGCTCTCGCACCAAGCATTATTGGGTCAGTCTCATAAAAGGCAATTCCATAAAAGGTGACTTGTGTTCTGGTGACCTCTAGCAACTGCTGCCACATCACTTTGGACACAGTACAACACATTCAAACAATAGAAGGAATTCTTGTCATGAAATCATCGTTTGGCTCGCTGTTCAGCATCAGCTGAACCGCACTGTGGTCGATGGAAACGCTTGAATAAGATGCAGCTGCTCTGAAGAGCTGCAAGGCAAACATACGTTGTTTTTAAACCTCTAAATTCATATTAGTTGTCTTGCAGTTCGTTTTTGTGAAAATGCATCTCTTCAAGAAGTCACCAAATCTGGCCACTTTAAGATGCTGCGAAGGTCAGGACTGCGCTATTCATGTCCCTGGCTCTTGAGAAGATTTTCACTCGAATGAATTCACACTTGTGTGAAGTCATTTTGACACAATTTGGACAGATTTTCCCTTCAGGGTAAAGCATATGGAGGAGGTGTGAGGGAGACCAGCAGGTTAATGTGACACTTAAATTCAAGTGGCTGCTCCAACATGCAGAAAGCCTTCGGGGCTCTGCACATATGACTTTTGGGTTATCGAAATTTGTGGATCTTGGTGGTCAATTATTTCACAGCAGCTATCAAAATGGAGAAGGATGAAAATTAGGGTTTGGTCGCAAATCCTTGGAAGGCACTTTGGCTGATGCCCACAGAAAACAGAGAACTTAACATTTTTGCTGGAACACCTACTCGGTGCACAATGTGTGAAACTTGCTAGCACAAGCCAGTTGATGAGTGTTGAATTGCCAAGAGTGATCGAGACGATAACTGCATTCTTCAGTATCATTAACTTTGATATGCATGTCACATATTTACAGAGTCCAAAAGTGTGTTTGTAAACAGCCCCAAAATATAATTAGTACAAGCCTTGTCAAAGTCAAAGTCAGCTTTGCTCTGTGACTCAAAGATATTGCCGCATCTTGGGGTAATCTTGTTTCCCTTTCAAAAACGACAAAGACTTGGCTTTTGTGTGGACTCCATGTGCAGAAGAGGTTTTGATGGAACCTTTATGTACCTCATTTAACAGCCAAGCGCCACATATTAAACAGATTAGGCAGGCCAGTGTATGACAGCCATACCTTAAACTAGAGGTCAAATCAAAAATGTTGTCTTAAAGTTGGACTGCCAATATTGCCTCTTAAATACATTGTTCTGTTTTAGGGATTTGTAAGTTCTGTTTCATTATTTGTCCTATAACCCTTTCCAAATGATCTCTTTCAAGTGCATTTTGCTTTGTTCTTTTAACTCCTACTTTTTTCACCATATCACGTGACTAAGATGAGCTTTTGACAAAAGAGATCCATCTGATTTTCTGAAGTTGTTGTTTCAGATCTTATCAAACTCAAACACAATAGATTTTACACAAAGAGAATTTCAAATGCTATCCAATCATCAAATTTGAAAATAATTTAAAACAATTATTGGTTGTGCTACATAAAAATGATGGTTAATGCAGAGGAAAGTAGACACTCCCAGAGAGTGAACAGCATTTGAGTGACCTAGCAGACATCTGTATAATATACTTTGCACATTTAAATGCAAGGCAGCCAAAACACAGACACCTACATCAACACTTTCTCCCAGAATTTGTTTCTTTATGTTTGCGCAAAAATCCACTGGGTCAGAATAACCTCCCCAAAAGCAAGGCTGATTAACATAACAGATGCTTCATACTCGACTGGGAGGCTTGTCTGAGCTTTGACAGCGGCGCAGAGTCGCGCCGGGCTGCGCTCCGACAGGTCGAAACCTACCTGCAAACGACACACCCGCTGAATAAAACAAGAGGAATGCAACCGCAAGCCTCTCCCTGGACTGCGTGAAATAACATTCTTTTTATTCATTCATTCATCACACCCCTTCGGTCATATTTAGCTGTAGTCGTCAGGGTGATTGAAAAATATCAAACAATAACAAATCAAGTCTGAGAGGGTGTTTGTTGTCTTAAGTCTTTCTCCCACATTTACTATGGCGTTTATCACTAATGGCTTATGTGTCATCTAAAATAATCACAGGGACATACCTGTAATTTGCGAGGGCTACGCCCTTGCAAGACAGGGAAAGCATGTTCTAAGATGCCATCGTGCAAAATATTACAATGATTATCAGGCTTGCAGCTCTCCTGCCACAATAGTTTGTAATCAGACTGTGACATGTGTTTAGTAATTTACCCCAACTTCCCCTCTTGTTTCCATTGCTCATTGGGCAAAGGCTCCATCCGCACTGCACTGTTGAGCAATCTGGCTGGTTCACCACATCCTTTGCACATGCCATCTATTCTCACTTTGTTGAGTACATGAACCCTCTCGAATGGTCCAGCATCAGAGGGGACACTCGACCCATTCAATTATGTTTGATGCTGGGTGAGCAAAAAGCTTTGTGAAGCGGTTGAAACATTGCCATTACGAGAGGAGTTGTTTCTGGAATAAAGCCATGTGACGTGGAAAGAAAAAACAACTATGGGAGCAAACTTTGATCAGTCAAGCTGTACTGATAAAATTGACTTCCTGTTAGACTGTAAGTTTCAGCCTGAGAAAACCTGTTGCTGTTTTGGAGAGTGATTCTTCAGCTGATGCACAGTAACACTAGGATTGTTAATTTCTAAACTAGAGCTGTTGAGGTGCAGTCATGTCTAGACACTTTTTTTTTTTTGTAAGGAATGAGAAAGAGAAGAAGGAAGAGGCCACTTGGGCTGCCTTCTATGTGAAAGCTCTCACCACCAGCATTGCTAGGCGAGGAGAGAACATAGCAGTTAAGTGGTGAACGTGTCAAATATTTATAATGCCTACACTTGGTCCAGACTCCAGGTCCTCTACAAATCATTTTGACTGTGCAATGAGCACAGGTAGACTTTGTACTCATCGTTGTAAAATAGAGAAGTGGTGGCTGGTGCATGGGCAGAGTTGTGTATTACTCCAATTAGAGCCATTAATGAAAGAAGACTTTCACCAAACATCATCTTGTGTAAATATTCTTAAAAATGACAGCCTTCTTTATTAGTTAAGTCAACACTTAATGACAGCAAATAGAATTCCCAACACATTTTAATCAAATAAGAACCTAATGGCAAGTTGCACTAAATCCATCAGACTTTTTGTGTCCTGAAAGTTCAGGTAAAGATGAAACGCTTACTCACCGAGACAAGTGCTACGTCACAGGGCTGTGGGTCGCAGTCTCCACCTGAGGACTATTTGCGTCAACAAGCAAGTCTCTAACTTAATTTAGGAGGCACAAAACTGATTTTGCATAAAGAGATTTGCACAGTTCAGTAATAGTACGCGTCAACTTTGACTCCACCTGTGGCTGCTCGCCGGACGTTCTCAAAAGGATGAGCGCTTACTGCCATGTGCTCCGATCAAAATAAAGGCTTTGACAAAGACAGCCACCGGGGCGTGTCGCACGGCAGGGGCGGGGGAGGAGACGAGGGGTGTCGCCCCGGTGACGATAATTGAGCCATTTCGCCCACAAAACCGCCACGTCCGCTTTCAGTGATCGCGCGCCACCTGCTGACGGAAATGAGAATCAGGCGCATACTTCTTGAGTAACTCACTTTCGGCACGTCATGGAATTGGCTGATTGTGTTCACGTGACATGCAGGCGCGGTTCGCTTGGGAAGCGCTCAAAAGGAGGAAAATATTTTTATTGAAGCGCATCCAGTAAAGATGATTATTAATAACTATGACACACATACTGATAATTGAAAACATTTCTGATTTGATCTCTTTGAACCCAGTGTTTTACAAGCTTTTCTTTATTTATACTTTCTACAGAGAATTTCTCATTTTTATGATTCATAAAACATTAGGGATATTTAGGTGACATTTTGGGATGAACTTACAGTTTGATTCCCAACCAGTGTGCCATGTTTTTTTCAGTAAAAACAGAGCAATTACTTCAACATTAGCTAAGAAGGTATTGTATTGTAATGTTGGTGAGGCAACGCACTTTCCCAGCATGCTTTGCAGAGATAAATAGTTGGTGCTCTTTATTGGCTTGGATGTGGGTCTCTGATCTCTTTGAAGATGACATAGAAGGAGCGCCCCACAACATTTGGCTTTGGTTTGACCATTTCTAAAATTTTCAATGCACATATTCACCTGTCTGGTGTTTTTGTATTTCATTACACGATGGAAAAATTCAAACATTCGAGAATCTATCTACCAGTGAATTTCCTGGTTCACATTTGGTAAACTGTCCTCTTAATCATCCTGTTGACGTGTTGACATCATGAGACAAAGACGACACATACCAATTCATCAACTTTGCCATTGTGAAGCTTCAAACAAGATGTTTTCAGAGGGAAGTGGAAACTGAGCTTAGTCACAGATGTCATCATCACCATGTTGCAACATAGATACTGAGATACTGGAAGAGTACCAGAAAGGAAAAATCAACATCCTTGATCAAACTCCTGTTGTGAATTTTGCCATTCAGTTCCTTGTTAGCGAACATCAGTTTGCACAAAAGGAACTGAACCAGTACACTAAAAAGTTGGACATGCCCATTGGAAATCTTTCGCTTTGAGTGTCTGTGCTATACATGGAATTTGATTTATTACAGATGCTAGTTAAAGTCACCATTCTATTTTGTCAGTCTGCATTGAAGAAAATTTGTTTTAAAAATGTCTCATTTTCCTTAATTTTTGAATGGCTGTGCCCTATACATAAACAAAGAGGAGTCATAAACATTCCGCATTATTTTAATAGCTTAAAAAAACTAACATATCAACATACATTGGAAAAGCAAATAGTTCTTAGGCAAATATATATTACAATTTGTATTTTTTTTAAATGTTTACACTGTGTACAACGATCCTCAGATTACATGATTAGTTTTTACAGTCTCATAAAATTTCTTAGAAAAAGAATTGTCAAAATGGTTCTCATGATTACAAATATTTCTACCATCGGCATGAGGGATGTTTTTATCTTGTAGTTCAAAGCAGCAAACATTCTGAAACATCTAACAGCATGCAAATCATGTGCGCTGTGAGTTTTTATTGGCAACACAGACAACTTAAAAGCACTTGTCAACTAAACTCGATGGAGTTCTTCCAAACAGAAAATAGTCGTGTTTCTTGTTTTTTTTTGTTTTAAACAAAATATGTATAATTCCCCAAAAAACATAACTAGATATTTACAATCAATATAAAGAAATCAGTGCATGTGCTGTGAAATTCTTCTTGCTTTGCTGAAAATCTTTGCGGATGCATATAAAGGTAATGGCACAAATTGTCCCTTTCTAACTTAGGAACCTTTCTAGGGTCATGTTGCTTCTTCAAACTTCTTCACAGATCTGAAAAATAGTCTGAGACAGACATTTTATGGAAATGTTAGTCATTGATTCCACAAAATATTCCAAATTCAGACGAAATGATTTCAGTGGTTTGTGGTGGCTGAATGCAGGACATTAGAACACTCCTGATTCTGGAAAGAAAAACAAATTTGCTGCAGTGGCAAATAATTGTGGGACAAAAATCATACATTCTTTGGATGTCTTGAGCATCCAGTCTATCTTATGCTTGGTTGATATGTAAATTCAAAGCCAGTGCAACACACTCATGCACTCATGCGGGGAGGTGAAAGCTTCTCTTGTATTCATCTTGGGTCATGGAAAAGGGGTGAACATGCATGTCCATCTTAAGGTAGGTGATGAGGGTGGTTGTTGCGCTCTTGTGATACGATCCATGTGAATGTGATCAAACAACACCTCAAACTGGTGTCACATAATTCCCAGGGAAAGTCCCAAAAGCATGAGTCCTTTCTGACGTACCTATAGCAAACATTGAGAACATGGATTACGTACCAGAAAAAGGTCAATTAAATCATGCAATGTTTCATTTTGTCCACTAGAGAGCAGCACCAAGACATTGACTGCATTCTACAAAGTTTGCACTTTGGGATTGTTTCATAAATTAATATTTGATTATTCACCTACAAACCAGCCATCATCACATTTCTCCATTACTTGAACAATGTCGCCTTCTTTCAGCTCTAACTCATCTGTATTCTGTGGTTTGTAGTTATAGACCGCTTTATACCTGCAGGGACACGAAATCACAAATTCAGTACAGTTACAACACTGCTTTGCTAAAATTAAGATTGTGTGCTGTATTACGGTTGACGTTGCACCACTGAGGAGTCAGCAGAGTTTGGCACTTGTGCAGATGGGAGTGAGTTAGGATGAGAGAGAGCACCCTAGAAAGAAGAATGAACATCTGCTGTCAGGTATGTCAAAATGAAGAGAAGCACATCATAACAGATGTGGGCATGCAGTGAGTTTCCGCAGGAGGCAGTAAGGGCAGACCTGTGAGGAATCATTGTATCTGGGAGTGTTCGCTGTGGGCGCCTCAGTGCTATGTGCAGATGCTGCTGCAGAAGCGGAAGGTGATGCAGAGGTTAAAGTGTTGTGGTTGGCGGGTGAAGCAGGTTTGGAGGAATTCTGAGGCCACCGATAGGCACATTCGTTGGATGGAGATGTTTGAACGGGCGAGTGCGATGGTGGTCGTGCACCATAAGGCAGCGGTGAAGATGGATTCTGGGGGGAGTGCGCTTGTTTGGGGCTAATGCTGAAAGGGGACAATGGTGACTGCAAGCAAGGTGAGTGGACTGGACGTCCGGGACTTTGAAGTCCAGGGGACAGAGGAGTCATGGGACTTGTTGGGTAGTCGTCCGTGGAATATTTAGTGCGGGGCATCTTGGTGACCTGAACATAACTGGCAGGGAAGATGCCACTCCGGTTGGTCCCTGAGATTCTGCCCTCCAGCCACTTGTCATTAACACGTCTGGTTATACTTATTACTTCCCCCTAAGGAACAGAATGAACAGAGTTACTTAATTTGCATTCTTTACCTCACCTGACAAATTCAACATTGAAGTTAAGACCATTGCAGAGAAAACATATATTTAAGGGGGAAATGTAAAATTCAGTCACACTATAAGAATAATGTGAATCAGAATCGTTGAATGCCCTTTAAAGGTTTAAGAGTGAAGCTACCTTTGTAAATCCAACTATAGTCAGTTCAGCAGTAACAGAAATTGTCACTCAAACACAGATGCTGGTTAATTATGTATAAAGTGCTCACTTTTCGAAAGGGAAGCTCGACTGGAAGGTCAGCATTGAAATTATACAGTGCTACTGCTTCACCATAATCCAGCACCTGCACACTGGGAGGCTTTATAGGCGTTGGCTTCTCAGATGGAGGCAGAATCTGTGACGGGAAATGTGAAAAGCTCAGCTCAACAACGAGACCAACAGTAGAACAAACAGCATGACCCCAGAACCACAATGAAGTCTTTTACCTCCACATATGTGGTGGGGAAGATGCCTGCTCGACCGTGATGTTCTCCTTCAAACCAGTTGGCGTCTACTTGCCTGTGGATGTAAACAATGTCGCCCCTTTGCAGTGTAAGCTCCCTGAGTGAGAAATGAATTTAACAAAAGCCCCAATGTTACAAATGTATCGAGAACAGCAAACCTATAAATCTCATACTGTTGTCATACTCCGTTTTCTACCAGCTCTATGCAGTTGTGCTTTATAAACGTATATTATTATTATTATTATTATTATTATTATTATTGTTGTTGTTGTTGTCTTTATCAAACTAGATTAATGAAGAAACTCACTTTGGTGACTGAGCCTGGAAATCGAATTTGGCCCGAGCTGCTTTCATCTAAAAACAGAAAAACGACTTAATATTTCATTGAAAACAAGATGACAAAAATTCAGAAACTCAAAATTGCAATTATGATTTCCATGAGGATCTACCTTCTTTTCTTCTTTCTTAGGCGAGCGTTCCATAGCGTCATTGGAAGCAGAGAATCGATCTGCTGAGCAAAGTTATCATACAGTGGGATTAGTGAATCAGAAAAATACCTCTTTTTCCCGTATTATAATGAAAAAGATCATATAATATTGAAAATTGAGTTTTTAAAGGACTGCCAATCAATCAATCAATGAAAACATCAACTATATACTGAACCAAAGTAATTAGTCTGATCTTATATAACTAAAACAGGGAGACAAACGGGGTAAAGCTGGTCTCAAACAAGTATTTTAGGCTCTACTTCCTTTTCCCCAAGGTTTCCTCCCTCCACACCCACACACTGTTCAGCCACTTTTTCTTTTTTCTTTATTTTTTTCCCTCCCATACCACCATTAAAACTCGAAAAGTCTCGGCAGCAGACAAAAGAAGCAATGGAATACAATCATGGGACCGTATATTAAATTACTGTGCAATTCTAACCAGTCACAAGAGAGCTCATTAAGACTTGTGGTTTGAAGTGGTGTTTTAAACAACAGACCTTGATAACAGAGGCTTGGCTTTGACAGCTCACTAAACATTGAAACACTTTGACATGGAAAGAGAACGTTGTTTACCAAATGTAGGAGCAAAGATTGATGATGGGCCAGTAGAGTGATGGATGGGCTGCTTTGGCGCAGATGAATGCCTGAAAATAATTGATAAAAATTAGATATTTGTTGACATGTGCTACTACTACATTTTCAGTTATCTGCACTTTTACTTTACTTTTCGTTTTACTAAGTTGTCATCTAATTTAAGAGAACTGCTTCATGCTATGGCTACAAAATTGATTTTGTGCCAGGATAAAAAGTTACCACAAGCTTCTGGCATTCAAAACATCTGAAATGTAATGATTTTCAGCTGTTATTCACTCTTTAAGATTTTTTTTTTTTAGACAGTTCAAAATGTGAGCAAAGTTATGGGAACACATTGTTTTGGAAAAATGTCCAGTAAATTTTAATCTCATTTCAAGCAACTTTATAAAACAATGAAACTACAGTATAAGATGTTTTTGGTGTCTACTATAAATTTGACAGTAACTAAGTATAACAAACATTTTTGCTTTTGTACATTTATGTACATTTCAGTTTGAATTTCTTTTTTACGTCACTAACAGTCTTTTCTTTTGAATGGTTGAAGTATTTCTGAACTACTCTGCAAACAGACAGCGCCACCTACTCAGTGTTAGCAGCAAATAAACAAGTCAAGTTAGTGTGACAAGATGCAGAAAAAACAGATTACTTTTGTCACTTCATCTTGTAATTCCACACGTTCTCACCAACAGGCTCTTTAAATAATGCCACGGAACCATACAAGGTCAATCCCTGTGACCCGACTCAGCAAACAACAGCGAGAATCTTCCAAGAATGCATTACACGCAAGGTTAGAAATGCGGAATGCTGTCTGAAGTAGTAAATGTACCGTACTTAAAAATGGTGGGGTTCTTTTGAGGTAGAATTTTTAAATATACTAAGTTGACAAATCAGGGAATAAAGAAATAGCAAAGCAGAGATTTATGTAGTTATTGAATAATTTGTATGAATTGAATTTATGTCTACATGCTTTGGCAGCGGTTGACTCAGGTTGAGCAAGAATGTATAGATACATATTTGCTAACGATTCATTCCTCATAAAAACAAAACAATTCGAAAAGTTATTAAAACAAACACTTAATCATTTTAGAAACATTCAAACTGGAATTGAAATCTGACAATGCCTCTTTTGTTTATAATCACTAAAAGTCAAAGCATTTGTAGTTTAAGCGATTGTATTTTTTCAAGGGTCACAGACCTGTAGTTTGTGTTTCCTGCCCTCGCAGCAGTCACTGGGTCTCTGGAGCTGGTCTCCTGGAAGCAGAGTACACTTTGATCAAATGTTGATCCCTGTTGCTGCTGTCTCCCAGCTTGGAAGAATTCTTTGAACAACACATGCAGGCAACACGGTGGTGCTGACCACTCCCAGGGGGGAGTTAGAAATCAACTGGGTCCTACGTTCCTTGGCTCACAAACAAGTTCACTCATGATTTTAGAACACTCAGAAACGGGAAGAGCAAGACATCAGCGCATAGGCAGGATCGTATCCAAAGAATGTGTATAGGACCGTGAATTTGGGCGTGCTATGCAATTACGGCAGGCACTTTGCTGAGGTGGGAGCATGAGTTGGAGGGTGGGGGGATTGCAGGCAGATGATTTAACAGATGAGTCAACGTGCAAGACGAGGGGGGGGGATTCTGTACATGTCATCCAGGTCAGGACACACAACAAACACGATCAAAAGTAGCAAGCAGTGAGGCTCAAGATGGAAGGAGTTGGCAGCATTCTGGGGGCTAACAAGGGTTCTCAGTCAAGGTGGGTTTGGGGCGGGGGGGTTGGGGGGCTCAGTACCTCACCCCAGCCTTGACGCTGCTGCTGCTTCTGGTACAGTCTCTTTTCCAGGCCCTGGATATCAGAGTCCAACTCGGCCTCAAAGCGACTCAGCTCAGAGACCAGGCTGGCCTGAGTCCAGGTAATGATGTCACAGTTGGCATTGGTCGTTTTAGAAATGTTTTTGCAATAATAAACAGGGAGACCGCTCACCTCAAGTGAAGGAGACTTCGCAGCCTGTTTTGGGGTTGACCGGTAATCCTATCGAGAGGAAAAACACCATTGTTGATATTCAAATGCATATTTCCCCATTGTGAGACAAATAAAGCACGCTTGGTGCTGTTAAAACTTGTTTATGTTGATATGAATAATACTGGAAGTAATTTTAATTTTACAAGTGAAAATGACTGAATTTCAAACTCAATGCAGTTTAGTTTAACAAGAAAGTCACATTTCCATCTGTTTCCAATTTTATCATGTGTTACTATAAATCTGTGTTGGCAAGACGCAGACTTCCTAATTGTATGCCAAGGCTTTTCTCTTAGTTGGCTGTTATTTTCATTACATTCGCAGACCATAAAGTCATTGTCAAGCACCTGACGTAGTCTGTGCAGTTTGTCTAAGACACTCATAGCTGTCATTAGAAAATGGGGGCGAGGGGGGGGATATGCTGTACCTCATAAGGTTAAAACCTTAATACAGATCACAAGACACCTCAGCTCCTGTGTGTGGGGGGGGGGCGGGGGGATAAAGATTCCTTTTACTCATGAATGCATACACGGGACTTTATACGCACTAAATCTGTGTTTTTTAAATAGCACAAAAAGGTCATTGTCAGGCACAGCACTGCACTACAGTAAATAAAAACTTCTGTTACAATGCTAACTAAAATCATGCATGTGTGAATTGAGCAAAGTTTGTTGAAGTGTTTAAAAAAAGCTGTTAGATAAGTTACCCATTACTTTGTGTTGAGAACAACACAAAGACAGTACCTAGTACATGAAAGAATGTGAGACGTACCTGGCTGAGGCTTACAGAAGACGACTTTTCGGGCTCAAAGTCAAATATACTCTTGGGTTTCGGCTGCTGCTTCCCTGGATCTGACAGCTTGCTGACATCCTGGCTCCTGAAACATCACACCCAAGTGAGTGTGCAAACACACACACACCAACGGGCAGCAACTTAATCATTGCCTGATTGTAAGTGCTGTAACAACAAATCCCAACTTGCAGCCCACCCCACCCCGAGTCCTGACACAAATGTTGGCCTTCTTTAACTTGAGGCATGTTACAGACTAGTCAGAGAATGTGTGCCCACATTATTAATCCCATTGAAACTCATTCAATACCTGCTACATTGACGATGCTGTGAGCAATTTTTGTTTAATTTCAAACGAAGCTAAGAATTGGCTTGAATTCTGTTTGCTTGTCACACTCCTACAATACGAGGATGGACTTTGTAATTGGGAATATCACATGCACCAAGTGTTCTCCAGAGCAGACTAAGATATATTCAGCGGTGCGTGAGCGTGACGGGTAATCAGCTCACCAGTCAGGCAAAGCTCCATGTGGTGTTAGCCTGAAGAGATGTTCATCGGCTTCTTCATCCTCTGTGGCCTGTTGGCCTGTGGGTTGAAAAAAAAAAAATGTCAGAACGACTGAAAACAATCTTAACTGGGCATAATAATCATTAATAATCATTTTAATGATTAATAAAATATGTGGGTAAAGTTGCATGCAACCAGCAGAGGTGCTGAGACATTTATACCCTCAAACATAAAATCAGCAAAGGGAAGTTGAGCAATATCCATAAAGACATCCATGACAGCACAACTGATATTTAAAGATTTCGGAATGTTTTGTGAAATTCTCTCAAGGAAAATAAGTAACAATTCAATGATTAAATCATGTATATTTTTGTTCATTGCTGGTGAAAGCAACCTATTCAAATGCCTATCCCAAGAAGAAGAAACACTTACGTCTAGCCAGCCACCTGTCTGATTCCTCCTGCTCACTCTCTAAAAAAAGAAAAATTGAGAAAAAAAGACCACATGTAATCTAAATTTATTATTTTCTATTTTTACATATTCTACTACTACTACTACTACTACTACTACTAATAATAATAATAATAATAATAATAATAATAATAATAATAATAGACTACAGTATGTCATCATGTCTTGTCAGTTGAAGTGAGAATAAGTGTGAGAAAAGAAGGAAGAGCAATGGTACCCTCGGGCTTCTTATGTATTTGTTTGAACATGCTCTTGTACCAGTCTCTGGTCTTGTTTACACTCTGGTGGAAGAAACAAAAAGGAGGATGAACAAATATCTGAGCTATAAGAGCAGGTACAGTTAAAAGCTTCAATTCAGAATAAAATAGAATGTCAAAACAAAAGTAACACAAAAAGAAATACAGCATATATATTTAAATGCTTTTTTATTCTTACAGATCTGGGGGCAATGGGCATCCCCGTTTCATCCACAGGACCAATTCCAGAGAATTTGATGAGTCTCTCCTCCCTTGTGGGAGAAGGCTGTATCCCATTGGTCAGCCCCCCTGAGAGACAATTGCCTTGTTAGTGCTGTAGCAAAACTTTCATGAATCCTATAATCTCGCAATTTCTTTTTTTTTTTTTTTGGAAAACATTATTTTGTAGTGGTATTTGTTTGTTTATTTCCATCCATCCATTTTCAACACCGCTTATCTTGTTGTTTTATTTATTTAGTTTTTGCATCCAAAAATAAGCTCAAAACTTACCATGTAAGGGGCCGTAATAGGATCCAAAGCTGGGAGTAGTTGGGCCACTTCCATTGACATCAGATGCCTTGAGAAAGACAAAAATGTATCAGTGTGAATAAAACATTGTACCACCAAATACACCTCCAGTCACTTATAAAAACTGTTATGCTACATATGTCCACACGGAGGGGCACTTGGTTAGAGAGAAGATAGCTTTCCTCCCATTTCAGGACATACCTTGAATTCTCCAGATGGAAACCTTGCTGAGTGGAGGGGACTAAGAGGAGGAGTTGGCAGTCCAGGAGAGATGACCACCTCTTTGGTCAGATCTGGAGATGTTATGATGTGCTGACCAAAACGACCCCCAGGTTCCCTGGAGAAACCATTTGGACAGCCAGCCTCTTCAACAAACTGCCATTATGAAGAAAACAAATCGCAAATGAAAAAGACATACATGAAGGTAACAATGAGAGAACTTAACTTTGCTTCAAACATGCACTCCTGATGCTCTGGATTTAAAAAAAAAAAAAAAAAAAAAAGCTCCATGAGATGTCAAGTGAACACGCTCGGAGCTGAACTGTTCCCTAAACAATAATGGAAGAACAGCATCGGATAAAAAGGCCTCTAATTTATTTAAAGCAGGACTAGTGGGCGGTAGAGTTCCACCCACTTCATCATCTCATTCTGCCACAAATGCAGAAAGAACTCATTGAAGGTGCAGAGCGGGGGCACACAAACAGGAGACGACCATTATGAGCCCATTAAGCCCAAACATTCACCAGGCTACCCCTCATCTCGCAGCCAAGGGGTGGAGCTAGGCAAGAGAGGTTGAGAAGGGGTCACTGATGTCAACCTCGCTCCAACAAGCTAGCTGTCGTCTTACGGTCGCCATGGTGATCTTTTTACTGCTGCCTAACGATGGTCAGTCTGACTCTGGATTGGAACTTTTCAATCAGGTGCTTTGCGCTCTGTGTGTGGTTGGCGGGGGTCATGGGAAAGCGCCACTGCTTCATAGTAGCACCATAACTCTCACTGACCATAAAATTAGGCACAATGCAATGGGATGCAATTCAAGAAGTTGACCCAAAATGTGCCTTAGGTAATGGTGTTTGATTTTCATTGACATATTCAAATAGGTACATAGATAAAAAGCTACTCTTGCGTTGCACATCATTACTGAGTTGGTGTATCTAAGTTTTTTATTTTTTTATATATATCCTCATGCTCTTGTAGAGTTGTTAAAGAGCTTCATTGAGATTGTCTTTTCAAAACATTCAATATCAGTCAAAGGTTAGTACTCTTTCCTATTCTACTGAATGAGGCATGTCACTCTCTAACAGATTTAAACATTTTACCTGCGACTGCATGTGCTCACTTGTCCGTTCTTGTGTAGCAGATTCTCTTCAAAAGCAGCTGCACGAATAGACACAATAAAAAAATGTCAACACAGACATCAAAGTATGCTGTACATTCACACAGACACGCTATCAACAGTCTTTGATTTGGGTTTTAGTTTTTGCAATACATACAAGCGATACTGACATTCTCAAATGTGTTTTTTTTAGTGAGTTAAGTGATTTTTTTTGATTACGTAATAAAAAACTGTAATAATATGTTTAATTTTCTTTTTTTTTTTTTTTTAAAGATACACAAAAGTTCAAACTAATGCCAGGACATTATTTTATAAATGTTTTTTTTTTATATAGTCTAACTTAGGGTCAAACAAAATGTTTTAGATGTGTTACTTTTATCAGATTTGTCACTGCAAATCCATAGATCGCAGTCAAAGTTAGAATGTGTGTCACTTCAGTTGCACTGATTTTTTTTTACTTTTTACTGTGGCGTCATCACAAGCCAAGTTTTACATTCAGCCAGAGTTAACAATGTTCCATTATGTAGGAAAGTTAACATCATTCACTTTTCTTGTCGCCAGGGAAAGAAATCCACCCACAACAACGACTGTGACTCACATCTGCTGACCGTCATACAGTGTTGTGTCAGAGCAAGTTGGAGTGATGAAGCAGGTCAACTACTAAAAACTAGCTTCTAATCAATTGACCCTCTGAAATTCAAGATTCAGGGCCTCTCGTTATTACTGCAGGAAATCGCCCACAATGTGTGAGCCCCTGAATGGCAACATTCCTGTCGTTTGCCGTCCTTCTTTCTCAGACTACAGTAAATGTCAACACAGCACGACACATAGAAGGGGCTCTGTAGAAGACAAGATCTGGATTGATGTTATGAGTCTATCGACGACTGACGATTTGAATGTTTTAGTGTGAGTTACGCAAATGGGTAAGAAAGTCCATATGTGTGGGTGGAAAGTGAAACACAACAGGCTGGGGGCTGTCCGACAAAATTTGCACTGATGTGTTTTCCGCATGGAATTTGCAGTTTTAAGGATTCTGGTCAAGTCTGTGAAAACAGCCATGGGCACAGCACATAACCATGAGTCCAATGTTTTTTTTTTTTTTTTTTTTGGTCTTTCTGGACAACTATGTCACTGTATGGGGCTCATTTAATAAACTTGGTTGCATAACAGCAAAAGTTTTTTTTTTTTTTTTTTTTTTTTTTTTAATGGCTTTTCTGCTCAGTGATGACAGATGAGATTGCCCAAAACATGCACAGCCAGCTCATTATCTGTTGAGTAGAAAACAATGGGCACAATATACACAACAAATCAATTTCTGATGTGTTGGCCAAAGCGCAGCGTCACTCTCAGGAGACTGCAGCTGAAGGCCCATGAGCACATGCATGAGTAATATACTGGCATTTGCAGAAAAGAATGTCTGCACAAGATTTGCTTGAATCACACTTCACCATAGTTTTCTTTGCCGGAAAGCAACAGTAACATTTATTTTAAAGCCATATAAAAGGGGTCACAATACTTTTTTATTCATTATTCCAGGGTTCCCTGACAGTTATGAAGTAACTTATGGCTGTACATCAATCGATCCATTTTTTAGTGCCTGGCCTTATTGAAAAATACATGTTTTGGGAATTTGGGAAGAACCACAGAGGACTCAGAGAAAACCTACGCCAGAAGACAGCATGCAAACTCTACGTAGGAAGGCCAGAGCGGAGATTCAAACGCCAAAGCTCTGAGACAGACATGCAAGACAAACACTAAAGACTCGTTTCTTCATCATAAACGGTATCCCTTTAGGAGAGTACTGTCTTTCTAAGGCAATGTTGTAAGCCTGCTTTTCATTCCTCCGGAGATCAACATACAGCACTGCCTGCGTTGGCCTCTTGAGCGGGAATCAATGCTTCCTAATAAGGAAAAGTTGACAGCTCAAAAAAACAGCCAAGTGTCTGGTTTTGCCTTTGAATGTGCGGTGAATTCTTACATAACGACTGAGTATCAAGAGCAGATGCAGAGCTGTAGCGCGTTAATCCCCCCCACACACACACACTGTGAAATATCTTTTATCACCTCTAGATCCGTTTTTAGGATGCAAAAGAATAGCACCATAAAAGGGCCAGGTGTTCCTCAGATGAAGATAAAATGAGCCGTTAGAAATAGTTTTTGCAAACCAGACTTCCTGCTTCCTATCTGCAGCGTTGTCAAATAGCACCTGTGGTTTTTCTTGGCGTAACACAGGGCATGCAAGATGACAAGCTTGGACTACGCTAATGTGCTTCTGTCTAGAGGAAACTCGCTTACTGCGAGCAATGGACCAGATGTTATGAAACACTACAAAGGGAACCAAATCTACAGAGCTTCATTCAAAGGCAGGACCATCTATCACACATTTGCATTGTGACTCATTCGATAACTGTGAAAACGTTTTTAACAAGAACCAGATAAGGAGCCAGATTATTGAGTTCGGCAGGTCAGTGGACTTCAGCACACCCATAAAATTAAGCACAATTAAGAAATGCTACAATTTAGAGTTTGTATTGAAGTTCATAGCAAATCAAACAAAATGTCACTATATGGTTGAAACTCGTCTAGGTGACCACACAAAAGCACGGTGTTGACCCCTGAACTTCTCCAACCTGATGGTGAACCAATAGGAAGCGAATGATTTGTGGTCAGAGAGAAGATGCTGTCATTCATAAATTATCCACACAACCAAGTAATGATGTGAGTTGGGACATTGATCTATGGCGGTTTGGGGGGAAAATCCAACTGTCACTTGGTCACACTTCCCACAAACTAAGCCTGGGACTCAACGCACAAAGTTAATCATTGACTTTCTAGTAATAAACACATCATTTTACTAAATGCAAACACCATGTGTTTAAATCTCGTTTATGAAACTTTACTACTCCTGATAGCCCGTTTCAACTCCTACCACATAATAGAATTGAGATCAGGGCTTTTCAGATGTTTTGCTTTTAGCCGTTATTGGGTATTTTTAGGTGTGTGTGTTGGGCCGCTATCTAGTTGGAGGAAACATGATCACCATCTGAGACTAATCTTTCTGACACTGGGCAGCACTTTAGAACACTTTAATAGTCTTGAGATTGTAATTGCATTGTGCCATGCACAGATTGAAGACACCCAGTGCCGGATGCAGTAAATCAGTTGCAGAATACAGAGATCGGTAAAATATAAGTAAATAAAATGTAGCCATTATGGTTACTATTTGGGACATAGTAAAAAAAACATCTTTGTCAATGGAAGAAAGATGGCTGCCAAAAAATATACTGTATATGATTGTGCCATTGCATCATTTTATAAAAATTAAACCACAACAGATGCATTCCATTAAATCTTATTCTGCAAAAATTAAATAACCATTTTGGAGTATAAATTGAATCTCTTTCATTTTAATCAAATCACAGTGTTGCAATGTGGCACAACTCGTAACTAGTAAATGACCAGCCAGAAAATTGATGCAGCTGATCTAATGTAGTTGTAAAATTGAAAAAAAGCTCACATTTTTAACTGATGAGATGATAATGAACCTATTTGGTGACTGCTTGCTTCCAAATGTTAGGTGAGTCAGCCTGCAATTATGTGAGGGGTGTTTGAGGGCCTGCGGGATCGATCATAAACTATTCTGCACTAACCAACACGGATGGAGCCCATACAAGGATCGACAGCACAAGTTTATCGTATATAGTTGTTGTGGGATACGCTCATTTATCAGGCGAGGAGTATTCACCTCCTTGTATGGTGCTTCTCCAGTGTGAGCAGCAGCAGGACTGAAGTGTTTTTCTTGTCAACAGGAAGGAGCCGTGTGGTACTAAATCGAAGAAAAACGACACAAACAAAACAAAACCTGAAAATCCTCCAAAACGGAATTAACTCATTCACTGCCATTGACGCATATAGATGTTAAAGTTGGATTTGATCTGGTCTGCCATTTGACGTCTATATGCATCAATGGCAGTGAATGAGTTAAAAAGTGAGCACAGTTACCACCTGATAGGTAAAACGACAGACACTGCCGAGCTTAAGATCAGGGGATGCTTTGAGAATAATTGTCAATTTTTGTCTATGTGAATCCCTTTGAGACTAATTGTGATTTAGGGCTATACAAATAAACTTGACTTGATTTACTTGTTTATTCCTTGTCAACTCCTGTTCAAGGTGGAGCCAAATCATATCCCAGCTGGATTGCATACGAGTCAATCATAGGGGAAATAAACAACCGTTTTCGACCATTTAGAGTCTTCATTGGTTTTGGAATGTGGGAAGAAGCCACAACCTCTCAACTATGAGGCAGACGCGTGAACTAAATGCTCCACTGTGCACTGGATTTATTTTCTCTATTATTTTCCATCAAACGTGATCATTCCATCCATCAATATGCGTTTATCTTATTCTTTTCACGGTCACAGCTGGGGCAGGACTCTATTCCAGAACACACTCTTGACTGATCTCCAGTCAGTCATCACAGTTTGGAAGAATGCTTTAAGTGGGAATGGAACACTTGCCAGCTGCCACTAACATGAACCACTACATTGCCACTTTGCTTTATCGTTCCCCAAGGGGCATTTGTCTCCTCTGAGCAGGCTTCAGTGCCTTGCTCAAGTGTCGCATTTTGTCATCATTAACCACATGCAAAATCAGGCCAAACATCTCAGAGCAAGCAATTACATATTGTATAATCTGTTGCTTCCAACTTTCCAGGACCAGTATGAGGAAGGCCCACATCCTCGACACCTTGAGGAAAATGTCACAAATCCTCTTGGTTGTCATTTCGCATATTTAAAGCTCATGGTGTATTGCCCATCTTCGGGCTGACAAGAGGACCCTCAGTAATATTACAAAGGGAATCAAAGGTGGCTGCGGAAATGGATCTGACAGCGAGGGGAGCTGTGGGAGTGATGCTTTAAGACCTACAACCTGGGAAAATATTATTCCTTTGAGTTGCTCTTTCAATGTCTATCAGTCAACAAGAGCAGATGTGAGGAGGAGTGATGAGACTTTAAAAGTGCACTGCACCCGCATCCCGGTGTTTGCACACTCCTGCATAAATGTTCTAATCCTGCAAGCTTGGAGCAGCCAGACAGGTTTCTTAACATAAAAAAAAAAGTCTCTAACCACATACAATGTGATTCTATGAATTGATCTTCAAGACAAAGAGTTTACTCACCTCCCAAGTGGATCTACAAAACGTTTCTGCTCTCACTATACGATCAAGTCACAATACAGAATCCTTCTCTCTGTCTCACCCCGTAAGTCACCCCCCTCCCTCTCTCACTCACTCTCTCTCTCCCTCCCTCGATCTCACCCTGCATGCCTCTGCAGAAGACTTCCCAGATGACAAACATCACCATAGCAACCCCTTCGACCCCGCTGAAAAAGCACCCTGCTCTTGGCTTGTCAGTTCAGGGCACCTGACCCCGTGAAGAAGCCCTTTTGTTGTGATAAGGTGCTATTTTACACTCTGGGGTTAACCAAAGGGGAATGAAAATAGTTCATCACCTCCACCTCCCAGACACTGTCCACTGACTCTGTGACACCACCACTTAGTATCTTTATCTGTCTCGTAACTCCCTCCCCTAGTGTGTGAATAAAGGTCAAAAGCACCAAAGGAGGATGGGAGCTCTTTCTTTTCTAGTGGCTCATTACTTAACACCACGTCATCCGCTCTTGATAAAGAAAAGTCTCCCGTGAGCTCATTTTAAATAAACAAAGACCGATGATGGCAATTTATATGTTTGTGCAGTCCAAATTCCTGATTTGAATGTGCCTGGTAGGACGCCTTTGGTTGCCCAATTAAAACTTGGCTTTCCAGTTCGTCAACACATCTCCAATTGTGCCAAAAAAATGAATGCGCTGATAGATTTGTGTTGGCACTTCCTAACTCCCCGTCGTAGCCAAGTGATACAGTTACCTGTCACAATCTAATTGCTTTCTTTCTCAGGTGAACTTTCATCTCTGGAGCGAGAAACTAAAGACTGCTGTTTATTGTAACATTCTCTGTGTATTATGTTTGGTGCAAGGCAGAAAGTGAAGGACTGTGCTATTTTAATAATTCAGTGGTCTGGCTCGGGGATGCTATCCAAGGCTCATATCCATTTACCAAGCCTGCTCTCCTCCTGCGTTTGTTTTTGTCAAATAGTTGAGCCTCTGAACTTGAGAGACAAACATGCACGACTTTGCCTCTCAGGTGGCCGGGTTGGGGCAATAACATATCTGCTGCCGTTAACCTACTTTGTCCCCACTGTGAGCACATGTAACACCCTGTCACTCCGTGGCAAATCACGCAAGAGGTGATTGACACTTTGACCCCAGACTTCACAACACATCCAGTTCATGATATAATTTTGTTGTGTGATCTTTTCTGAAAGGTAAGCAACTGTGTCTTCTCTCATGATAGGTCAGGTGGTTGATTTGAAACTTATACAATTAAGGTGAAAATAATAGTAATGCATTCATTGAATTGATGTAGACAATGATTTGGTGCGAGAATAAGAATATTAAAGTAATTATAAATATTTTGATTGACACTTTGGGAAAGGCATTCATTCTTTTGACAATTTTAATGTGTGGTTACACTTTATAGCTACACTTCAGCCCACACTTTTGGCCTCTCAATATTATTGTTGGCGATGAACCTCTGCTCCACATTTCAGTCTATTTCTCAGTAAGTTTGGTGAAAAACAAGGAAGTGGCAGACAGACAGACAGACACAGACAGATAGACAGACAGACAGCGATAGAAAGTGAGCGATAGAGAAAGCGATAAAGAGAGTTAGATGCTTTATAGAGATCTGCTAAACTGCCTTGCAAAAACAGAATAATAAAAAATAAAATTAAGACAATCATGTCCTTATTCAAACCACAAAGTTAAAACTAGCATACCTCCTGATCTGTTTTACAAATGCACATTACAAATAGACAAAGGGTGCCATTTATTCATCGTGGACAGACACCTAGATAGATACCAGAGACATGAAATGATGAAAATAAATTCCTGCCACAACCTCAATATCCTCACCAGAATGTAATGCAATCTTCTTTGGGCATGTGTCACCCCACCACAAAGTTCTGTAGATATTGATACTTCTTGCATAGCCCAACTAACTAATAAACCATTGACAACTCTCACTTTTGAAAACTTTAAAAGGTGCTGGGGGACAAAAGGCCACGACTAAAAGGAAGGGGGGGAGCCATCATTAGCAGAACTGCTGCTGTTATCAATGAGTCTGCTTGTGACTCTTTTTCTAATCCTCCCATCGTCCTTTTACGCAAATCATGGTGAAGGAGAAGAACAGCCTGATTCACAAACACAGACAAGCTGGATGGCTGATGTTGTTTTTGATCTTTTGATTACCTTTTTACACGCACGAATAAATATATTATAATAATATATATATATAAAATAATATATATATATTTTACACCTCCCATCTCGCCCGCAAGGCAACCTCGATTGCCAGAGATGTGAGTCACCCGGCTCACTCTTTGTTTGACCTTCTGCCCTCTGGGAAGAGGTACAGGAGCCTGCGCTCCCGCACCACCAGACTCGCCAACAGCTTCTTTCTCCAGGCTGTTAGGGCCCTGAACTCACTACCCCCTTCTGCGTAGCGTGCGGCACTGTTGCGCTATTTTCGTGAATGTCTGCTGTACGCGCACTTGCTCCTTTTTTTTTTTTCTGCTCCTCTTATTTATTTATTTATTGTTGTGTTATTTATTCATTATTTATTCAGCACGCTTTTGTTATACTTGTTTACTTGTTTGTCTGTTGTGAGCCATGTCTTTTCACCGTGGGATAGGGGGGAACGAAATTTCGGTTTCTTTGTGTGTCTTTGGCATGTGGAGAAATTGACAATAAAGCTGACTTTGACTTTTATATATTGCTAAATCAAAGCCTCTATGATTATTATCTTTCTCAAAGGTGACTTTGTAGTTATTCTGACCCAATTAGTGTTCCCATCCACACTACAGTATATGTTTAATGTGTGTGAACACTTGGCACCTGATTTTTGACATTGGCTGTTCATCAAAAGCAACTCAACTTTTGTAAGCACAGGTGAATGCGCCGTGACAAAAAACAAAAAATGTTATGTAATGAAAAGAGTCCGGAACGCCCTATTACAGCTACAACACATCCCTAAAAACCAGACAGTTAACTTTTGCTCAAACTTATGGTGTCATTTGCAAGAGTCCACAGGTACTGTCCAAAACTGTCGCGCAATAAACTGGTAGCACTAGTAACGCTGCTGTTGTCTTCTTTGTGACACATCTTGTTTTCCAAGGTAGCACTGAAGGAATGTAAGCATGAGAACCAACATGTAAGGATTAGGCTAGATTTGTTATAGTAGTTAAAAACACACAGGTCCCGCAACAATGAGTATCAAGCCTCGTAAGAAAATAAATCAATAAATCAATAAATAAATGCTGGTGTAATTTGTGCCTGAAGCTTTGACACACAGCACTGCTGATAACCATCAGGACGGTCACATTTTATCGTGAAGTGTTGTGAAACCTCCGATATTAACCATTTCTCTAGAATTGTGGTATATTTAAAGTTGACTCTGTTTGACTAAAAGCAATCAAATGAAACCGTCCTATATAAAGACAAATAATGTTGCTCAACCTTTGCTGTTTTATTCCCAATCAGAAACTACCAAATAAAGCGTAAGAATGTCATCATTGTTTTTACATCTCCTTTGACCTGCTCCCTGGTTGTGGTCAAGATGTGTGCAGTACTTACAGACGAGTTGCAGGCTGACCGGTGTCTCCAAAACACAGCTGAGTGAAGGAAGGAAGGAAGCAATGAAAGAAGAGGAGTGAGTGAAGCTGTGCTGCTCCTCTCGCTCTTTCTCTTGTTCTCTGTTTCCCACCAACAGCGTGACTTTATCTTATGTTGAACCCTCCAGCGTGGCTCTTCTCTGGAAGTAGGCGAGGGCGGGTAGGCGTGTACGTGTACGAGTGTGTGTGTGCGTGTGTGTGTGTGTGTGTGTGTGTGTGTGTGTGTGTGTGTGAGACGCTTCATAGCTCATCAGGGAGATGGCGCTCACTAATAGTTTCCATCCACAGCTGGAAGTAATAGAGCTTCCCATTCAGCCCATTCAGGCTCTGTGATAGCGCCTTTCATGCGAGACACGATGAGGTCGTCTATTCTGAACTGAGGGCTATGTCATTTAATTGCACTCTTTTATGTGATGTGCCACATTTGCGTAAGGCACAAAATGAATAGAATAGAATAAAATAGACATTTACTGTCATTGTATGATGCAACTCCAAATGTGTGTTTGAGGAATAAAAAGACTTGATGCAATGCGTAGGACAGCAAGACACATTTTATAGGGGTTGTGAATGTTTTCAATGTAAAAATGTAGCAGCAATATGCAATAGTGCATTGGTGGGTTACAGGAAGACGTTATGGCTGAGAGTATTTGTTCTGGTCCTGATAGGCTGGTAGCGCCTGCCAAGGAGCAGAAGGTGAAAGAGGTGGTGGGCGGGGTCTGTGTTGTCACCTGCGACTGCCACAGCTCTTATGAGGCAGCCTGACGTTCAGGACGTTGACCTCTCTCTCTCTGAAGCCTCTTCTGTTCTGCCTCGGTGAAGCGGGAGCACCGCACTGTGATGCAATGAATCAGAACACGCTCTATCGGTGAAGAAAGAAAGCGGAGCTGACATAAGTACTCAGATTCAGTACTTAAGTAGAAGTATAAAATTGTAGAGAACAAAAAGGCCCAAGGTAAAAGTTGTAGAACTCCAGAGCTGTAAAAGTAGAATAGAATAAAATATAATAAAAAAGTAGATTCTAACATGTAGAAAGAAATGTTCAAAGGTAAATTAGAAAACTGTTTTTTTTTTTTTTACTGACAAATTGAAACAATCGGATCTGCTGAACTATCATAGTTCTCATACTGAAAAGTTAAGAACTCATATTTTATGCCACACGATATAGTTTAGGAATTTGTTTTTGTAAGAACTTGAGCACCTTTGTTCGCATTTGACAGATGAGCACCCGCTAAAATACAGATTTTTGGGGTGAAATTACAACTCCATTGTGTGTGTGTGTTTTGAAGGAAGGTTTGTCATGGTGAACACCTCACTCACTGCAAACAACACATGCATGCACATGTTAAAGAGCAACCATAAGTGCTACGGGGCCCCAGGGAGGTGTCACTGTTTCCATGTGGTGTTCCAGAACTGTATTTGCAGTAAAGCCAAGCGTGAAGGCCCAGCTTTCTTTTGCTCACAGGGAGATCACCTGCAACAACACAAAGCTACTGTGTAAAGTTCATTTTTATAACTTCGGTTCATTCCTCGAATCAGAGTTGACTTTTTTTGCATTTTGTATATTGAACAAGTACTTTTAAGAAATTCAATTTGGATTTGAGAAATGTAATTGCGAATAAGTGTATTCCAACTCAAATGTCTCCTTCCTCCTTCTTCACTTGCACTAACAACGACAGTTTATCTCACCTTGGCCACCCAAAATAAATATTTAACAGCTTTTCAATAGTCAGAAAAGATAATAACCAAAGGTCAAACGCACGACCTGTAGATTTTTTTATATAACTGCAGTACGACTCAAAATCCGACAGATGTCGCCAAACGCCTAGACTAGAACAGACTATCGTATTTATGTTATAATGTGGCTTTTAAATGAAAGTCTTTAGTAATCGAAAATTTCCGTGAGTTCCAAAATAAATATGCTCAAACTTACAAGCAAAATGAAAAGGGACGGGCCGAGGGAAATGGCCACATTTTGGAAATTTACCTTCTCCTCCCCCTTATCACCGAATAGCAGTGTGTACATGTGTACGTGTGCATTTATGTTTTAGCAAACTGATCCAGATATTTTTTGTAAGATAGAAAAATATTTTAATGAATGAGCAATGGGAATCTAGATCAAGATGAGTTCAACACATGGCCCAGAAACTGTTCGCGGAGCTCGCGTCTGTCACACATGGAGCAAAGTTGTTTTGAAAATTAAAGTCCGCATGCGTTAGACTGCATTCTTACCCTTAGTATGAGCCAACCTCTTCACTCTGATTGGCTGGCAGCCACGAATCCAAGTGACATCATCGCCGTTGGAAAGTTCCAAACTTTTTTTTTTTAGTTATGATTAACAATCACATGACCGTTTCCCAGAAACAGTGACACCACGTGGATTGTACAACAACCATTCTCTAAATTCACCTAAAGAAAGGAAGCTAACACGCAAGTCATGTGCAACTGCAGTGGCTTTATTAAAATATAAAGCAGACTCAGCTGCACCATTCAAATGTGTAAAATGGAAGTTCAACTCCGTACAATATATTAAAATAGAATCAACTCCAGTATATAAATAGAAAAGGCACGTAATACATTAGTAACACTGTGAATTTGCAATAATTGACATAAAGGCTTATGGATTGGATCGGAATGATTCTAATAACCGGTGGATTGGACTGGCCCATTCCTACACACTGTAACACATATATTTACATAATTACAGAACATTAAAAGTGCAAAGTTCCACCTTCAAATTAAACACCAAACAACTAAATGAATATTAAAGAGTTAATCCAACAGACATTGCATTAGTCGTTAAAATGAAAGTACATTTTGTTTGTTTATGGTTAAGCGATAGAAGATAAGAAGGTGCTTTCACTGATTGTCAATGTTTCTTAGGTATAGCCACCCAAGTTACCGAAGGCTTCCCCATGCTCATCCTGCACAGTGGGCATGTACCAAAAGCATAATAGACTTTGAAAGAGCAGATGGAACACAAACAGCGGTGTCCACAAGGCAGAGTGATGTCGGATTTCTGGGCTAGGCACACCACACAGGTCGGCTCTTCTTCTCCATCTGTCATCAAGAGACAGAACGCACCACGATAAGAAATCACCTTGTAGAACAATCACAATTGCTTCTATGAAAAGAGCCCTCAATACCTCTTGGTACCGGCAGGTTGGGGCAGGAGAGGTCATTAGATGTCAAGTAGTCCGTGTCTAAAGTGAGCAAGGGCGGGACTATCTGACATGACTTCCTGGTGAAAGGTCCCATACGTCTCTCAGAACCTGTCACAAATAGGAGGGGATTCTCATGATTAAAGGGTCTCATTCAAATAGCTACACCAGGGGTGTTCAAACTGGGGTCCACGGGCAATTCGCAGCCCAACGTGATGGGCAGCAAGCAAGGAAAAGAGATGAAGAAATCTGTTCTCATCCCTCATTTCCTTGTTTTCTGGATATGGCCCTTGGAAGGACACCATTTGAACACCCTTGAGCTACAGACAAGCTGCATAGCACACATGAAACCTACCCAAGAGAAGAATGGAGCATGTCTTTCCATAAATGTCAAATATGGCCCACAAATGCCCGTTGACGTCGATTTCTTTGACTAATAGTCTGCGCTGGTCGCCGCTCTGATTTGCAACATACAAGCTGCCTTTGCGCGACATCCAGAATTCCAGGATTGTTCCTACCCTGGAAAACTGCTTGCTCACGGTAGCAGCCCAGTTCCCAGGGGTCTTAGTGAGGTCAGGGATGGCAAAATGGGGCAGGGGTAGAGATCGGGAATCCGGGTCAACATTGGTGAAGCCCACTCGCAATGATCCGTGCCATATGTCGTTCTCGTCTTCGATGCGTAGCCGTATCCGCTCCTGGACCCTCACGGGGCGACTGCTGAACAACAGGCCATCTTTGAAGGTGATGCGTGACTTCTTTGCATGGCAACAGAACTGACTCAAGTGGATTTTGTCTCCTACGGCCCGCTGATGGAACGTCATTGGACCTAGGCACCGGAAGCCGCATTCCAATTTTACGGACTCATCATCTGCAATGTAAAATTGTAAAGATACATGATGCAATAAATTATTTGCATACAACTCCAAAGGGAAAGCTACACTCTACAAATATGTATGTGAAGTTTCCAGAAATGCTTTTGTGGGCTTTAAGGACCCTATAGCTGTCTACTGTGCATTCTGGGAGTACAGCAACAATTATTTTTGCATTTTACACAGATCATTTCATCAGATTACTCAGAGCAACAATAACAATTGTTTGTTTGTTTTCACCTTATATGGCCACTACATTAGGTGCACCTCCAGTCCAATTATATCCAACATATAAGTTGTCTGCACAAACATATTAAGCTTGTGTTTTGATTGACAGATTGTCAGAAAGTTATTCATTTAAAAACATTTATTACTCCAACTGAATTGAGAAGTCTTTTTACAGTTTAAAAGTGTTTATTACTGCAACTGAATATAGAAGAGGGGGAAAAAAGGAAAGCAAACAAAATGCATACAAATCACACATAATCAGATTTAACTGTGTTGTTCTAATGTGCAAATATTGCATTTCTGTAAATTAAAGAGAAAGAGAAATCTCACCAATCGTCCTGATCTTCATTATGTTGTTTTAGTGCACCGGCAGAACAGGTTGATTCCAGTTCTTTAATGAAAGTGAACGTTTGCATCATTTGACTACCATCATGCTTAAAATAATAAGGGAAATGAGAGGGGAGGGGCCAAGGGAAAAGCCCACGCTTTGGAAATTTACCTTCTCCTCCCCCTTATCACAGTGTGTGTACAGGTGTTTATGTGTACATTTATGTTTCAGGAAACTGATAAAGGTCAAATACGTTAAAAAGATATTTGTTGCAAGACACGAAATTACTTCTATGAATAAGCAATGGGAAACAAGTTTAGTACAAAACATGACCCGGAAATTGCTCACGCATTTTGCGGAGCAGTTTCGAAAATGAAAGTGTGCGTCATGTGATTTCTCCAAGAGCGTCCCCTTTACAATCTCTTCACTCTGATTGGCTGGGCACGAATCCAAGAGGCATCCGTCGGAAAGTTACAAACTTTTTCTTCCTCTTTTCTACCGTGATTAAATCACATGACTGTTTCACAGAAACAAGAGGATTTGCAAGGCACTGTATGATCTCATTGGAATGAAAAAAATGTTTTAAGTGTCATCATATGAATGTTGGAGATAACAAATTCCTTATTTTACTAGAATAAATAAAGTCAGATTTGAATAATGATGTTCAAAGGTCTTTATTTTGTGCAGCAAAATACAGCAGCATTTTCCCTGAGTGCAAAAACAAAAAGATACCACTGTGAGCAATACAGTTTTGTTTGAAATGCAGCTAAATTTGCAGGAAAACATGTGCTCAGTATGTCTGACTGTAAAGACATCTACATTTTGCAATGTTGTTGTTCTGAATTGATCATTTCAACTTCTGAACATGTCACGAAACATGAAACATTTTACGTTCATTCCCAAACTACTACTTCAAACTATTTTTCATGGTGGACACATCTTTAGTCTACACTTATGTATGTGCACTTAAAAGTCATACAAAAACTAAATGCGTTTCCCGAGAGGTAAAACAAGGCTCAAAAGAGTCTCCCCAGTCACCCTTGCTCAAGCACATCAGGCCATCAAGAAAAATCTACTTGTTCCCCCTACACCTGTTCAAAAGGTCATTAATCTGCAGCCGTCCAATTACAGGTCCCCTTTCCCCTCACCAAGCAACCAATGGCGAAGCCCAGTGGCTAAGGCCAATCCCGGGCAGCATTCGAATGTGGCCTGTCTTTATCAATGTCCCCGTCCAGATGCCCAGATGCTTCTTATGTATGATATGTAAGGCTACCTGCATCAGTTGGACGCAGCGTCTCACACTGCGCGGACCCGTGGCCAGGCTCATTATGGCGACCGAGAGGTGAGGGCGAACAGTGAGCAGCTGATCTCATCTATCAGCATTTGGACCTCCGTTATAACAAACCTTGCTTGTTTGTGTGGTAGGTCATCAAGAAGGTCCTGACTGGATCTTATTGGAGTTTGCTGAGACCAAGTCTTCCCATGGATCCAAATATCCAAAGTTCTTTCCTGTTCAACAACAGCCTCAACCAGTTTACCAGCGAGATTAAGGCGCCAGTATGCCAGTACTCGGTACCAAACTCTTTCTACAAGCTCAACTCGGGCCTCAGCAGCCAGCTGCCACCCGGGACTCCGCATGGCATCAGTGACATTCTGAGCCGCTCCATGGTGGGGGTGGGCTCCACGGGCACCACAAACACTTTACTCCCCGGCTACTCTACCGTGGGGGGGTTTGGCCCACCTGTCTCCAGCACGTCCATGTATTATGGCCGGGACTACAGCTCCACCTTGAATGCTTTGGCCAAGACCGGCACCGAGTGCCCCATGAAGGGCCGCGGCTTGAGCTGCTGGGCCGAAAGCGGCTGCGACTGGAGAGGAGGCAAGCAGCAGTGCGCCAACAGTGAGTCCCCACTCCAATCAAATATTATTACACTTTAGAAAGCTGTTTAAGGGAAAAAAAAGTTTTAAATAGCCTTGCAAGAAGAAATATATTGTCTGACAAAGGGCAAGCATATTTCAATTTATATGATGACATTTAATCTTTGTTGGATTTTTGTTTTTGTTGTGCAGTTTGTCCAAGTTGTTGTTATGGCGTAATGTTTAAGTCTCTTACAACTACAAATTACAATCATTTCTATACTTTTGTGTAAATCCCATAGAGTTCATTTGTTGGCATAGTATTTTTTAGGCGTGATATAATTTTTTATTAAATCAGGAATATAATAATATATAATAAGAAAGGGCCGTGAGTATGTCACCTATGGTTGATGTGCCTAGAGATTGATTGGCCAGCAAAAAGATGGCCAATATTGTTTTGCTTTGCAAATGTTCTGAACCACATTGATCAACAACAAATTTTGCTTAGAGTTGACTTTATGAGTCCCCAAAAAGTATTTTTAACACTGACTACAAATGTCTTTACCTTTTTTCGTAAGTAGGTTTTTGAGATATTTTGAATATGTCTGAAACCTTGCACAGTACTCATTTTACCATGCATTGTAATTTACAGCTGTTTCAGAAAAAAAAGCATGTTGCTTAACCTAGCCCTTAATCTTAAAATATTATTATAATTATTATCATTCTAATTATATTAATTATTATTATCATTCTAACTATATTTATTATTTGATTATTATTATTAGTAGTAGTAGTATAACCTGCTGTGCTTGAGGAAAAACACAAGAGGAGATGCAGAATCAGTGCAAAAATTAATCTTTAAGTTAACTTGCAATTCTGATTAAAAAACCCCAGATTTGAGCAGTGCGCTTATTAGCACCGCAGTTTACGTAATTAATAAATGTATCTTACTCAAATTAAGAAGTTTTTTTTGTCTGGGGCAATGTAATTTGTCTTTAACTCATTCACAAATGATTTCTAATTAAATAAAAAAATTGCCTTAAATATTCATAGTTTCAATTTCGGCTGTTTTCAGGTGGTCCTTTGGTGGAGATGTCGGGTCGGAAGAAGCACACCAGGCCAACCTTCAGTGGACATCAGATCTTTGCGCTGGAGAAGACTTTTGAGCAGACTAAATATTTGGCAGGGCCTGAGCGGGCCAGACTGGCTTATTCTTTAGGCATGACTGAATCTCAAGTTAAGGTGAGATTTCCATCCGGTGCTTATTCTGTTTGCTTAGATGCTGCAAGTAAGTTTCTTTTATTTTTGTTTGACATTACTTTACTCTTTAGAAGTTTATTCAAATGAGTGTTTCCATTAAACGATCAAATATGTATTCTGTTTCCATTAAACGATCAAATATTTTCAACAGGCTGGGCTGGTTATGCGACTGTCATTATTATTATAGACCATTTATAAGCCATAACTTTCAAAACTTCCAACGGGTGTGTGCCATTGTGACAGAACCTGTCCTTCTGTCTGTAGGTTTGGTTCCAAAACCGTCGCACCAAGTGGAGGAAGAAGAGCGCGTCCGAGCCTAGCTCCACGCAAGCCCACTCGGGGCAGGCTGGGGAGACCTCGGACAACGAGGTGGAGGACGAGGAGTACAACAAGCCCCTGGATCCAGACTCTGACGACGACAAGATCCGTTTACTTTTGCGCAAACACCGCAGAGCTTTCTCAGTCCTGCGCCTCGGGCCTCATCACGTTTGAAGCATGCTCGTATAGATACACATTTAACAAGGGGTGTGCAGAGTTGGGGGGGGGGGCAACTCACAGTGTCAGACATCCACCGGTCAATGAAAATTTTGAATGACAGTGTGCCGGTACAACTATTGGCTGTTTGGGCATCAATCCGCTTTTGATAGAAATATTCATCAAACTCGAAAATTTCCACTGATGGAAATATTCATCAAGCTCAAAAAATTCCACTCCCTAATTGACTAAATAATCTTCTGTAGCATAATACGCGGCCAATTACCTCGGGCATCTAGCAAATTTCACACGCCACTGACTTGCACCTGCATGCAAAGCATTTATTTGTGTCGAATGAACACAAGCATGATCAAAGAAGATCCTGTGAAGACATTCGCATCCATAAAAGACTGCAAAAAGGTGTAGAACTGATATTCATTGCAAGTTTTTCTCTGCTATACACAAACAGCTTCATTACCTCAATTCCGGCAGAACATGACACATACAGCTACAAGATCTCTTATGGGTGTTGTACAAAATGGTTAGGCACCATGTAACAAGAACATGTATTGAATCTCTGCCACAGCAACTTTGTTATAGGAACTGCATTAAACATTGTTCAACTTGAAAAGGCAGATGTTTGAAACAAATCTTGTATTACATCTATTTAAGCTCTGCAGTTAAACCAAATGTTGTGGTTGGTGATTTAGACTATAGATTATATAAAAACTGTTATTTGTAAATAAACACATATGTATTGCATTATTGCTACAGTTAAGAAAACTGTGCCGACTCAAATAACTTGGGAGTTTTTGCTGCAGACGAACATTATAGCTAATGTAATCCCCGCCCATTTTTTTTTTTTTTTTTTAACATAAATCCAGATGTATTAAAATCAAACTTGGCAACACGTTGCACTTGGTCCTTCCCTAAGCTCTCACAATGAGTGTATTTTGGCCTAATTGTGTAATTTCTCATATTTTTAATGTCCGTCCTGGCAGGTGACAGTATAAATAAAGCGAGCTTGTTGTTGCCCATGTGTGGTGTATGGTCGAATTTAAAGAAACCAATAAAAGCTCACCAGCTCATTGATCAAATAGTCTTCTGTGATTCCACATAAGTCGCAATGCTGTATGGAGGAGAAATTTCCAGAAAACATAAATTTCAAACGTCATAAACTAAATTTATGGGCATGTATGTAGTACACCCACATAAACATAATGAATTGTTTTTTTGAATTATTCATTGTTGAAAGTTTGCAGCTAATTGTACCTTAAACACATACAAGCATCCACACACACAATAATTACAATACAATAATAATGACATTAACTAAGAAAAAAGAACCCTTGTTGGACATTTGTCATCTTCTGCGTGACTGTGAAGGCTGCTGAACCAGACCCAAAACCTATTTATAGAATCCTTTGCAGATGTTTCAAGTAATTAAGTCATTAGGTTGCAACAAGACTGAAGTTTTTCCTAAAATAAAGCAAATCCATTCCTCTTTCTTTTGTAACTCCTTAAATACAAAGAGCAACATGCTAAGTGTTATGTGGAATAAAGCACTTAATATTTCAGGGTTCACAGTTTTTTCTCGCCCAAATGCAATCACTTAATGTAATTTTAGGTTCTATTTTCAGAGGGATGAAACATAAATTTGTGCATATGTCAAATGTAGTTACAGTGACTTTTTCTTTATTACACTTAAAGAAATTATGTTGTTATAAGAAATGCAACAGTATTGCAATGGCAGAGAAAGAAATTAAAGAAGAAAATTAAAAACACAGTTTCATTTTTCAACACACGTGTCTGAATTGTGAGCACTTAAAAGCACTTTTCACTTTTTTCTGTGAATTTTAAAAAATAATACTTGTTACATGCTTTCAACGAATTATACTACAGTACAGTGTCTCCCCCCATTCTACCCCTCCCAAAAACATACAGTACATAAAACATCTGCTGAAATTTTTTTGTGAAATGACAGCCACAGTAAAGAGAATAAAATCCGTAAATAGCTAGAAATATAAAAATCCAAAACAAAAACACATTTACAGTTGAAACAAAAATACGTTAACTGTTAAAAATGGTATTGTTATTGAATTCTAAAATAGAGTTCTGAACACATGATAGCAAAGTGGTCTGACTAATAATAATGTTTCGAGGTGCAGTGGTGAAGTCCAACTGGGGAGAGTCTGTCAATAATCACTTATGCTTAAAAAATGTGAGAATGTCACCTGAAGGTCTTGAGCTTGGAAGATCAGGGCCAACAGGCATTTCCTTCAACTGAATCAAGGTCTTCATTTCATTTATTTTCCACTTTCGGTATTGTGCCAGTTTCCAGAGGAGAATGTTGTTATTGACCTTTACAGACACACACCCACACAACAAAAATAGATTGTCTGTGAGAACGTCCTTAATGAGTTTATGGCAATTAAATGTTGGACACTTGTCCCGGTTTATCCTGTCTAAGCGAACAAAATGGTCTAGACTGTTAAATGCCTCATTAAAAAGCCTTTCATCCTAAATAGGGTTAATTTGAAGAAAACAAAACAAAATCATGGCCATAAAAATGCCAATATTTTGTCGGGTACGATGTATATCTCCCTAGTCGGCCATATAGTGGGAAATGTGAGCCACTGTGTTGTGGGTCCAGATTGACAGCGGAGAGGATGTAAAAGACATCAGTGAAAGGTGCTGATGGCACATGGACACAAAGGAGAGCTGCTGTCCCGCTGCTACTTCATCTTAGTTCATACGGCAACACTGCGGGCCCCGTCTAGCTAATGTCTCTCTGGGGATCACAACAAGATTGCTAAGCGCTCCCCTCCCCGTTCCCTAGACATGCCACAACCGGTACAAGATGGACACACACTCACTGGTTTACCACAGAGATGATCCTTGGTCAATGCTCATTTGCCTTCAGTGCGAAGAATAAGAACACAGGCTGTTGAAGAGACAAAATGAAATGTTCATCTGCATGTAAATTGATGCTTGGTTGTTGACGGCGGCATCCTTGTTTCGATCAACTGTTACCTTATGATCCCCCATGCAAACATCAGGGCCCACGGTGTCATAAATAACGCTCCTCTCACCATCAGTGCCCTGAGAAGACCACATGAGTATCATTAATAATGCCACTTGGTACTTCAAACCAGCAGTGAACTGAGCTTAATGAGTTCATTTGCTTGAACTAACCTAGTTGAACTAATTTCATTCAACCTTTAATGCCTGACCAGACTTACTGGATTTAATTGACTTATTATTTTTTAGTTGACAATTTGTTCAAACTTTTGTCGAGCTCACGCTGACCCGACAAAACACAATTGCATAGATATTGAAAGAAGCGCAGCAAGTGGTGACTTACACTGCGGATAAACTGTTGTGCAGTGTGTGACATCAGAATCCGATCGCACCATGCAGGACAGCGAGTGTTCATGTACTGGGTTGGTTTAGTGTACTCTTCACTGTAGGGGTAGCTGGAAGAATGAGAAGGGTGTCAAACAATAGCTTTGGTTCAAAAACAAAAGGGAATCTCACCTGGGTGGAAACTGGATTTCCTCTTCTCTAACAACATCGTGGAAGGCTGTGACTTCTTTGTCATATTGTAGCAGCTGGAAAGAAGACAGAGGACAATATGCATTAAATGTCCTCACTCTTGTCTCATTTTAAATAGGTCATTGAGAAAGTTTTTTTTTTGTCCTATTTTTATATATACTAGTTAAAGCATCAAATGGTTTTAGGTTACGCTACAAGCCAATTAAAAAATTACTTCCTGGCTGTTATAGGATTTACTGGATTACATCTTATGTGGTCTAAAATGTTACAGCACAAAGTGTAGATGATGAGCTCACCGCTTTGCCATTGTCTTCTCTGAACACCGCCTGATACAGGTAGGCAAAGAGCTTGTCCTCGATCAGTAGAAGCACCTGCCGATGAGAAAAGAACATGAGTTGCATCGTAAAGAGAATTGTCGGTGAAGGCCATAGCTTTCAGGTTTTGCCCACCTGGCGATCAGCTTTCTCCTCACAAATGATTTTCTCCACTTCATTACTGCTGTCCTTCTTTACGGTCTGGACTTCAGCCGAGGTAGACAGATGCTGCTCAAATGAACACACAGTAATTTTGGTGAATTAGCAATGACCATACAGCAGCAACGTTTGAGCATACCTGGACTAGACTTAGAGTGTCCAAACGGAAATTAAAATCTCCAAACAGGAAAAAAGGCATCGGCGTGTGGCAGTTGTCTGATATCCTGGGGGGAAAAAAAACAGGCTTGTATAGATGCAAAATTTCAAGGTTGTTGGGGAAACTTTTTGCAGTTTTGTAATGAATTAAAAATGTTAAATATTTTTTTTTTCAATTACACTATCAATAATGACCATTAAAACTAAGACTGTGGCCACTTGCAGCAACAACACATTTCAATTTTACAAACATAAAATGTTCATTCAATTGTGACCAAGGAGTATGTGCTGTTGGCTGTTGGTCAGGAATGTGTTTTGATGCAGCGCCAGCTCGAACCTGTTGATGACGTGTCTGAGTGCATTTTTGCGGTTGGCAGAGTAAATAGAAGGACTGGAGTTGCAGGCAATGAGGTTGGAGGCATCATGGAACAGGTGGATGTTGACTAGGTCCAGCCCTCTGGACGCAGTAACATGGCATGAAGAAGAAAAACAGCAAAGACTGTCAGAAAAAGATTGTGTAACTTTTGACACAAGGTAGAACACCAGTCTAATGCAATTTTGGTAAACGTGATCAAGCTGCAGACGAACATGCAGACACCCGTGCGCTGTGGACTTGTGTAACAGGTTTTTTTAAAATAAATATGACAACAAAACAATTCATTACATGCATTATTATGGTTATTTTGCCATGCCCAGCGCAAATCCCCCTTTTTTAAGTATGCCATCTTGCCTGTGAAATTACCAACACAGCCTCAGTGCAGATTTAAAATGTGCCGAATCAGACTTGCTCCGGTCTTGAAAAGAGAGGCTATGTGTTTTGCACAAATCCAAGTAGGAAAGGATCTTGCTCACCTATGATCCCAAATAAAATAAGCAGTAGAAATTGGATGTTTATGGTAAACTGATTATGTAACCCAATTTTCCAGTGAGGTAGCTATAAGGTAATATTAGACTGTTCAATATGGTACAGTGCTGCAATAATAAACATAGTAGATATTTTTTTAAATGAATAGCGCTCTAAGATCAAAACTGATCATGATCTCCCACTGGACTTAAGATGCACGTAATGTTGTGGCTGGCAAGTGTATATGTGTATAAACCGGATCAGCTGGGATTAGTGTGATGTACGTACCGGTCATGGATGAGCCAGCGGGTCCTCATGAAGCCCTTCCTGGACCACTTGAACTACAAGAGAGAAAAATTAGCAAGAGTCGGTAAACGGCAGCCAAACAGATAATTATTGATCCTTTGACATAATTTATCTCATCTCCCTGTCAGAGGCGGCAGACAGCCCCCTCTATTCTCAGTGGACTCATTTGTCCAAACGTCTCCCTTTGGGCCAAACATGACTCCCACCCCAACAAATACACACAAACACTCACATCAGGCCAGAAAGTCTTTGGGAATTTTTCTTTTTCCACAGTAGTGACCCCATCCAGAGAACCCACACACTTCTCCAGTTCCGGCACTGCTTTAAAGTCCTTAACTGTGAGGGGCAAAGACGAAGAGCAAGGGACAGGCGGTTGTCATATAAAAGAGTGAGGAAACATGCAAGCAGCAATCAATAAACTGGTGTTAACCTCATCAGTGCGGCATACGTGATGAGGGGGATCCATAAAGGAGCCATTAGACTGCGTTTGGTGAGTGACTATCAGTTTGGACCAAACAGCAAGTGGCAGCTCCATGATGTTTATGGTTCTTCCATAAGCTTTTTGGAGGAGCTTTTTCATGCCTTAACGTGACTGGACTATGCAGGTGGAAAATGATGCCTTTGAAAATTCCACCACTTTGAAAATGTGCAAAGAGGTGCGGGCATCAGCTATTAAAAGCTCTTTTTTTTTTTTTTTTGCTAAAGAATTTTGCTAAATCACAATCAAGATTGTTTTTACCACTGAAGTCATACTGGCGGATGTTCTTCAATGACTTGTGGATGAAGTACATGCTGCCCAATGCCTACATGCAAAAGAACAAGACAAGAAAGACAGAAATTCAAAATAAGCAATAACAAATTAGGATTTACGCTAACAAAAACAGACTTTTAAAACCAATGCAGCATAATTAGATGAGGGCAATTTAATAAGTCATAGTCCTTAGCATGCAAATGTGGTAATTTTTGGATTTCTCTGCTTCTCTTGCAAATCATACAAGTGGAGCTGGCGCTTGGATGAACATCCAAGTAACTGTTCATATTTCTATCCACATTTACAACTACTATTTCATTCATGCAACCTGACGAAAGGACAGATTGGCTTCAACTGTAGATTTTGACATTGGTGCCAGTATACCATTGGAACACACCCTCACCTTGACGTACAATATTCATGTGTTCAATATTATTTCTGCGCATAATTTCATGTGATGTGGGCTACTTATATTTGCAGTCATGGGTGATACCAGTGCAATATAATAACAAAATAAACAAAAATACTTTAGATTATCATAGTCATATGTAGTGCTTTGGTGACAGTAATTAGGATTAGATGCTGTAGCTATTCGTTTAATGCATACCTAAAAACTAAAATTACTCTAAAGAGAAGTTACATCTTTTATTTTGGACCAAGTATTGGCATATGTTAAAAAGGTGGTAAGTTGTACACATTTGGCAATAATGAACCTGAGCAAGGTGACATATCGGCTGTTTCAATTCAGCAATGCTTGGCCCTCCGTGCGTGGCTTTTTTTTTACAAACTGCAAAAGCATTAACCCACAAACAAAAGGCAATGTGGCGACAAAAACAGGAGAAATCATCCCAAGCTGACAGCCGAGCAGACGAACTGAGATGTTTTTTTTGCCATTGTGTGAGACTCGCACAATGACTGATACTGTAAGATTGTTTGTTACACTGCCAAAGACACCCACAACTTAATACAACTAGCCCCCCACCCTTAGAGTGCACTTCAGGACCTAATCATCCCTAACATGCTCTGACAATTTTTAATGTACTAACTGCCTGCTCCACTGATCTGATTAATCATGTCCCGTGAGATCAATAAAGACAGAAGATTAAAACAATTTAAAAGGTATTAAGCAGTGAGCCTGCTGCTGTCTGCCAACGTTGCTCGGAGGGACTGGCGGCAAAAGAAAAATCAGCCATTGCTCAGGGGGGCTCAGGGCGTGACGGACCACTGTGCAAGACCCCCCCCACCCCTCCCAGAAGACATCATCACTCTTCTGTGCCAAAGTCATTCTCATTTGACAAAACAGAGGTGTCTCTGTGCTTTGCGTCAGTGAGCAGCAATTAGGGAGCAACTTGTCCAAACTCACGGCTGGAGCGTGGACAGGAAGAGGGTTGTTAAGAAAAACTATACGTACACCAAAACATTTGCGTCATACATTTCCTTCAATGTGAGACGTATCATCATATTAATCATGTTGCGCAATAAGGTCGAAATTCAGCCTAGTTGAGTTTTAATAGTGCAAGAAAAGTGCACACATTTTGCTCCATATACTCTGGCCATCGCCTATGTTCATCAATCAGGTGTGTGCACAGTTTAATAAAAAAATATTGACTTACAAGTGATTTTTTATCAAAACACCATTTGTACTGAAAATGCATGCAAGTCTGGCCCATTTACTTTTGCTGCCCGTCTGAAAGGAGAACGCTCCCCTCCCACACCACCGCACACACACACACCCTACACCCCAAACTCTCTCTTCTTTTTCTCGGCCGTGTAACTGATGATCTGCAGCCAACAGAAAACAAATTGAAAATCAATACAGGTGGCACGGACCTAATGAAAATGAGGCTACACAGCGTGGAGGAGCTGGGGGTGCAAGATCTCTCTCAGGGCGAAGAGTGGAAGGTGCAAACACCGGAGTGCTGGGGGAAACTTAGTCCCAACTGCCACCCTGGCCCCACACACTTTATTTATTGTAAACAAATAGGCTGGGATCAATAGTTTTAATCTGGACTTAAATGTATTGACTTCGCCCTGTCACCCGCACACCTGGCCATTGACTTTTTTATTTTGACTTATGGTGCCTCAGCCAACAAACATGGCCACTGACCCCTGCTGTCAGATTTTGGCCAAAGGGAGGAGTATAGGTTAATAGTTTAAGAAAGGTGGTTGCACTTTCAATTAAGTGCACTTGTAAAGTTCGAGCGATGTTCTCTTCAAATAGTTAAATAAATATAACGTTTAGAGCAAAGAACTGCTTTCATGATAGATCAGGGTTGATCAGAGTTTGCAGGTTCCAGCCTGCTTTGAGAATCTTAAAGAACCAAATAAACCTAAAGAACACACATTGATTGACCAACTTTAGGTTGAATGTCAGGGCCACGGTGGTATGACTCAAGCATGTTTTCTGCCTCTGCAAACATTGAGCAATCAGCGTTGGGGATCTCCAAGGGCCCACATCACACTGTCGATGTTGTGGACTGCCCTCGGGCTCATCTTGCCTGTGTCAAAAGCAACTTAGACATTCCACAATGCCGAAACTGTCAGCACGTGATTAGTGCGTTGCATTTTGAGGGAATGAGCAGAGTCACTTTTGATTGATCACTCCCGCCGCAGTGCAGACCTCCCTATCTCATAATCATCCTTATAGCATCAGTTATGTTTAATTCCCATTTATCAAAGAATCATGGGAGGGAGAGTGGGGGACCGTACGAAGTACTCCGGTCTTCGAGGGCCGGTGTCCTGCATGTTTTCTATGTCTTCCTGATTCAAATTAATTTGAATGTATATGCCCTAATTTTTCAAAAACTAGCATCTACACACTTGATACTAACCAGTAAACTGCCAGTTTAGGTGATCATAACATGGCATGATAGTATATACATAATGCACTTCATTTTTATACCAAGGATGAGGGCTCTATCTAGAGGACAACTCTGAGAACTACATCAATGTTACAACTTTCACACGTTCTCACCGTGAAACGCTCTTCTGCTTGAAACTGGTTGTCCACATAAATGCAGCGCCTGTCAAAGTCTTTTAGTTCTTCACTGGATTCAATGCTCCTGAAAATTAAGACTAATTATTAGCAAAAGTGCTGAACTGCAGCTTGTTTGTCCAGCAAAGAAGCTGGAAAGACAACATTTTTTTAAATTAATTTGCTACAAATCTTCAAAAAAATATTTTTTAGCATTGCTTGCTGCTTGGGAAAGGTATCCATGTAATTTTATTTACACTTATTTTTTTTAGTTATTTAGGAAGTTTAACTGTTTGAGGATGGAAAAACATTTGAAGTTGCTGCCCTTTTTGGAGCAAGACAATGACTCCTTTTCTGTGATCAAAACAAACACAAACAGACAGATAGCTCATTTTTCCTACCAAAAGAATTCTTCAGCGTGGCCCATGTTGACCATGTACTCTTTCCCCCCGACCTCCTGAAAGTGCAGGGCGATGAACTGTGGCCGGTACGTGCGGATGGTCTATTACACAGAGAGCAAAAAGCCACAGCAGTACATTACATAAGAATCAGAGACGATGACAGTCACATTTGTTTGCTGCAAGAGGAAGGGCATTTTCCACTTTGTGTCAGTCAAGTGGAAAGTTTTGCTCACTTAGTTTGCATACCAGTCAAGCCATGTGTTCATTTCTTATCAATGGATCAGAACCGTATCCGTTTTCCACACTACATGACGCAGTCATGTATGTTCAGTGTGTGCCATATGGAATGAGGCGAACAGTCATAAAGAGGCGGGGATATGCATACTTACCTTGTATAATTCCTGTAGCCATTCATTTTGTAATTCACTCACCTAGAACATGAGATGCAATGCATAATTAGAGTCAGTTAGTTCGAGCCAATATATTAATGACACCATATAGCTTGACACCACAAGCAAAATAATAAACGTACATAGATTGAGAACTATCTCAACGGTGTCAATCAAACCTGAAAATTATTAAATTAAAGGAAAAATGTTTGATGCAGCTCATGTGTGGGATAACATTATCGTGTGCAAGTTTTCATTTGGTGTGGAGCTTAATGGCATTATATTGAGACCTGCTTTATCTTATATTTTGCCCCTCTATCATAGCTAAATTAGGTGCCCAAAATAATAATAAAAACACATCTTAGTTTGATGGAGTGCAGGTACCTGCAGGCTCAAATTCAGTCTACATTTTTATCATCACTTTAGATTATTCTTTGGAAACTTTGAAAATCACTGCCATAAATTCTTGAGGAAATGCTTTCAAATTTGAGCTTCTTAAAGTTGTGATTCTCATTTTTGCTGACTTTAGGAGGAAGACTCGTTATTATGATGATGAGATATCTCATTTAACAACAAAACCATCAAACAGAGCCAATATCCTAAAATCTCGACGAATATTTGGGAGTGTTTGTTTATATGAATAGAGGTGGAAGGTATTTGACCAGAAAAGCTCAAAGCTCTCAGTAAAGATAATCTTATGTTTACATATCCCCACAAAGGGATCTAAGATCTTTCCACTGAAGCTCAATCTGGCAACCGGAAACGTGAAACATGGCCTGAGCCAAATTTCCATGAGTGCAGAGAATAACTTGACCTCACCTAGAACTCTTTCAGTTAAACCAGAACTAAAAGCAAATATGATAATATAGAAGGAATGTTGAAACTTGTTTTCAAATGTGCTCAAACAAAAATATACGGTAAAACATTTTTATCCAGAAACATAAAGAATCTCACTTATTCATAATGATAAAGGAATTAGGACACTTGTCTAAACCGCAGAAGGAAGTGAAAAATACTTTGATTGATAGTGTGTGAGAAATATTACTCAAATATTTCATGCAGTTGATAAATATTGTCCCGCTGCAAGTGATTAACTATATCAAATGGAACATCATTCAAAATAACGTAATGTGACGTAAGAGTAAAAACACCTTGGATGGGCGTAAACCGCTACGTATAGGTGTGCGCGTGACAATAAAATCGTGACGTATCTACGAGATGGCGCCCATTCGAAGTACAGTAATACCACTTGGCGCAGTTCTACGTAACATTGCCAATAATGCCCATAAACAATATTTAGTTGTTTTGTGTAGTTTCAGTTGTGCATTGACAACAACCTGGGTACTTACATTGTCAAAGAGTGACCCCACGTTTGCGGTGACAAGAAGCACCTCAGTGTGTGTCTCCATGGTCCACTCACATCCAACACAGACGCGCGCGCGCACACTTGACAATCTTCTTCACGATCAGACCTATAAGCGACTTCCACAGCAGCTTACAAAGGCTTATTGTGAGAACAGTGTAGTTAGCTCTTAAAATAAACTAGCATTGCAGTAAAAAGGTCCTGTGCCGCTTTCTCGTCCAACTTGTTTGCTGTCAGCGGGCTGTGCTCTCCGGTTGTCAAATGCAGCAGAGGCGCTCATTGTCATCTCGAGCGTAGCCGGAGCCCCTAAAATATTCGATATTCTTCTTGCGTGAATCACCAAGTACCTTAAAGTAAGCGGACTAAGCCAAAGCTGTTGAAGTCAGCCTATTCGGATACACTACTAACAGCAAGATCAAGTCGCGTTGCGTTGACGAACACTGGCGCTCCGCCTATTCCTGCGCAGACGGTCTTGAAGTCGTCTTCGCGTCACTAAGGCAAATATGAACACAACACACCGAACTACGTGAACTTGTCGACAACTTGTAGTCTTACCTTGACCTGGCTTATTACAATGGCACAAAAATATATAGTATTGAACCACGTCTTCAGTTTACCGAGTATTTTAGAAAATTACTGAAGAACTTGAACGCACCATTCGTGCGACCACAAACGCACCGATGTCCTGGAAAAAAAAAAAAAAAGCAGGAAGTAGGCATCTTTCACTAAAAAGATTTGAATTGCGCCTTCTTGTCTTTCTTAATAACTAGTTTATCTACCCAGGTTCCTACATCGCATATCTGCGAAACAATGTACCTCTCCCAGGTTAAACAATTTTAACGAATTTTCTAAGTTTTAATGATTTGACTGCAAAGCACAGATTCAGGTCAAGTCTGCAAAACAGTAAACTTAGTATTCAGACCAAACGGTAAAGGTTTCAATAGCTGAGAAACGCTTGGCTTAGTGCATGAATCTGTGCAGTTTCAGATTCAACAAGCACATCATGGTTTCCATAGCACTGTTGGAGAGCTGTTCAACCACGACCATTTCTATCACCATTTTAGCCTTCTCCAAGCAGAGTGCACTTTATTCTCCACTTGTGGAATACAAATGAATTACATTGTTAATCGCCGACCTGAAAAGAAGTGCTCTGGCAAATGTGTTGGGAATAGTCCCAGGTTTTTAGATGTGAATTCTGCAATACAGTGGACCTGTGCAACCCTCATTGGTAAAAGTCTAATTTGAAAAATTCTTACATTATAAATTATGCATTGCAAGTAAACTTACAGTCAGATCCAAATAGTTGACATTCTCAAAGGTTTATTTTGATAAACACGTTAGGTGCAATCTAAATGCGGAGTTCTTGTTGGTTGACTCCAGCCAGACAGAGACCAGACTACAGCTACCCTTCCTCTTCTTTAAGAGTTTGCCAAATAGGACAAAGATCACAAAAGGAGGGGAAATTAAAACAATAGCCTCTGGATTTCAGTTAAAATAAATTAAACAGGCATGTTGCTGCTGCAACAAATTGGTAGCCAAAGGAGTCTGTTAGAGGGGTAATTATTATTAGCCTCTTCCCATTCCAGGGGTGTTGTAATGGTTTAAACCTGCATGATTACCTGTTCGCCATGGGCGTTGATTGTAAGCATCACAAGTATGTTCTTACACTTGCCAACTTTAGATGGAAAATGGTGCCATATTTCCACTTCACAATGCGAGCATTTACACATTCCATGGAAAAAGAACCGGCAACAAGAGTTCAGTAACATCAGCTACTGCTGTTATAACAACAGGTTGATATAAGTCTTCATGTAAAACACAAAGCTTTAGAATACAAGATTCTTTCTCTTGGAAAAAGCTCATAAAAATAGTCTTAAATGTAACAAAGTCTGGCATCGTGTCAGACACAAGCCAGTCATGCAAAAATCTCAAAACAGTGTCTTAAAAAAAATCTATAACTCTGTTATATACCCAGGTAAAACCAGGGTTAAATTACAACCTGACAGAAACAAAAATATGTTAAAATAAACTGTGAAAAAACTGAAAGTTAATGACAGATATATCAAGTTTTTCCTCAACCACAAGGAAGACATGACTCTAGCTCAGAGCACTTCTACTTTTGCATTCTAATGCAGGCGAGGCTTGTTTCATGTATCTCCAACGGACCTGATACAACGCTGCCAACAGCAGACGTTTGTGTGAGGCAGAGAAAAGTCGAGGAACCCCATTCTCAAGCGGGAGCACAGCTGACATCATTTGCAGTCAGCGCTGAGGGTTTTGAGCCGATCCACCTCCTCGCAAGTCTTTCAGGAGCGACTGCGATCCTCTTGGGTACCCACCAGCATTTTACTATAAAGCTTCTGCTGCTCTTCTTTAAAAGTATCTTTGACCTTGTCTCGCTTTAGCCCTCCATCCCTGCGAAGAAAGATTCATTCGTCACTGTCACTTTTGCTGGGTGTGTCATTCTCCCATTCAATACGTGTGACCTTATTGGAAATAAGTTCCTTTTTTTAACAGTGAACGTGGATTGTATCCGGTTTACACATGTTGAGCTTGTCTTACCACAAAAGGTCCACTAGTCCTCCTTGTCTGGCGATGGCCGCTTTTACCCGATTGGCAAACTGTACAGCGTCTTCCCCTTCCTATGGAAAATGTGGATGCAAAAATGTGAGCTAAAAAAATAATAATAATTATATCTGCATGACTTTATAGTGCAGCAAAGTCAGAGTGATACCTTTCTGGACATAGGAGGGAGGTACCACACACTACAGACAATAGCCCAGCTGCTCATCATACGTAACAGGTAGTTGACCATTCCAAACTTGCTGCTATTCCAGAATGCATCTCCAAATCTGGGATCATACTGAACAGGATACAAACGACCGAATGACATTGTCAACACATGGTTGAAATTATTGTAAGGACGTATACTAAGACAAACATTTCTCAGACCTTGATAGCGACTGGGTACACTGTGCCGCCAATTTCAAAACTTCCTTTTTTAAACATCATAACGGATGTGTTGTTAATGCATGTACCTAAAAAACAAAAACACACACAAAAAAAGATATTTTATTAAAAACACAACACTTGTGCTTTAAAGCAGTGTTTCCCAATCACTGAGAGATATTCAGCTGTGCCATGGGAAATTGTCCAATATTAACACTGAGCATATTTTTGTTGGTGGTGTGCCTTAAGATTTCTTCCAATAAAAAGGTATGCCATGGATGAAAAAGGTTGGGAAACACTGCTATAAAGAAACTCAACCCAATACAATACTCTAACTCACCTTCTGGGAATATGAGAATGGGAAGTTTAGATTTATCTTGTGCATGGTCACTCAGCCTGTATTGCAGAGAAAACAATATGTCTTTTTTTTCAAAGGATTCTTCATCAATTATGATAATAGTCACTATAAAGGTGTGGACAAAAAAGTAGCAGTTCTACCTGTTGGCCACTAGATGTCTGTCTTTGACCTCTGAGCGTTCAAACCAAATGTGTGGGCAGGCCTTCACCATAGATCGTTGGATAAGTCCCATCAAGCCGCCATGAATTTGGCCCACCTGACACACACATGCAACGTTAGACTTGCAATGGGATCCACATTTGAGAAATTTGTAAAGACAAGTAGTGCAGAAAAAGAGTGAACACTTACCATTGCATAGCAGCCATCACTGGCCAGAATTATGACATCAATGGGCGATGTGTGGTTGGCGACGCAGATTCCTCCATTTTTGGGTTTATTCTCACTTCAAATAGAAAAAAAATAGATAAAGTGAGGACTTGCTAACATACATTAAGAACCATCTATTCAAATCCCATGTGCTTGAAAGTCATGATGACGCAGTTACACATCAACTCCATTTCTTTTATACCAAAAATAAAAGGTCATTTCTTTCTAAAGGGCACCAAAGTAAATCATGTTGACGTTGTAAATTATTTGACATGCACGTACCAAGTGTTCATGCCAGAGATTGAGTTACAAAAGGGCATCACTGACTGGTGTATTTTTATCACCCTGCCATAGAGAATGTTACTGATATCTCAGGCTACAAAAGCCGTGTCATTGGCTGCTTACTTTCCGCTGTACAAATACATTGCACAATATGCAAATAAACACCACCACCTTTGAATTTTCGACAGCATAGCACTGTTCTCTCTGTTTCTATCACATAGCCATAAAGTACGCACTTCAAATGGGAAACAATAACCTTAAGAATGTCTCCCAATCACTGTGTCGTGAGACATCATCAGGTGTGCAGGGGTAAAAACAGGGAATGACTGTTTGTCAAATTTGTAAAATACTAACGTTTGCTGAATTGTCAGAGTCAGCATCTGGCTACATGGCTCAAATCTGGTGTGATTTTTAAATGGTTAATAGAAGAGACATTACTATTGAGGAGTTTGTGTCCTGTCTAACCCAATAACAATGTAAAATGTAATCAAATGTAAAAAGCACCAAGTCTGAGCCTCTGGCAACCTCCCCTTCACAACCACTTTCATTTTCTGACTGAGTTCTAACCCACTCGTGTCTCCTCACTTTAGAGGAAAGCCATCTGGCATTATGTAATCTTGAGTAGACCGGAGTAGATTAGGTATGAGGAGAAATAGGTATGGGAATGTTCACGTGCAAGAGCCAATGTGCCATTTCCTTTCCTTCCCACCCCTAATTCATTTTGCAGAAATTGTAATGACATCTGTTTTTCTTATCACTAGGCTAGATTGGAGAGTAAATGAACATTATTTTAGAAGTTAGCACAAAGAGACGATTTCAAAACTCACAGATGTTTGCCAAAGTTTCAAATTAAAAAGGAATAAAGTAACAAAACCATATGGCCATACAGGTTAAGCAATTAACTACTAATACAAGTAACGAAAACGACTCCTACAAAGAACTTTTATACAATTTGCAAAATTATTGTGATCAAGTGTGTCTTTAGACAACTGCATGTACTATATAGACACAAGTCGCTTATATATATAATGTGTAAACTTCAACTCAATACTAAAAGTGATCAAATAGAACACACATAATTAGCTTGTGCGCCTCTTTATGGCTACAGCTGTTATTATCAAGGATGGATTTAGTTTTCCTTTTGTGTACTTTCCTCTAACTTCCCTACTGATAAGACCGTAATAAGCAAATGAGGGTCTGTTAAGACATCACTGTTTAGTGCAATAAAAATGTGATGACTACAATAACACTGGCAATAAACAAGTCTGCAATATGACTGCAGCCACTTCAAGAGCTGTACTACACTACAATAAAGGGTTAGGAGATAAAATCTCTTATCTTTTTACAAAACAATTAGATTTTGAACATGTTCCCTTTTCTCCCTCATAAAAAGACCAAATGTCAATAACTTACTGTGCTTACTGTTTTGTATGGGTTCTCTTTTGTCAATATATGCATGTTAACACAGTCCTTAAGAACTGAAAATGTTAACATAGCTAAATGAACTGTCACACCGCTGGCTTCATTGCTCCATAATGTTTTCATTATTTGACCCTTAACGCTTCTCCTTACCTGTCGTGGAATGTTATGATGGCAGTAAGAGCTCTGACACATATTCTGTTGCACATAAGGTGGGCCTTTTCACTTAGGATGCTTTTTATCCTGCAAAAAACAGCACATTGGAGTCATTTTCCACAAAGTTGTGCGTTTGTTTTGGCTTAATCTATTCAGCTTGATAAAATATGACAGCACGGTAGTCAAAGAATTCAGTTAAAATGTGAAAATATCAGTCGAATCGTGTAAAAAAAAAAAAATACACAAGATACAGATATGGAAGTTACCTTCCATTGGGCAATAAGCCGATAAGAGAAGTGAGGAATACCAGGAGGCCAACACCAGTGAAGGCAAGGGTTACCCTGAAACAAATAGGGCAGATCAATTCCTGTTATTGACATTATTTGTTTAAAACCAGGACAGGGGCATCAGACAAATTGAGTGACCATTTAGAATAAACCCATCAAGAGGACACACTTGGACAAATTTAACGAAACAAGTGGTAAGACACAGGCTTGTATGTGTGTGGGGGTGAAAAAACAACCCCAAAAAAATGATGTGCGTCGGTGTTCGTGTGGCCTATTATGCCTCCCCCACCATGTGTGCAAGCCAGGCTCAGCGGTGACTCACAATTTGTGACACATCAAGTGTCCCTCGAAATTTTATGCACAATCATGAAGTCGTCACGATTCACACATCTTTAAAGTATGTTACTACACTTCTTTAATCTGCCAAAAGAGAAATGCTATTAGTCAAGGCACAAATCTGAACGTGGCCACACTAGTTTGGCTTCACAATCCAATATGGACACTAAAACCTTTGCCTTGAAACATCAGCCTTCTGCCTACATATAGCAGTCATTTCAATAAACTTCATTTATAACATTTTTTTTTTCCCTCCAGTAGTCTCCATTCTACTTGGCAGCAAAGCCTGAATCGTCATTTTCATAATACGCAAGAGGAAATGAAACCATATTTTTTTCTTTGCGAAAGAGAAGTTGTCAATGTTTTTACCGCAACACACAATGCCTGTACAGAAACTGATCTTTATAGCTGATGTTTACTGTGGAACAGAAGTGGGAGTGAAAACAAAGTGCCGTGAGATGCTACTAGGAGCATTCCAGCGTGAAAGAAACGAAGCTAAACAACATTGACCTGACACGAGGAGAACAGACTCATTAATTGCGGGACTTGTACAGATAACCACCAACCCGTCAAAGCTTTACTCCTGATAAAGTCCAGTTAAGAAGTAAATAAACTCTCCCCCCGGCATGACACAAGACAGAATACAGTAACGTATTGCATTGGTAAGACTGCTCATACCGCCAGGAGCTCTAAAGTTTGAGCAAAAACGATAATCAAAATGTTAGTTTTGTACTTTATTACAGTCTTTAGGTGTGAATTGTTAAATGCTGCTTCCCAAACAAGCAGTTGCTACTAGTGCACTACAATCAGTTTATGTAAATTGATTTCAAGATACTCCGGTGGTCGTCTTGACAATGAAGATTTGAATTAGGATTATGATATTACATTGTTTCCAGCTAAGATTAAACAAATATTTGAATTATTTGTACAGTTCATACCTGAGAGGTAAAAGGATTCCGTAGCGGATCAGCAAGCCCAGTCCCCACAGCACAGTTAGCCTCAGGCTGATGTAGTGAAAGTTGTAGTTGCTGCGTGTCAGCAGATTCCAAGACTCCAACTCCTCCGCCGAGAACCGCTTGGTCACCTCGTCGTCCATGATGCTCTCCACTCCTCTTCGAGCAAAATAGAAGATGTCCGACATCTCAAACTCGGGCGCTGAGTCCAGGTCTTTGTTGCTGCCGCTGCGTCGAATCTCCTTAATTTCTTCTTCCAAGGAAGTGGGGTGCTTTGCAATAATGGCTGGGGCCATCCAGGGGAGGGTACATAATATTAGTACAGAATGAAATCCAAGAATAGTTCACCTTACCATTTGAGTAGGGTTTATACAAGGGATGATTGTTTTCCTTGGCTCCTCTCTCCATCCTCAGTGTAGCCCACTACAAAAATAACAACAGGTGAGTACAGAAGAGCTGACATATTTATTAAATGTATGTATACCACATCTTATTCAGAATGAAAGTTACTGTACAGTCAAACCACAGAATGGAGGTTACCGTACAGTCAAACCACATTACATAACTTTTTTTCATTTTTCAAGTCCACTTCAATGCAGAGGCCTTCCTTTAAGCAACGAAAAAAAGGAGGTACTTCAACTGCGACGAAAAGTACATTATGTTCTCTTAAGCGTGAGCCAAAAAAGCTTTAGGGAAGAATTGGGCTTGGAGGCATGTCACCAGCCCAAGCAATTACATTTGAATGCAAAACTTAAGTCATGAGTCATCTTAGTGGCGCAATTGTGAGAAAGTTAAGTGAGCGTATTGTCAAGAAAACATGTTCAAAACAATTAGCAAATAAAGAATGCTTGGAATTACAGATGCTTTGACAGCCATCCGGTGCATTTAAAAAGTTTGTTCATGAAGTAAAAGTCAAATCCCACTGGACAATTACTTGAAATCAAGGTCACAATTTCCACAGACACGCTATTAGAGGAATCACTTGTCATACTTGAACAAATCAAGAAGTCATGACTTGGTTTATGACACCTTGTGTCCTTTTGACAGTTTCCACATTTCCCATGTTTGCTAAAGGGATTTGGAGAACAAGATATCGCAACAATTTCCATTGGCTCGCTTAGTTTGGTCAGTTTTCCTCCAGAATTGACCTTTTAATTTAAAAGAATTTAGAATCTTAACTAAGTGATCGTGATAAAAATAAACAAATGTGTGTTATGGTGTAGTATTTAGTCCCATTATGGAGGAAGGCAACTTTTTGGTGTATTTAAAGCTGCTGGAGGTTTGACAGACTCTAGTTAGGGACAAGCTACAACCTCACATGTTACATAACGGCAGGGTGCACAGTTAATCCATAACCACCACTGAAAGCAATGAACCTTGGCTGCATGCTTCATAATAGTGCAAATGCACAATTATCAGGAAAAATATGCCTAGTGATTGAATTTCTAAGTCATAGTTACAAAACTAGTGGTGATGAAACATTAATTCAGTATCCCCCTCCAAAAAGAGCTTCCTGCTTGCTCTTTATTAGATGTCTGTCAGGCATCTTCAAATAGAGAATAGCTTTTCTTTATACTTTATCTCCTCTATTTTAGTTTATATTACAATGCTACTAAAAACTTGGCACTTCAAATTTAGGTTTGGCTTTTGTTACAAAGTCCTTATTTTGTGAGTACAACATTTAAGTGGCGTTGCTTACCTCAAAGACTTTCAACAATGATTTCATGTAGAGGCGTCTGATGCCAAAGGACACCCCGAAGATAGCGGGCACGATGATGAAGACGAGCAGCAGTGTGAACCACACAGTGAGGGAGATACCCAGGAGGATACACACCAAACTGTCAAAGGGGTTAAAAAACAGCTCCATTTTCAAGACAGCTGAGCGGCGAGGTCTTCTGGATCGGCCCGAGTCAGATGGGTCGAGTACAAGTCTCAATCTCTACGCCTTGGCCTCAACTGGCCCCTTATCTGGCGTCAACATAAGGTCTTCATAAAGACAACTATAGGATGGAGCGCTCTCTCACTGCACAGAGTGGATGATCATCTTAACAGTTTCATCTCGGGCAACATCAAAAACCAAAAAGGTCCATCTGTATTTCTGACTGGATGTAATATCCAAATGTCCTCGTGGTTATAGCAAGAGTCCCATTGGGAGGATGTAAACAAAAAACAGCTGGACTCAGCAGGTAAATCGCCTGTGGTGAGGATCTGCTCTACTCCTTCGTGGGAAGTTGGCCTGGAAAGAATTAAAAAGTTGATCATCACAATATCTCACTTACAATACTCATTTGAATGATTCAATTACTACTTTGCATCTTCGACGTGTTGTGATCAGTCGATTTTCGAGGTTTAACAAACGCTGTGTACATTCGGTTGCTTGAGTCGTTTTGTATTTGATGTTTTTAGCAATCTTTCATTTTAACTAGACTTATCAAGCTTTGAGGAGTTTATATCTTATCAGAGGGCCCCTTCTCCTCTATTGATGATTCAGCGGGACGGCTAACGACAAGCACAGGCACAGCTAGCTTCTTCACGAAAAGGCACTTGGCTAACATTTTATTTTACATGACCATTTCTACTAGTATCGACGTAATAATTGTTTTTTACCGCTAGCATGTGTTGCTCGAGAGCCTAAGATGCCTTAGCCATCACCACTATGATTAAAAGTGAGCTTTATTGGGTCTGATCCCAGGCGTGCTCCAGCTTTTGAGGTTAGCTTTTGCCATCGGCCGCGACTAAGGTTGGACTTCTGAGCCAAGCTTTTGTTGTCAGCGTGCATTGTGTGAACGTTTATGGGGAGCGCGTCCAAAAATTATCAAAACGCACGTAAAAGAGAGAACTAATAGATGATAGACCCACCTTGGTTAGCGGCACCAGTCCATCTTTTGTCTTTATCCCGACAGACTGATGCCAAACAACGTGAGCAGAGAGGGTCCACTAGTAGGAGTGGAGCTACAGCGACCTTACTTGTTTAAAACTGGCTACTACAGGTGCCATGTGAATTCCAGAATTTTAAATTGTTTTCACTTTTAAAAATAGATATTGTTAGCAATTTTTATTAGTTTTTAAAATAATATTTTTAAATATTTGATTTCAATTTTTCATTTTTAAATATTTGAACAGTTTTTATTGGTCTGTTTTGAAAACTAGTTATTCATCAAATTGTTGTTTAGCCTATACTATATGTACAATATGAGATGTTCATACATTTATTTGGGTTGACAATTTTAATGGCCCTGTGAGGCAAACTATGACTACGATGCGGCCCCCAACAAAAATAAGTTTGACACCCCTGGTGTAGAGAAACAAATTGTTTGTGGACTTTGATGCTGGTACAGTGTGACTGCTAAAATAATATTGCCATATCAATCAAGAACATCATAATCAGTATACTACTGACTAATGTAACTTATAAATCAAAAAGTATAGACATTTGTGCATGATGGCAATTTTTTGTAAAGAAAAAAAAATCTGCTGGAAATCCTATTTCCCTTCTTAATACTGCCATGCTATATAAATAAAGCGCTATACATATATATATATATATATATATATATATATATATATGAATGTATCTTATAGTAATATGTCAATCATGATTTGTACCATTTGGGTAAAAAACAAAAATCAATTGTTAAAAAAAATATTTTATTCACACATCACGTATCGTCAATCATGATTTTTGCCATTTTGGGTAAAAAAAAAAAAAAATCATTTGTTAAAAAATATTTTATTCACACATTTACATTCATGTACAGCCAAATTATTTCAGATGTACAGTAGACTGAAGGAATATGGCATATCATTGAATTAATGTGTGAAGCAAAAATAACCTTTCAATCTTGTTTCAAGTTTTATAGTTTAGTGTGTTAGCAGACTTTCATACAACACCGCAGAGCAAATCAACAAAGGTCATCAATGATCATCACCTGCTTTCCAGCAGAGATTCAAAGTCTGGTGAGCAAACCATTTTGTGTTTCACATTCCCAAACACAGTCAAGTCTCCTGTTCGTCCTTCAGTGTCAACAGAAACCAGTTCCTGAAAGACAAACACAAGGGGTGGAGTTGTAGTTCAGTCCTTCTATAACTAAGCAATGCAGGATTGGCTTCTGCAGCAGGTGCCAAAGACAGACAGAAAGAGAGTAACCTTCATGATTAAACTCCTGTCATACCTGCAGAAAAGAGCATGATGCTCCAAGGGACACATCCAGCGTGATCTGTCCCATTATGAGCTGCACCCGACCGGACTTTCGCACCAGCATTTTTCCAACAAGACCCTCTCGCAGATCTTTCAAATTACAGTTGATATCCTCATTTTGCTCCTCCTGTTATATATGCAATGTGTACTTACACATAAACGTAATCATTTCATTTGTTTGTAATAAAGACCTTTACCTGAGACTCCGTTTTCAGGAGAACAGACTGACCGTCCTCGGACTTCACCTCGGTTTTTATCGGCTTGTACTCCTTGGTGGGCGGCTGGCCCGGCAGCGTATCTGGCAGCTGCACGAAGAACAGCTCCTCACCTTTACTCAGACTCCACTTGTGAAGAAGATCCGTCAGAACGTCCGGCTCAGGTAGTGGAGGAGGCTTGAAAGTCGCTTCAGGCTTCTTTATTGGTGTTTCCTCATGCTCCTCCTTAACTGTAAACAAAAGGTTTGCTTATTGTTTTCCATAGCTTACCCACATGCATGATAGTATTACGAAATGATTAAATGATTTTTTTTGGTATCATGACATGTAAGCATTGACATTTTGATGGGAATTTGCAGCCGCTTGTGGAGACGAAGGTATCCTTATTGCTCGACACTCAATGATAGCATGTTGCTATGCTAATGGATTATTATAAACAGTGCTGAGCGCTGAGATTGTGGTAATAGTGGTGGCCAGAGTTCAGTACTTTTCACTGCAGGTTCCATGGGATCATCCTCATCCATCTTCTCAATTTTAATGGTAGGAGCACTGAATTCCTCCTTGAAACCCCACCCCGTCACAGCAAGGGGAAGTTGAACCGGGCAGCTCCTCTTTTCACCCCTCAGGTATGGATCGTCTATGAACTGAAAAACATGGAGGGGAAAATTAAAGAATCAAACTGTAGAAGTGTCAAATATTGCATCCAAGATACTCACGTTGTCATGTTCCAGCTTGCGAAGGATTTCTTTGGTCTCTTCTTCAGTTTCTCTCTTCTCTTTTTTGATATTGATGATGGGGGCTGGTCCTGAGCTTGGGGCGTCTCGTTCACTTTCATAACCTATTGTGTATTGAAATAAACCATGGAAATTAATTATTTGTATGATATGATCCAAACCAAAAACATGGTAGTTACAAATGCCAACCTTTTCTTCTGATGGCTATTTCTCCTGGACCCTGCTCAAAAATAGAGTGGGACTGGATAATCTCGGGGCGACCCCGGCCCCTGCCTCTCTCTCTTGGACCTCTGCCTCGGGTGGCATTCATCCGCTCTCTCTTTTGCGGACCTTCATCCTTGACACTTTCAAAAATAAATGACAGTCAACTTTCATCTGAAGTCCTTTTCCACACTTTTCCACCCTGTAATCGTATTGTGTACTTACTCTTCTCTAACTTTTCGGCCAATAATGTTTGGTGTGAACGTTTTCTAGATGGGAAGACAAACAAGAACTTGTGAAAAAAAAGAGACAACCAGAATCTTTCAAATATTTTTGGGGAAACAGACCTTTTTTACTCCCCCCAGGGTGAGATCACGAGAACGCATTGCAGGGAGGCGACCCGCAGTGATAGTAGCTGGTAGTCGGCGGCCCATCAGTGGGTTCTTCCCCATCCCTTCAGGTGGTGGCATGCGATGACTACTGGGATCACCTGTGCCTGAATCGGCCATTCTTAACACATATAGTAAAATATAAAAACAAATGAAAATGTTTTGCAGACCTAAGCGGTATATCATTGGTGACTACAAGTCTACCATCTACCAGTCACGACATATGCACATAAACAAGATATACTAAATATTCTGCATTTACCAACAAGTTTTTGCAAAATGTCAAGATTGTGGGCAAATGTACAGGTATTTGTGTCTGTACAACAACATTGTCCAAATGTACCTTTAAAGAAAAATAAAAATCTAATGACAAGTGTATTGCATTTGTAGTAGCAAAGCAGACTTCAGTGACAAATCTGAGTAGCATGAACTCTTGCAGGGGTCAACAACACAGCAGAAATGCAGTCACACACGTGGCCGACCAGCAAACTCGGCAACATGAAATGTCATGCAGTGGCGCTTGTCTTGGCACAAACGGGGACACTTACGTTAACGAAGCGTATATATCTTTAGAAGAAAATAACTCATTTGTGAGAAGAATCGCGACAAGTGATGCAGTTCCAATGTTGCTTATTCACACGCTGCCGGTAAATCACTTCCGGGTGTCGTCAGCCAAAGTTGAGGCGCATCACAACTGCGCACAACTGCGACGCAGACATCTCGGTCAGCCTTTTTAAAGCGGTTTCTCAATTTTATTTCTATTTTTATTTATTATGTTATTTATATTTATATGTATATTTTTATAATATATTTATATATTATGTGTGTGTGTGTATATATATATATATATATATATATATATATATATATATATATATATATATATATATATATATATATATATATATATATATATATATATATATATATATATATATATATATATTGCACCATTACATAACTCAACCCTAATAATAACCTAATAAACTTATACGTGACTGAATTGCTGTGTACGTGTCTAACTTTTTGTTATATAAGCTACTTCAAATTGAGTTTTATTTTATTTGATCTCATTAGGTGTAGTCTGGTGAGTGCAGGCATTACAGTATGCTTTATTGATCTATCTATCTATTTATAAGTCTATTAAGACTGTCCATTTGTATATGTTTGTGTGAATATAGCATACAACACTGTTTGACAATGTCTCTTTTATTGTCATGTTTGTTGTGAATACAGTCCTATTGTTTAAAAGGAGATTACAGCCATTAATCTGAGGAGAGCATCTCCTGACATGGCTTTTTTAATCTCTGGTGATATCCTAAATGTTGTCCCAATGCAAAACATCTCACTTTACAACTAATGCCAGGGGAAATCTGCTTACTCTGAGGCATCACTCGCCGGAGGATGGGCTTGAAGGAGTGGGGGTGATGGGGGAAGGGGTTATGCCCTGTGGAATAAGTCCATATGGCGATGCAGTTGGCACAACTGCAGTTTAGATATTGGGACATCACATGCAGTATCTTTTGAATATTCCCTTACATCAATATATTGTTTTATATTGTGTTTATTTTTTATCACAGCCTCTACATCACTAAATTGTGAACGGCGATATCTAGCAGAGTTCAGTGTGTACAGTATGTACCTGATGGCAACACTTTGGAGAAGTGATGCTGTGTTCCAAACATGCTGATGCGCTAGTAGTGTCGGACAATTCTCATTTCGGCTCACCTCATTTAGCTCTGAATGCATCATGCACTGTGCAGCTGCGTAAGAGTCAAATAAACATCATGCTCAAAGCCCACAGCAAAAATGAGACAGAAGGGGGGGGGGGGGGGTTGTGTGGCACACATACACACACAGATGAGAGTGCAGGAGAGAAAGAGGCAGAGTGAGAGAGGATTCAGTATGTTCGTTTCACCTCCTAATCAGTTTTCCAAGGGGATCTATCAGTGACTGCAGCACGTAAGGAGATTCAGAAGCGGGAAACAAAAGCAGCATCTAAAATCTTCAATCACACCTTGAACAGCATACAAGTAAGGATTTGTTTTCTATTCCACAGGAGGCTTGAGATTTTACAAATCAACAGATTCCATTGTATCTTGTGCTGTGATATTATCATTTTACATTTGTTCATCTTAAGGGGATTTATGCAATTGTTGTCATGATTCTCTGCAGTGTACTGTTTGTGTATTTTTTTTTCTGCATTTCACATCATCCAAGCACGAGTATTAGCCAGTATATCTAGCCTCATATTATTCTCATTAATGCTTGCTTTAATTATGTAGCAGCTTCTTCACACAGAATATTTTGCAATTACAGTCACAGTGATGCTGACTACATCCTCCCATCGCTCTACTCATTACAAAAACTTTGGTGTCACTTTACCACATATAATTAGATAGTATCAATGCAGAATGACATTCAAATTCAAATTTTCATACATTGTAAACATTCACAAAAAAAGTAGTGCAAATTTAATTTAGATGCAACAAGCAATGATTTTAGTGTTGTTGTTTTTTGATAGAATGAGCAAAAGAAAATACTTTGATCTATGCTATATGGTACTCCACGAATAAGCATCTGCTGCATCCGTGTGTGTGCGCCCATGTTGGAATTAATCTGCGCATGGAGCACGCACAAATAATTAAACTAATGAGTTGTTTTTCTGTCAGATCCATCAGACCGACCTAAATTGCCCGACTTGAAGCAGCTGGTTATTACAGTTCGGGTTGCAGCCGAGAAAATTGGCTCTTTTTTTCACAGACAAATAAGGGCGACCTGTATGTATGTATGTGTGAGTGATTTGGAAACCTGAATTTGAACTGTGCTCACATGCAATGGATCTTTAAGTGGAAGATTCACAGACAGCAGGCTTTGATGAGTGTCCTGCGAGGATCTATTGTTGGCCCACTTTCCGTTTCTGAAAGAAACTTAGAGATGAGATATGAGAAGAGGCCAGGTTTTTCCTCAGGCTTCTGCAACGAAGGGCTAACGCACACATTTCACAGTTCACAAGGTTTAATGAGAAACTGCAGCCTGTCCATCATCTAAGGTCCGAACAACACCTCTGCAGACCTCACAGTCTGCCAGTGAAAGCATCTTTATCCAATGCAGCATCATGAGCGTGTTAGAGTTGCTTCCTAAACAGCTACTGAGGTTATTTTAGGCACACATATGCATAATGCTCAGACGAAGCGGGACAGATTGGTCACAATAAAGGAAACATGCAATGTGCCGGGCTGCAGATAAACAAGGCGGACAGCAAATCAAACACATTTCAAAAAGTGGCTGACCGCTGGCCTGTTCCTCAAGGCTTTGTGCAGCAGTGAGGATCAAATGGTTGATGTGTGACCAAGTAGTGATTCATCACCTTCCACAGTCACCACTTAAATCTCCACTTGTCCAGTCTTGACAGTCAAATAAAAGATGGGCCGTGACAGTAAAGACAAGAATCAGCAAGTATAAATACATTTAAAAAAAAATTGTTGAATAGATTTTTTTTTTTTTTAGAATTGAGGAGATGGTAAAATGCTGCTGACATGTGGTTGCTGGGAGACTGATGGAGGTGATTATAAAAGGCGTGGAGTCATCTGGAAGCGTCTCATGTTACATAATGATGGGAAATGTCAGTTGAGGCCACCAAATGCGAAAAGGAAAATGGAGCGAGGGACAAAATGAAAGATTACTCATGGACGAAAGTTTAATTTGTCTCAGCTTTGAGAGATAATAACCAAAGCGTGCCTTTGTAGTTCCTTTTCAATGTGGCCATATTTCCATCTTGTTATCATAAAGTGCCATATCTCATTCCTTCCGTTTCAGTCCTTCATTGAACCAATAACCATATTTTGTATCTTAGACCAATCTCAAAATGGAAGCTATGCCTCAATAAAATAATCAAGCGGCTGTGGATCGACATGAAAGACAGTAGCGTGCAATTAGTTAACTGCAGTGTTCTTCAAAACAACAAAATGATCAATGATGATTATTTTGGGGATTTAAAAAGAAAAAAAACCCTAAACATCAAAGTACTGTAACATACTATTACTATAATAATTATTATATTATAATAATTCTTTCAATGAATGTAGTGGAAAAGGTTAAATTGACAGAAACCTCATAAAACTATAACTGGACATTGGTATGAGGAGTAGATGTAGTAAATCCACTTTCAAATCCAGGTATTGTTGACAGGACAAGCACATACAGTACCAATGAGGTAAAAATAAATAGTGTTTAAAATTCACTGATGCATAAGAAAAACAGTGTACTGTATTTATTTCCATCTATCCACATAGAGCAGGCATAGCCTATTTATACATTTAAATATTTAAATATGCATAAGTCTCAAGAGATTATGCTCTGCAAGTATGTGACATTGATTTTAATGGAAGGGTTTTCAAAAATGATGTGCCCATCATTTTGCTTTCAAATGTTCTGTTTTATACCCTGACAGAAATGGACAGCGTTCTCGCCACCCCCTGCAACATTCAAATATGTGAGGTGACATGTGATTCGTTTCGCATCGTGTGGGACATGACTCCCGAAGACACGGCCAGAGCCACGCACTTCTTCATTGACCTGAGCCGCAAAGAATGCAGGGATCCCAACCGCTTTAAACACAGGGTGAGACAACCAAAAACGGCCTGTGGCTCTGTCTATTACCTGGATTCAACTTTTTGTCTTCATTTGACATGACAGCAAAAGGCTTAAATAAAAAGTCAATTCCAAAAGGTCCGGCCAGGTTAACGGCTATTCTAGACTAATCTAAGCACCGAAAGCAGCAGTTGTGCCCTTTCAGTCTGTTCCAATTGAAGCGAAAGGAAAAATGAGTGCAGTCAACAGCAGCTCTGGGCCTGTGACTCACTTTTACTTGTGTATTTACCATTTGCAAATACACATGCATCACAGAGCAGTTATTATGCTAATCACTGCTAATGCAAATTATTAACTAATTTTAGATACCAACATTTAATTATCCAAATCAGAAAGACACCAAATGCCCTATTTTCGTAGACAGAGTTAAATGTGCTTGGTGTAAAAAACGTGACTTGAATATCAAAGCAATCTTTGCCTTTGGAATTATTTAAAAAAAAAAAAGGGAGTGATGCAGTACCATTTGTTTATTTAATGTGTGCCTTTAAGGGGCACGGCCTAATGACATCCCTAAATCCAAAACACAAACCTAAATCTCATAGAGCATCCGAGGCAAAAATTGCTAAGAATGGGAAAAAAATATGAGTGTCAAGATGTGCCAACCCACTGGAGACAAACCCTAAAAAAATCAGCCGCGAAAAATAAGTTACTGACGCAGGGTGCCTGAATATAAATTGCGCACCATGTTTTTGTGATTTTTATTTACTTAAAATTTACAAAACTACATATCATTTCTGTACCACTATACAATGATGTGCAAAATAGTGATTGTAAGATGGTGGAATATTAAAAAGTTGAAGGGTTATAAATACTTTTTTTTTTCAAGGCACTGTGGTATTCTGTTCACTTCTTTCGTTGCCATGGTCGTGCGGGCCTCTTGAGTATTTAGCGGCGCTTCTTAGACACTATAGTCAAAACAAAGCTGCTGGCTCGATTTAGCGTCTCCCAGCTACGGCCGCTTGGGCTTGAAAGCAATATCACGGTATTAATGCAAATCCTATCACAACAAAGGCTTGATTTACAAAGTCATTAAAATTTCCTTTGAAATGTTGATGAGTAAAACAGCAGCCAAATATGTTTCTGCTCCATCTTTCAGGATGTGCCAACCAAACTGGTGGCCAAAGCCGTCCCCCTGCCCATGGCGGTGAGGGGCCACTGGTTCCTCAGCCCCTGCACAGAGTACTGCGTGGCCGTGCAGACTGCGGTTCGACAGGCCGATGGCGAATACCTGGTGTCAGAGTGGAGCCAGGTGGTAGAGTTCTGCACAGGAGGTGAGGGGCCTGACAGCCAGAGTGATGCTAATATAGTCCCTGAGACGTTACATAAGCACAGACAAAAAGCTGCAGAACAGAAGTGCATGTAGCATCATTAGCATTTGAAAGCAGGGCAGACTTTTGAAATGATTATAGTGTTCTTTTTAACTTGCCAGACTACGCCATAGAACACCTTCAGCAGCTTCACGACAAGGCCAAAGGCTCTGCTGGAAGGCTTTTGAAATTCTCCGTCTTTTATCGCAATCAGCATCCAGATTATTTTGACTGCGTCAGGTAAGTGGAGCATTATAATACCACGAGAATGACTGACTATTAAATGGAAAGACAATGATGCTAATATTGTGCTTTCTCCTCTGGTTGCTTGGATTAGAAAGGACTGTGCGGGTCTGATGCGCCCCGCCCTTAAAGACACGAGTGGAAGTCATGGTTCTCCCATAAATGGCAAACTGCAGGGAGTCTTCTTTAGCTGCAACACCGAGTTTGATACAGGGCTCCCCCCGAAAGACTCTCCATACGGCCCCCTGCGCTTCCAGATTGCAGCTGGACACCTGCTCAATCCAAACATCTCTCTGTACTTTGCTGACTTCTATTGCATGTACACAGCCTACCACTATGTGGTTTTGGTGCTGGCCCCTGTGGGAACAGAGGGAGACCACTTTTGCAGAAGCCGCCTCCCCAGGCTGGACTTGGCTAACAATCCATTCTTGACATACAGCGACCCGCAGAGGCCGGGGGAGGAGCCACTGTACTGCCATGCCAGTGACGTCATCCTTGAGGTGCTTTTCACAGAGCCGGTGAGTTTGGATCAAGGCACAGTGGAGCTAATCAGTGGACACCACCAGCTCATGAGTTTGACCACTGCCAATGCCAAGAAAGACCCGAGCTGCAAAGTATGCAACATCAGTGTGGGCCGCTGAGTCGCCTCATGATTTAGGACGGGCCTGGGGACAGCCGAGCGTCCGAGCCTAAAAAACAAGAAGCTCGTCATCTGTGGGCCAAAACACAGAGGAAAACACCCGCATCATGCGGTGTGCATGCTGTTTTTGCTTCTCCCTCAATCCCTCCCTGGCTAGAATAGTGTTTCTAAGAGAAATCAATCTCACATCTGACGCACAAGACTAAACAAACTGTGATCCCTGGTTTCTTGGTGGTGTTTTAAGTATTATTTGTGGCAGTCAAATTATTAGTGATTCAAATTTTGAAAATAAATTAAGACAAACTTTATGGCAGTGCAATGGTCTCCAGTTTTACAGTTCTGACCTTTGGGGGTGGAATCTGAACTTTGTGGAGTTAGCATGTTTCCCAGTGTTTGAGTGAGATGTTTTTTTTCCCCCTCAGATACTCCAGATTCCTTCCACACTCAAAATATTCACGTTAGGTTCAATGACAACTAAATTGTCCGTAGGTGTGAATGAGAGTGTGAAGGCTTGTCTGCAGTGATTGGCAATGTGCGCTAGGATTGGCTTAAACTCATCAATGTCTTCTAACGAGCACACAGAAAATAGTCGCTATTGTAATTTTGAGTAACAACAAAAAAGAGTCATCATTGTAGTTTTGAGTAGCAACAGGCGCCTCGACAACGTCGGCTGCCCTGTTTGACCTTCCCCTATCATTCACTCTCCTCTACTCATGTTGCACCACCACCCCTATCCTAACCCTATCCCCCTATTTAGTCTCGGCAACAGCCAGCTATGAGATCTTCAAAGTTGGCCTGCGTTTGGTGGCCACGTGAATTGTCATATACACTACTTATGACTTGTTTTGGTTTATTTTCACATTGCTGAACATGAGTTTGAAGCCCTTAAGACCTATTAAAATGGGTTGCCCCACACAACTACTTTAATTATGTGTCACTTAAACAGTGTTTGATTACCTTTGTTAATCCTTCATTTGTCTTTGCTTTGTCAAGTGTGTATTTTGAACATCTACCTAGACCTAAAAATAAATGCATTCTCCATAACAGATGTGATAAAGACAATGGGCGCTCAAACCCCGCTGCTGTCAGTCAGATCATTTATCGAGCTAAGATTAGCTTGTATCCTGCTAAGGGGTTTGGATTTGTCCCCAATGAGTAATCTGTGACCTATTTGTGAATCCCAAAGATGCCCACCCTCTGTTACAGCATGGATGAATAGACTCAAAAGTAAGAGTGTGTAGTGTCGACTCACACGAAAGACTGGCGTTCAATAAAAACGAACAATTATAAGATAAAGTGTGCTTTTTAATTAGTACACAATAAAAAAAGTGAGTCAGAAAAGCACAACACACAATGAATAAACCAATCTTGTAAGTCTAAATACAAAAAAGTTACTTATGCATTAAAGTTGGTCTTCATGACATGCTCATCTAATTGTGACAAAGATGTGAACTCACACACACTTCAATTGTATAGTTCTGTCCATTGTTGTTGTCCCAAAAAGTTTGACCCTGCCCTCCTGGTGAATAACTTAAGCAGAATTCTATCTTCCTCTTTGCATCAAGTACTTTGGGTATGTCTATGTCAAACTCAAAGATATCCGTTTGGGGCCCTCCAAAGCGTTGCTGCATGTACTTGCAGGGAACATCTCTGTAGCTCTGCCATGAGTCAAAGGTGATACGCACACGCACGTCTTTTTGGAAGCTGATGTTTTGGACTCGGGCGGTGCCTCTGAGGGCTTGCTCGGTGACCGTGCAGTTCTCCAGGGTGACCATGTTCTCGGCCAGCTTGGCACGAAAGGCCTGGAAATTAGCGGAGGGCTGCGGGAAGCCGAGCGTGAGTCGGGTTCCTGGGCAGCAGGTGCTGACTGTGCAACTGTAACCAGCCTCGGTCATCTGAAGCAAACCCTGGAGGGACGGCAGAGGGTCCAGGTCGGAGTGGTCCTCCTCTTCGGAAAAAACTCGCACATCTGCCAACGACTGGCCCTTGGAGTCGGCAAAAACCACACGCTTGTTCTTGACCGGAGCCCAAACATCATCATCATCGGAATCATCCAAGTCCTCAAAGTAACCTGCGATCGTCTGGGTCGGACCGACTTGGCGTAGGATGTCAGACGACGCGGAGCGGATGCAGGGTCGCAGCGGTTTCAGGATGGGCACCCAAACATGAGGACACAATTGTTTACGCTGGTTCAAACACAATCTGACGGCAATCTCCACGAGTCCAGCGGAGTGAGCCATTGAGCCAAGGCCAAATACGGGCAGGAAACTTGAAACAGATAAAATTGGCATCATGATTTTTATGGACATGCATTAATATCAGAAAACACCTCTAATGAATTCCATTTGCTCGTGCCTTAAAAATCATGCATGTTATTCCCCTTAAGTTCTTACGTTGTGCTGGAGGTCTCCATGCTGCTGGTGTTGCGCAGAGACGTCTTGAATAAGAAAAAAACGCGGGTGTTAGTGAACTAACAGTTTCCAACGTCCCATCTTACTTACAAAATGGTAGACAGCCAGTGCTCCTGCGAGGTCTGTGTGCTCCCTTCACCCCAGAAGCTTGCATGACCTTCCATTTATACTCAGCCAGCTATCTTGTAGGACTCCACCCCCTCTGCTCTACTGACCAGTTTGTTGGAGGTAGGCAGGCTTTTCTCTTTTTGCTTTTCTAACAACACTCCACTAACAGCCAGTGATGCACTGTGAGGAATGTGTGACCTTTGCTTGTTGACTGAATTCCCTATTAGAGTGTCAAGTTATTCAGTTATTCTTTATCCTCACTATGAAGTCAATTCAGTCCACGAGTAGAAAAGCGACAGCATGCTGGGTTGTACATTGATGTCAATTTTCAGTTTTGTCGCACTAGTACTAACATACCATTATCCTTCTGGTATGCCAAAGTTGACCTACTAATGTGGATGAAGCTTGTACTCAAACGCAATCCTTAAGCTGGATATCAAGGACAGTGAATAAAGACCCAAACGGTTCACCATTAAGCCATTTGAGCATTGTTTGATAGCAAACTAGTTTTCATTTAGAATTCAACACACAGGGATTTTGAAATGCTTAACCATGATTGACGAGGTATTTTACAACAAAGATCTTGGATTTCAAATAAAGACAGCTTTTCATATTCAATTCACTTCTCATGAGCTGTTGTGGGTGTAGTAAAGTTAATGTGGGTCATCTGTAAAATGCACCACTCTGCAGGATGGCTTAAGTCCTGAAGGGATCGTTGTGTGAGACTATGTTGGCATGTGTGACGCGAAGGTTTACGCGCCACTCTCAGCATGTCTGTCATCTAATGTGTCACCTCTGGCTGCAGTCAGTGGGTGAAAGTGTGCAGTCGAAACCGGACACATGCTGAGGTGTTCCCACAAAAATAAATATTTCCATTACAACCAATTTGAGCCTTCAGATTATTTGCAAAAGGCAGTGAAATGATTTTAAAATCAAGCTGGGATAGTGAGAAGAATCTGATGAGATGAAATTGTCACAATCATTCATGTATGTTTTTCATGTCATATTAAAATCCAGTTTCCAACATTCATACTTATATACAGCTTTTAATGTTTGATGCAAAACAATATTTTGCATCATTAATAATCTGATCCCACTGGATTATTGCAATGATTCATTCCAAAGATAATGCCTTTCAGCTCAGGTCAATCAGTACTCCATCCCTTATTAAGGACAATTATTTGGCAATTTGAGCGCCCATTATAGTACACACAATGAACACTGATTGCTCCTGCTGAAATTTACATAACGGCGCTTATTAGAGCAATTACATCCCAGGGAAGACACGGTAACATACCGTTTAGAGGGCTAAAATGAAAAGAAACAATCAAACAAAACCTTTTCTACAAGTCTCTTTACCATTTGTATAATAAAAGAATAGATTTGCACAAATGGGAAAATTCTGTCGGCTTTTAATGCAGCACAGAAGCGGCCCGTTCCTCTTCATCATTACGACATAGTAACAGGAATAGTAATAGGAATCAATATTAAGAAGATCAGATGTGCCTGCATTTGAAGCTATGGGCCAGTATTGGGACACCAGTCACGCTCTAAGCACACAAGGTTTGAGATCTGTGTCCAGATCTGTTAAACTGTCTGCTGTTTGTTTTATGACCCGTTGGAGGCCAAAGCGCTCAGAGACCAGAAACAAGAACCTGCAACACACAGTATTAGCGGCATTATAATGTTGATTCACGTTCACATTCACACTTATAGACAATTTTGAGTCTCCAATAAACCTATTAGGCATGTTTTTTTTTTAATGTGGGAAGGAGCCCAAATTAGAATATTCTCAAAGTGTTGCCAAGAAAAAAAAAATCTTAGTGCTAAAAATAATCTAGATGACAGCACAAAGCAGTTACTCAGATAGGCAGAAAAATCGGAGAGCGTGCATGAGCTCTAGGGGCAGCTCAGACTTGAGGCTTACTTACCTTGACATTTAAATCAACTGTGCAGCTCCACTTGAAATAAGTGGCGCGATGGTTCGATAGCGCATGAGATGCTGAGAGCCCTCTTCAAGATCCACAACATACTCTCTGGGACAAGAGATGGAATAGTCAGTGATGTTTGTTGCTCACATATTGAAAATAATCCCGTTCAGAGGACCTCAGAAGAGTGACGTACCTCTGATCGTCGGTTTCGGGCTCCACTAAGATGTTCTCTTGTCTTTCCTTCACTCGCAGGAAAACAAAGGAGTCCAGGCATGGCGCTGGTACTGAGTTTGCATCAGAATGAATAGAATCAGTATTCAAGTATGCCTGCAAGCTACGCATGTTGAGAGAGGAAAAAAAAAAACTAGAGCACCCTTACTTGCTTTGAGCATATCAAGTGTCTGGAGGATGGGGGGCATGTGACTCAATGCCACACATTTTAGGTGGTCTTCAGTGTTTGCAGCATACCTGGAGAAACATGCACACACACATGTAAACAGCAGGCATGCAACTGAAACACAAAAGAAATTCCAATATAACCCATGCTGGGATCCTGGTCAACATTTTCATATTTGAAAACTATTTTTTGCCATTAAAATAATGTAAATTGAGATAAATGCAAGTCACATTTTCACATACTTTTTTTCACCAAAAAAGATCGGTTCTGAAAATGGATGGATGAATCAATCTAATAGAACATTCTGCAGTTTAAAGCCAGTCATTCTTTGTCTTACCACAAGAGGACGCCCACTTTAACAACATTTTGAGAATCACACTACACTAAACCAGGAGCGTACTGTGTGTACCTACAGCTTACTTACACTGTTAGATTCAAGAATTTTTGATTGCGTGTGAAATTAAGTTGAATACCAACATCACTATATTACCTATGTTCTATGTTCTCCAAAGTTGCTGCGGTGCATAAAAGATGTGCATCTGCTCTTCAGAGTCCTTAACCAAAACCACATCATTGTTTCATTTGTCGGGTTATGTGATTGAGCATTGTTACCATGAAAATCATTCGGTCCATTATTTTATTTTGAGAATGTTAATTTATTTTAAGATTTGAGACTATATTTATACTCATAAATTCTCACTCGTGTACAAACATTTTTAAAGTTTTACTGCTTGTTGTCATAGCAGTATAGGATCGATATACATTAGAGATTCCGATGAGCCGTGGTGTGCTCACTCTTTAGCAAAGGCAAACTCCTCAGGTGAAAGCAGCGCCGGTTCTCCTTGGCTGCGAGACTTCTCCTTCTCAAGGACATGCGGAAAGAACTTTTCAATCTAAACCCAAACAAAAACAAGGCCATGCTGTTAAAGAGTATGTAGGGACACCAAGATGCGCTAACATTTGATGAACTGCTTGACCTTCTGCAAGCGAGAACGCAAGTAGCTGCACAGGACAAAGCGGATGCGGTCAATCTCCATGCGATGGATGCCGGCTTTGGGGTCGCCTTTTTTCACTCTCTCCAGGTTTGCTTCCTGGTGAAAGGAAGGGATGGACTTGACTGAGTTGAATATACAAACATTTAACACTGGAGATAAAAAGTCAGCACACCCAAGGTTTGCTAGGTACTTGATGTAATAGCAGATGTGCTGAATCACATTTAATAAATAGGTTTGATTATTTTAACTACTCAGATGCATTTATTTTTATTTATTTTTTCCAGTGGAGTTGTACCGATTACAGGTCACATTAATGGTGAAACTACACTGTACATCTTGGTCTCATTCTTTATTTCATAAAAAAAAAAAAAGCATTTTAACATGAGTGTAGACTTTTTAAATTCAGTTGTTATAAATTCTTAGGCTCCTACTGAAGTTCAATGTTGTTTTCTTTATGTATCGTATTATGTTTATTTGTAAATTAAGTTGATTGACCGTCACAACTACAAGCGTCAAGTTAGTCAACAGTGGACAGTAGTTACCATGGTTACGCTACTGAGTTTATGAACAGAAACTACTACGACGGACACTCTATCAAAAGGGCAAGAAATCAATCACAAGGTTTTTGTGAGGTTTAAAAAAAAATATGGACGGGTCAATGTACCATGTGTGTGAGCTGTTCCATGACACACTCCACCACCTCGGATTGGTTGGCCAGCAACTCCGGTGAGAACTTTTCATTTAGCCAAGCCTACAATACACAGAAACATTAAAATTGTGCGCACGATTGAATCCAAAACAAACTCACCTCCTCTAGTTTCGCGATCAAGTCGGCCGGGGTCATGTCATCCTCCTGACATTCTTCTTGGCTGATGTCGTTGTCGGAGAGCGAGTCCGACATTATTTCGCCTTAACAAAAGTGCTCGAAAATAAACTTATACACAATGTTACCAGGTTGAACTGTGACTTCGAACAATATGAGCGCAGTTTAATTTCTGATGCTAGCTAACCGTCGGTAGCAAAAACAAAACACTTGTTTATTCGCGCCACTGCGACTGTTCTCGCGAGAGTGGGTATATTTATACCCGTTTTTAGACTGCGAGGCGAGTTTTTTTTGTTGCGCAAGGGTATGCAGTATTTGCACTTATTTATTTTATAAAAGCAATTAAGTGGTTTTTCATCGTGAAGCTCATTATTGCAAACATTTCATTCCGTGCTCATTATTGCAAACATATCATTCCGTACTCATTAGTTTGAAGGGTTTGCATGCAACCTTACTGTACACACAAAGGTCAGTCAAATTGGACACTGATGTAGCTCCCAGATTGCCATTTACATCAATACATAATTTAGCATACCAAAAAATAGAGATTATTAGGGATTTATTAATATACTGTGTTATTATGTATTCTATTTCATGACTAACATGGTTGAGAAGCCTGCTGGAAGTGATGTTTTGTGTCCTTAGAATACCTATAGACGCATTTGAAATCTGAAACATCACAGCAGACAAGTTTCACAAATTGTTCAGTTAATAACTAAATAAGGTTGATCTTAAATGTTATTAATATGTCAAATCATATTTCTATTGCATTGCTTTGTGTTTATATTGTTTTCAGCACTGCATTGGAAACATGAGCATAAGAAAAACTACATAATCTGTGAGTCCAATGTTTGGGTACAGTTAAAGTGTCAAGGAACACCAGAGTCTAGACTAACTTTTTCTAATTACTTTATTACTTGCAACATAAATATTCACTCCACTCATTTACACCATATTAGTGATAAATGTGATCTCGCATGGCACCCTCCTGACGTGTAGCTAGTGGGGAATCGCTGTTCTAACCACAGAATGTCCAATGGTTTGACGGCTGCATTGAAATGGTGAAGAAACTATTTTTCTATCTGTAGAAATTGATGAAGCGTGGAGAGAAAGCTCATAGTTTGTGTGGAGCATAAAATTGGGGGATGGTGTGAGGACCCCACAGAGGGACGGCGCACGGGTATGGGTAGATGAGAGCAGAGTGAGCCACGCTGACAGGGGCATGGCGGTACGGGAGGTGAGGTTGAGGTATTCTCATTCGGGGGAGGAAGTTCGCCTGCTGCAGCGTGGTCCGGAGATGAGAGTCTCTTCTTAATATGTCATAAGATGGCGTGACGCAGGTGGTGTGGGATAGCCTCTGCTGGGCAGGAGGAAACTTTGTTGGCATTGCTCTGAACATTTCCCATGAAGACAAAGGTGGGATAGTTTTGAAAGATTTGTTGTGATGCGTCAAAGCGTCGTGTTGGATTCTGTTGCCTGGCCGGATAGGAGCAGGCCGCGGTAGCTGAGCAGATTTTGTCAAAACTCTGATGAAACCAGAGGAAGATGTTGGGACACAGTCAGACTTCAATTTGGGAGAAGAATATGTAAGGTCTTTGGTGGCAATATTTTGCTCTCTAATATGATTTTTCTCTAATGTTTTGACTTGATCTCTGTCCTTACTCTCTCCAGATGGATCTCTCGACACGTGTCTCACAGGCGTGTCGTCATTTCGGATGGAACAGTCGGGTGCCAAATCTGAACTGGGTGCAGAGTGATTTTCATCCTCTGATGAGATGGAGCACAGGGACGGGCTCCTGGAGGAGAGCGAGGAAGAAGAGACGGGGCGAGGCGAGCCGTCAGAGGAGTCGCACTTGTGGCTGCCGGAGGCTGGCGACGCCGAGCGGTGGATAACAGAAGGCCTGTCCCTTTCCTCCCCCTGCGGATTCGCTCGAAGGCTGGCTTGTGCCAGGCGTTTCTTTTTCTCCAGTGGAGAGATGACCTCTCCAACAGCTGAGATGTTTGCGGGCCAAGGTGTTGTTGGGGGGCCGTGCAGCAGGTGGTAATATGCATAAAGGTCAGGCGCCAGGGGCACTTGCGGCTGGCGCCTGTCAGCGTCAGCCGACCAGAGAACAGAACCAGGATGCGCTGCTGCTTCACTCTGACTCGATCCTGCTGAAAGCAGCCTCTGAAAAGCAAAACCGTTGAAAGTCTGAATAATCAGTACACAGGATACTTTCAGTTGCATTCATCCATCATGACGCAATACCTCCGAATCTCCTTCTCTGTCTGTCTTGCTCCTTTTCCCCTTCCACTCGGCTTTTATTTTTCCTCCCGAATTCCTTTTATAAGGCTTCCTTGGTTTGCTGAGTGGGAGAGGCTTATCATCTTCTCCTTTTAAATGTCTTTCATAGGGCAACACGAGCCTGCGACATGTGCCAAAATATGCTTCAACATCAATTTATACATTTAATCTGTTTTAGGGAAGATGAACAACTGTACGTACCTCTCATAGTGTCTGCGAGTGCAGGTCGCAGCACTGGTGCTAGTGGGACTTCCTCCCAGTTCATCGTACACTTTCTTCCACAGGCGTCGCGCTGTCACCTATTGACAATATTACACATTTTTTGATACTTTAGAGATGTTTATATATACGTATGTTGATGTAAAAAAAACTTGCTTCATCTAAATATAACATGCATAACGATTCGACTGAGTGTTGTTCTAGATTTTAAAAAAAAAAGCAAAAAACAAATCAATTTATATTAAATTAACAATTTGATGCGTGTCAAAGGTAGATTAAGAAATATTTTATGGGCTCGGTGCGTATTGCTTTGTTCCGTGCGGGACAGTTTAACAAGAAGTGGTAAAAGTGATGCTAAATAGCACTGTCATGTCCAATGAGCTGGCTAATCAACAATGTTAATTCATCGACAGCTTAATATGTGTCTAATGCTCATCTTCCGCTTGATAACCATTAATCTGTGTTGTTTCAACCAGCAGCAAAGGAATCCTGCCATGCAGAAGATTTACTTACTGAATTGTATCCGCCCAATTTCTCAACTGCCTTGTAGATCATCCAAAGGTCAACTGGGAGTAAAAAAAAAAACATGAAACAACTGAAGTCAACTGGCTGCTACTTAATATTCGTACAGTGTTGAGCAGTCACAAACTCACTCTGTTTGAAGCCCAGATGCGGGATTCTTTCGATGGGCGAGCCCCGTTCTTTCATAAAGGAGTGCAGACTTGATACAAATGACTTCTCCTCCACGTGCTGCACCCTGGGCTGCGATCCTTCCTTACATTTGCCATGGATCTTAATGACTGTAGGAGACGTCTAAGGTGGAGAAAGCACTGCGTTAGGACAGCCATTGCGTCCGTCTGTCCATCCGTCCATCCATCCAAAAATGTTGTATGTTGGTGTCTTGTAAATAGTCAATATAGTCTAAGGCACATGTCTCAAACTCAAGTCCCGGGGGCCAAATACGGCCCACCACATCAATTTATGTGACCTGCAAAGACAAATCGTGCATCAACTTCATGAGCCAATATTAAAATTACAAATTGTCATCACTTTTAAAAAATAGAGATATTGCAAGGATTTTTTATTACCACTCAATTTTTTTTAATAATTGAACAGTTTTTACTAGTCTCTGATTTCAAAACTAGTTACTCATCAGTTTGTTGTGTAGCCTATTTACAAGAAGTTGACAGTCATAATGGCCCTCTGAAGGACACTATGACTACGGTGTGGCACGCAACACAAATGAGTTTGACACCTATGGTTTAAGGCTACTGTAATAAATGGGCGTTGAGTGGGAACCATCAAAAGCAATATCAATATAATAATGCATTGTTATTACACTGCAGGCATGTTGTAAAAATAGCGTACCGATAATGGGAAACGATGACGGTTTCAAAATGTGAATTAAAGATTTTTTTGAAAGATTTCATTTTGCATTTGCACGGTAATTCTGTTACACAATAGAGAATTAAAATATCTTAAATATAAATCTATCATCTCAACACACATCCTGAGAGAAAGCATTATTTGATATGCTCTTGCTGGAAAATTCAATTCACAATGAATAAAAAAAATAATTATTCAAAATGTTTCATGCATATTGCATCCTTGACACATTTCAGACTGCCCACAAACTCGGTGAAAGGAATGTCACTATTTGTGGTTTGCAAGGAAGTAGAAATGAAACAACGAGAGTCTGCACAAAAGAGTCGTATTAGAGAAGTTTACCGGCGCAGCGAAGAAGAGAAGCTGCTATTAAAAGTGTTTAATGTGCACATGACATTAACTTTTGTCATCAGGCGAATACTGGCTAGTGGACGCTACACCGAAAAAGGTGACAATGAGTCAGGGCGAACGGTCCAACACAAAACCATCACTTTCAATAGATTGGATGTATGAAAAACCACAATGAATCCTATTGATATTTCCAGTTGACTCAACACATGAAGATGTTTTTTTTTAGGGCAACTGATCTACAACTAACAGCTCAAGGTAGTTTCATGTTGAATCAAGTTCCTCTCTGTGGTTCCTGCTTCCGAGAAATCGGCCAGCACAGTGAGTAATAGTGAAGGTGCGGGCCTCCAGGCGAGCCCCGACTGAGTCACCCTCCATCTACCCGGGACTAGGTGTTCTTTCAAGTTTTGTCGTTCCACTGTTGGAACCCCTCGGTGGTCTGCTATGAAGTCTTTGTGATCCAAAATGAGAGCTCTCTGTACTTCTACACCTCGGAAGGTTCACACCAAAACTGTTCAACATTTGCATCGGGGGGACTTCTGCATTCAGTTATCATTTCCTAAATGATACTGTATGCAATGTTCTCAACCAGGCACTTCCGTCCACTTCATAATGGTATTTAGTATTTTTCATTGCCTTCGTCATTACTACTTGTGACTGTCCCCATTACCAGTGATAGGTATTTTAGCATATTTGTGATCATCTGTGTTGGAAATGCCCATGATGCCATTGTTGGAGCAATTGATGAGTGGCTGATGCAAATTTTGAGTCTTTGCACAAGACGCAGGTGCGTTTGCTGCCGCTCAACCATTTTTCCTGATTTGAGTGGGTGTGAAGCAACCTCAAAGTTCACGGGTACTCCAATAATGAGTGTGGAATCAACGTCACATTGACGCCAAAGTCTGATCTGCTCATTTTGCAAGCCTTTTATTGCGGAACTTCTTTCTGTCTGATCTGGCCCTTTTTTCATTTGTGTTCTGAATTTTCATTATCCAAAAGTTTGTGATTAAAGCATGTAGGAAAGGGCAAAGTTGTTTCTTTATATATGTATGTATATATACAAATATATGTATATAAATTTGACATACATGTCACCGAATGTAACCACCAGGGTAAATGTTACAATGATCATTGTATAGATCTTGAACTGGGTGTCATTATTGAGAAATAAATTAAAAAAAAGAAATTACACTAAATGTAAATCCTATGCTGTCAATTTGCATTGCTGCACTACACGGAATATCCCATGCGAGTTGCAGCATGGATAGAGCTGTTGAGTTCAAACTAATGGGGAACTTTGTGTGGGCGACATTGCCAAAGGTCACTGCTATAGGCCAACCTCAGGTCAATGCAGAAACCACCAGCCTAGGAAAATTTGCTAACCTAATCTGCGTTTCTCACATTGCAACTCATTCTCAGTTACCGGTTATTGTGTAGTTCCTGTACAGAGAACTAAATTAGGTCTTCAAATTGCAAATCACGCGTTCCTTGTTACTCATTTCACAAGCAGAACAGAAACGACGCATATGATCAAGCGCTTCAAATTTTCTTATGAAATTTGGCAAAAGGGGAAATGAGAACCCGTCTGAATGTAGTCACGTCTGCAGTCACACATCAACTGTAACTGATGAAAATAGCAATCAGCAGGCCAAGCAGCACTTTTTCTTACCTCGCCCGGCGGTGTCTCCATATCTTCTTTACTGACCACCCTCACACTCTGGTCCTCAGGAGCTGAACGACAAAGACATCAAGTTTTATTATTTCACATCAACAATGATCATACATGCATTTGAATAGAGTATAATTGTCATAATATTGCAACAGTTGCATAAACATATTATCACCGGAGTCTGATATGAAACCACAGGTAAAAAACCACTTCCTGCTCACAAACACAAGCTCTGGTGCACACTACTGTAGGATATTGTTGTTTCCAGACCACACTGTCAAATACATGAAATCAGTCTGCAGTTTCAACGCACTCTCATGAGATCCAACACAATATGAGAATTTTGGATCACAGAGCTCTACATTCGTCAAGATGTTTCTTATTGGGGTTGTGTGTTGTTAACTCATTCGAATATACTACATTCAGAAGTTTGTGGGTTCCTTAGAAATATCATTAATCTAAGTTTCCGATATTGCCATGATGTTGAAAGGTTTGGCCAAAGTCAATAGATAATCCTGTATTTTTTTTTTTTTTTCAAAGTTGGCGTATAAACTCTTGTGAAACATTAACCACTACTTCTTGACTTCTTGTCCATTTTAAATTATTTGTGATACAGTAATTGAATCCAAAGAAAATATAAATATTCATTTTAAAAGTGCCGCACTTTGGAGAACAGTATACGAAACTTACATTTTAAAATGAATGAAAGTCCCTTCTGGCCGGAGGTGTGTGCTCTCATCTCTTCAACCGCTGTCTCGTTTGTGTGTAAACCAATATGCTCCTTTTGAGATCGCTCGCTTCCTGTGCTGCGGCTTCAAATTCAAAGTCTGCTTTCAATATAACCCCTGACTTCTCTATTTCATCTATGGGAGCTGGATTTGAAATGCATCACTGCTAATTTAGACATTATATAAACTATGAACTGTGTTTTCAAAATATACATTGTTAAAATCTTATTTCTAAATTAATTTGTTTCAAGTAACTCAAAAGTAAAAAGAGATTCTCACCCATCTCTAGAAGACGTCTTCCAACTGGAGTTTTCAAACTGTGTTTTCAAAATATACATTATGTTAAAATCTTATTTCTAAATTAATTTGGTTCAAGTAACTCAAAAGTAAAAAGAGATTCTCACCCATCTCTAGAGGACGTCTTCCAACTGGAGTTGTGTTTTGTGACTGCAGATCAAGCTTTGACATAAAAAAATGTTTCTCGCACAGCACACACTCATTGGTTGACACGTATCTCGCATGCAAACACAACCTTACACACACGCACACACACACACACACACACACACACACACACACGCATATATAAACTAAAATATACACAAAAATAAGATTTTTTTTTAGGGTATCAGATGAAACCAGTATATACAAGAAGTTTAAAAAGGTACAGTATATTGATAAATTAAACATCTAAGAACCAAGACAGTTAATAACAATTAATTATACTAAATTGATACTATGCATAGAATATTTCAGAATTAGCATGCTCGTAATTACTGTGAATAATTAGGTCCACTGCTATTGTTACCCCAAAATGATCTGGGATGAATAAAAATAATAGATTTTTGAATGTAATTGTGAGGTAAGAACAGGATGCAAGGAATCATTAATAAAATGTGTAGCGTAACAATTTGATGTTATATTTAACTGTAACATGTTGATGTTTCAAACAGACGCTACACTCCGAGGTCACTCATTAACTGTCGCAGGTGTGAAACTCTGGAACGGTTTATGCACTGATATCAAGATGTCTGTGAATTTGAAGGACTTTAAAAAAGAAACATAGGCTTTATTGATAAAACAATACCAGGGTCACAATGACATGTAAACATGGTAGAATGCTCTGTAGGTTGTCAATTAATATTATGGCTGGAATTATACGCAGGTGACTGTGCTTTAGGTGGTAGAGGGAAAAAATACAAATACAAAAAATTCTCTACATTTGGACACTTGAAAAAGTGAACTGAATAAAAATTTAATATGAATATGTGATTAAAGAATTATAAATGATAAGCCAGCATGTAGTTGAATTAAATGTAAGCGTATACGTTAAATGGGTCTTTAATGGTGTCTTAAATAATTCTATCCTTGACAAAATCAGGTCAGTCTTATTTCTGCTTAGCCTCATATATAGCCCCAGATGGTTCCCATGATCAACAGCACGCAAAAGTACTTAGATAAGACATTCCACATTTCCTCTGCATTTATTTGATCTGTGACAGAAAGGGGATGCCCACTGCGGCAGATAACGACATTTCAAAGGTCATAATAACAAAATGATCTCATGTACTTTTTGTCAAATGATGTGAGATTTGATATTTTACAGTTCTGTAGATCCGTGTTTAATGTTGCGCTTTTTTTGCTGGCCTCAATAGATGAGCAACAGTAAGACTGCAAATTTGATGATCGTGTGAAATGAGTCACCTTACTGGGAACAAAGCGTTAAAACACATTCCCCTTTAAAGGCATGAACTCAACAGTAATTTTTTCCTACCATATCAATGAGGGGGAAAGAATAATTCATCCTCAACATGATGAATAAAGAGAATTATGTCATTTTTTTTGACTGTGGCAGAATATATAAAATTGGTGCAATTGAATTTCTTGGTAGAATTCTGTGCAGTCACTAAACACTGTGTTCAAACATTCCTTTGCAATATTCTGTGTAGTAGTGCAATGGCGTTTTGCAATACTGTACTGTACACCATTTTTTTTAAATGTGCTGTATGGTGGTAGTGAAATCTGCTCAACTGACCTCCCAACAAGCAGCAGTTTGGCAGATAGCAACTAATATTAAAAAAACAAAAAACATACAGCATTCAAGGTGTGTATTGCGTGTATCATAAATAATACTCAACCTTCAGGAATTTGGGTTATGATGGCCATTTGTGTTACTTAGTTTTTACCATTTCAGCTGTGTTCATCATACAAAAGCAATAAAACTACCCAAGTGTATGAGTTTTTGTAATATTTGTCTGAGCTTGCATTTTTCCAACTCTGAATCTTTTAAATATGTCAATGTAAGAAATTTGCATAATTTTGGTTATATATATATATATATATATATATATATATATATATATATATATATATATATATATTAAAATTATTTTTTTCCTTTTAAATATTTGGACAGGTGAAAAAAAAGCATTTCACCCATTCACCCATTATCTCACAACTAAAATAGTCTAAACAGCTTATTCATTTTTTTTAAACTATATATATATATATATATATATATATACACATACATATATATATATACATACATATATATACACACATACATTTACCTGACCTGCAAATAACCTGGCCCATCTGTTCATTTCAAACATAAATTGTTGTCCTCAAGCAAAAGTTTGCCTGCCCCTATGTTAAAAGGTGAGCATGCAGTAAAGTTTTTTTTGTTTTTTATTTTTCAGATGAAATGAAACTTATGCATTAAGGAGGGTGAATTCCCCACACGGCATTTCATTCCAGGAAACTGATTTAACATATGCTGATACAAATGTGTTTAGAAACTGTATGATATGACCACAAAGGCGATTTATTATTTTTATTACAAAGGCTGGATTACAATAGACTCTGGCATATAACGACACATTACACTATATTTCAAGTTGAATTGGAACTGATCAGGAATGGTACTCTGAAAAATACTCAACTTTCAGTTTCTCTGAAACGTCACAGAAAGCATTTTTCCGCTTTTACCTCACATCACTGCAACATCACACGTTACAAATTAATAATGGAAAATGTGCCACTGCGAATGTTTTCTTGTCTTTAGCGCACTAAGGAAAAAGTTGAATGCATTGAATTGACGGAACCAAAATGACACATTACACCCTCCAAATTTCATTTGCTTTTGACAGCCCTCATATCAATCAGTCAAACACCCAAAGTGAGTGTGCTGTTCAAACAATATCCACTTCAAAAAAAAAACTCAAAACTTAAACATAATCTATGGGTCAGTCTCATGAAAAATGACATCTGGTAGCTGCTGCTACAGCAAGTGATATAATAAAAGCAGATAAATGAGATACTTTGAAAGGAATGTAGAATCAAGTGCTGCTTATGCTCAGTAAAAGTCAAGATTCAAACTAAGGCTCATCACATTTACAGGTAAAGTGGTGGAGGTGGACACGGCGTACCTGCTTACAACAAAAACATATTTATGGAACTGGTTTGAAATGATCAATTGGAATCAGCCAGGCCTTTTAATTGACTTGCCCTTTCATGGCTCTGTGCTGCGGAGCAACGTGATCAGTGGAGGACTCTTCATGGGAGGTTCCCTTAGTTGCTGGGGAATGCGAGTGCCTATACGAGTTCGACGTAGTTGGCCGGAAACATTCCGAAATGGCCACTGGGGCCGTAGCCTCTCCACCATCCCTCATCTATCATCTCGATCCCGGTGATGATCTCATCGGGGTCGAAGGAAATCTCTGTATCGTCCGCTAGGAAATAAAAGAGTTAACTAGTAGGAGATCCAACCCCTTTTTCCATTCCCTTTAGCAGTTATCCTCATTAAGGTTGCAGCCCAACTAATGGTTGGTTTATTGTTACCCCTTGTTACTTTGACCTTTGTTAAGAAAAAGACGCAAATACTGTAATTCCATTATTTACTTAACCGTCTCTCTGATTCAAAGCATGCCTTTAAACATCCCTCCATCCATATTTTGCATCCCACACCAAATTCACGGGCGTGCTGGAGCCTATCCCTGCTGTCTTTGGGTGGGTAGGCAGGGTACACTATGAACTAGTTGCCAGTCAATCAAATAATTCCAAACACATATGATTGCTATAAGTATGAATACATTTCATAAAAGCGTCTTGTAAATATTTATGAATGGAAAGAAGGTTTTAAAAAGTGTAGTATGTCCTGTTACATTACACCGAGTTAAAAAAAATATTGAAGCATTGCATTTGTTCAATCAACTGAATACAGAAAAAAAAAAGAAATGTAATTACCAGCCTGATAATCGTATAAAGCCCGGGCACAGATTCCTTTTTCTGACGTCTCCTCAGCAGTCACCTCGTAGTTGCTCTCTTCAACCTGCCATAGAATTTGGTTCATTTGTGTCTTATACATATATCCAAATACCTTGGTTTGCTACAAAGGAATAGAACCAGCACCTGAGGGGCATCTTCATATGAAGGCTCCTGCACACAGGGCCTGGCAGCAGGTACTTCATCTGTTCAAATAAAAAGAATTCTTGTCATGTGCTAAATCTCCCAGCAGGTGGGAGCAGACTACAGCTGCTAACTGGGAGGCTTGAAGTGCGGCAAATGATGTTCTTAAGAAGCCAGTGAGCCGGTCACTTGGTGCGTGAAAGTGTTAAGACTACAGCCAGTGCCCCACCTTTCAGGGGCTCCTTGGGGGCTGCCTCCGGCTCATCATACTCACACCTGGACTGTCCATCATCCACATCTGGCTCTTATCACCCAAAAATACAAGAACAGACATGCATGTACATGGACAAGCCCACACAGGATGAAAACCACCACCGGGAGCAGACATGAAGACGGATGGGAGGGGAAAACAATTTCAACATGGGGTGATTAATTAGAAGTACAATGGTGAAATGACTAAGGGATGAGATAGCAAAATAAAGCAAAAAAAAAAGGACAGCTGTAATTTAGACCAGTCACTCGCAAACTGGCGAGAGCTCATTAGGTGTGCGCCAGTGACAGGAACATTAACCTTCAGTTGTAATGCTGATTAATTTGTTACTTAGGTTTATTTAAAAAAATAAAAAATAAATACATGAGGGAAAAGGACCTTGAAAAATAGATCACGTATTAAATCTCAATTGCAATACTGAGGGTGAAAAAAAAAATCAAAATTAGATTTTTCTAAATCCGCTCAGCCCAACATGCTTTAAACACTTAAATTTATTCCAACACACTTAAGTGTTACATACAAGAACATATGTGTATATAACTAAATACTGTACCTATTACAGGCTCGCCTTTAAGAGGCGGGGCGGGGCCTGTTTGGTTGGCAAATGGTACCTACTTGAGTGTTGAGATGATTGTTGTGGCCAACAACAGCATCTGCTTAAGTGCACTCACTGCGTTTTACTGTTCTCTCAGTGTACAATGGCTGAAAAGTGCAAGGGTGACTGAATTTTGTTGGTCACGTGCAAGAATGAATAAAAATGAATCAGGATACTGTTTAAAAAAAATGATACAGTGTGACTGCAAAATAAGTGTGGGAACAATTTAGTAGGAACACTGTATCCACCAATTGCCATTCATGGAAAAGAATGGAAGCTTTGTGTTTAATGAATCAGGCCCAGATGGAAAACGTGGCTTAGTGCAAAAAAAAAAAAAAAAAAAAAAGGTTGGGGAATCACCGACTGGTATCGACTGACTGTCACCTGATATGTTGTGTTGTGTGTGTAAGCTCACACCTGCAGCATGGACAGGGGAGGCAGAGCCTGCCGGCACCGGGGAGGCTTGGCGCTGAGGGGAGTCGGCCCGCTCGCTTTCATACTTAGAGAGAAAAGGGCTTTGAAGGCGCCCTGAGCGGCACATGGAATCCAAAGCATGCACAGATGGATGAGGAGAAACAAGAAAGAATGAGAAGACATGATGGGGACAGACAAACAAATTCAAGTGTGACCTCAGACAGGTAGAGCTCGCCAAGAGGGCGGCGGGTTTTGGACAAATATCGCTTGAAGCCACCGCTACCCAAGAGTGCAAATGGAGGCAAAGCTGACCTTTCAAGCAAAGCGAAAGATAGACAGTACCTGGCTGGGGGCTGGAAGGGGCAACAGAGGGCACCTTTGCATCACTGGGAGTTATTCCCATTTCTCTCTGCTTGAACATTTCTCTGGGGTTCATAGCTCGCTGAGAGATGAGGGAAGCTGCCTCCTAAAACAAAAAACAGCAGGTGACTGACTTCATATATTTGAATGTCAGTTTTAAACCAAACATGGCATTAAAGTTTATAAAAAATAAAAACATTGGAGAAGGGGGACTCACATGGACCTTTTCCACAGACTCTCCTTGTTTGACTGTCTTCTGCTCTGCCTGCATCTCCGCCTGCTGCTCCTGATGTTGGTCACATTACATTTGGCTCTCATCAGCTACCCTACTGAATGCTCCATAAACATCTGCATGCTGATCATTTACAACTTGCATAGCAAAAGTCAACCATGAGAATATTGAAGATGACACTGCAGTCAAAACCTCTAATTCAGTTTCTGGTTGAGCTCTTTTTCCCCCCTCCACCACAAAACAAAAGCAGGCAGACTGACCCAGCGTTGTTTCTCTTGCTCTCTGTTCTCAGCCTCCTGCTGCTGCTGGTCCTTCCTGTCAAAGCAACAATCAAATCAAACCAATGTTCATTTGTAATAGTCAATACGCTCGCTTGGTTGTCACTACCCACTTGTGTTGCTCAATTTGCACGGTCCTCTCCTTGTCCCGTTTGTCTCTCAGCGCTGCCTCCTTGACTTCCCTGTCTTTCCTCTCTTTCTCCAGATGCTGGCGCTCTTCATCAGCTTTGCGTCGCTCCTCCAGACGACGTCTCTCTTCCTCTTTCTGGGGCACGAAAAGGAAAGACAAGCACAGGTTTGAGTGACAATGTGTGTTCAAAGAATATACAAAGCAAACTAAACCAGAAAGATGTCTCGTGAACCAGGATTCATTCTGTGTCAGCGTCAGGTATGAAGACCTGAGGAGCACCTGCGCACCTACCTCCGCCTGTGCCCAGAATGTGTCCTTGTTGGTCTTCCTGATTTCAGACATAGCGTTGGTCTTCTGGTATACTGAGCCCTGCAACAAGGAGAGCCAACATGAATTCATCTGCTGGTTACAGCCAAGTAGGGAAATCAATTCACCCTCCAACAGGTAGTCACTCAACAGCATAAACTTAATAGCTCCTAACCAGAACTTTGTTCCCATCCCAACTACTACCTACTTCAACGTCTCAAGTTAAGACTAAACACTGCATTGCAGAAGAGATGAGCAGCGAATAAGCCATACCACGGGACCCTGAGGGCCGCTGTCTTGGAAGCGGCTGGAGGTTTCTTTGTGGAAGTTGTAGTTGGCGCCTGAGGCCTTGGCCACCTTCTCCATGATCACCTCAGGCTCAACATCCTCATCCGCTCGGGCATTCACTGTAACGTGGGCCCCCTGAAACACATTTAAATTAAAGTTCCATTTACTGCTCAGTCTGACAAGCGCTGGTGTTAACTTGGTGTCTTGCCAGGCGCTCGCTTCTATGATATACGACGTATGACATTGAAAGTACTCCAACGGAGCCTTTTTCCACACATGCATGCGGCTTTGACGAATAGTCTTCTCTTCATGTCGTCCCCCAAAGATTAACAAAGTGCAATTCGGCATGTTTTAAACACAAACAGATGGTAGGAAAAAAAAAAGTCAAATGTATATTTAAATGAATGCTGTGCTACCTTAAGAAAGTTTGCCATGGAGCTCACATGGTTTGCACAAAGTCCTTTCCTGGCATCATTCACTCCTTCCCCCGTCTTAAACACAAAACAAATTGGTTCTTGAGGACAAGTTTACTGGTGGAAGAGGACAAATGTGGTGGAATGCAGTACTGACCCAGTTGATGAGGACATATTTAGGAAGACCGGAATTTGGGTCCTGGACCCGACAGAAGCCATACATGACTTTTCCACTGTTTAGCTCCTCCACCAGCTCCTCCAAGCCTCCATCTGATAGAAAAACATTGTGGGAATTGTCAAATGGCCACTGTGGTTGCTTGTATAACAGGGAACATTTTTGCCTTTGCAAATGACGGGTTGAGACAGCAGAGGCAAGCGCTTGCTTTGTGCTGATCTTCCAGCGCTGCGGTTGCATGCTGACAGAGACATTCCAACACGCATCTGATATTGTTGTGTTTAGATGACAAAAGCTTGATAGACGCCGTAACAAATTACTCACCTCCCTTTTCGGCCAAGCGGATGTCATTACTGTTTCCTTCGTAGGTGAACAAGGCCCTGAGGAGGATACGGAAAATAGATTACAATGTCGCTCTTTTTAAACAGTTGTATTACTTTGAGGCTCCATTTATATATTTAGTTTTACTGCATGTGGAAAGAGCCAAAGCAGCAGTACTTGTTTTAAAACATGCCATTGTCAGGGTAGGTTTTTTTGGTATCTTCACTCATTCTCCGCCAGCCCAGTTAAAATGGCTCTTTGGCGGCTATATATTATTACGGCAGTGAATAAGTTAATAACATGTATATGATATTCTTAGTCACAATACACCAAGGATCAATAATTCCAGCAGATGAGTCACGCTCTTGGAACAATGTGAAGGGAAGCAGGTTGAGAAATGCAATGAGGAAAAGATAAACTGCACAGCACAAATTACAAACAATTAGCAAGAGAATGTCAACAAGAAGAAAGTGAAGCGTTTTATCTTTGGGGAAAATACATGCTTTTAACTTCTCTGAAGTGACAGAGGATCATGAGGTCCTCCATGACACATTAACATTGAAGTGACAATGGATTATGATCTCTCCATGACACATTAATGTGCCTTGGCCCAATAGTTGCAAATCACAACAGGTCACAGTGGTAGCTCTATAAATACACTCCCATTTTGATCTGCATATTAAGATTGTGAATGGTTAAAATCGAAATCCCTGAAAAGTCGCTCGTTTCAATGAATACTTGAACTGCTTATGATGTCACCAACGAGCACGTATGTGAAGATGACAAACAACAGAGAAAAGTTCGTGGCACCATATTGAATTTGTCTTCAATTTCCTCATCATTGCTTAACCAGGAAGTGGGTGCAATGCTCGATTTCGTTCGTTAGTCAGAAAGAAATCTACATGCAAAACATTTGAGGGGGGAAAAAAAATTAACAATTTGGATGCAGTATTTCCAATGAATGATCGTACATGGGCATTAATTAAAGAATATCAGATGACAAATTATTGTCAATGAACTGACCGCACTGATGATTAACGAACAAAAATACATGTTGGTTGACAATATAGCATACGTTGGAGTTTACGAGAAAATATATTTGTTAAACACTGGCAACTTAACGTTACTTCACGGCTGACATACTGCGATGCTAACCAGCATCATATCGCAATGTCTCCTCATTCAACTACGGAGTTTCCGTGTGTTATGATGAGCCTTACCAATTGGTATCGGATTTTTCATTCACGACTTCTTTGTACGCCGCTGTTAACGCGGGGCCGTTTTTGCTGAGGTTTACTGCCATGGTTCTGTTGAGTTGAGCTCTGCTGGGCTGAGCTAGCCAGCTAGCTTTCCTATACGGGATGCGCCCTTCCTTCCTTGCTTGCCTGCTGGAGGCGTGGCGCTGACGTTACCTTTCAGCTAACCAGGACGTTTAGCTTGCTCTGCTACTGGCTAACATGCAAAGCAAAGCGTCAGATGCAAAAGACAGCGCGAATGAGCGGTGCTTGTCTGCAACCTTTGGTATACAAAAGTGCTGCATCAAATCAGTGCAAGTTGTCCATTTCAGTTATTCTATGCGTTGATTTTAAACCACTGAATATTTTCAATTCTTTGACAACTCTGGAAAATAGATTTGAAATAACAGCAGAGACGTACAGGTAAGTAAATCAAACATATCCCACATCTCCTGTCATTACGCCAGACTTCATTCAAATGTAATCTTTTGAATATATCAAAGCCCAACTGTGCGACGTACTACATCACCCGGAGAATCGATGTTTATGACACAGACAAACAATTTAATTAAAATGCATCATATTAATGGGCACACAAAAACATCCTGACCACGGCGGCTCTCTGGCCTTGTGAGGACAAATTTGAAATCTGACAGTCTCATTGCCAATATAGTTATATCGTCCAACACAACTAATTGTGAAGACCCTGGGCAGATTACATTTGATATGCACATAGAGGTATAAATTTGATAAGATGTTAGTAAGTAGTGGAAGTTTTGATAATGTTTAGGCAAGCAGAGAAACAAGGCTTGCTGCCATCCCACTCTTCTGTTCTTCTCTCTTTGCATTTCACCTACCACTTTACTTACCAGCATTTCACTCAATCATTACATTTCGAAATGTATTGCAGAACATTGAAAATGACAACAAAGCCATTGATTTTACTCATGTTTAATGTCAACAGTTACCTTGTGTGGACAAAGTGAAGATATGTGGCTGCTCAATGTTACAGTTCAAGCACAATTTCAAAATTTAAGCTGCATGAAAGCCAGCCCTGAATTGGGGAAGGGGGTGGGGGACTCAAACCATGACATCAAATTTAGGTAATTGACACTTAAGATGTATTTTTTTGTCCCCGTACGTATATACAAAATGTGGATTAAGGCTAAAAATGTCAGATGTGTTAGGCGATGAATTATAACAAAATCCCTGATATTTGGCAAGTGGCCGAGAGAAGGTTCTCTACAGTGCAAAGCATGCCAAGCTGCCTATAAACTTTATTGAGCACAAGAGTCAATGGTAACATTAGTCACGATGGATTGAGGCTGCATTCAGTCATTCAATAGGAGGTGCTTGTAGCCAAATAATGTACACAAAGTCTAAATCTGTACTCCATTGAGTACAGCTTTTCAAAACCTTATAATATAGTGTTTTGGGCATTTTCCTTACAACAACAATAAATATTGCAATCAAAACCATGGTCTAAACATAGCATAAAAGCTAGTAAATGCTCATGCTTTGCTATGGACCATTTCGGATGTGTGGGATGGTGTGTTTCTTGAACTTTATGCTAATAAATAGTTTCCCTTTATATTGGCAGCATCGGTACATGGAAAAAAATAGCACACGCTAACTAGTTTAGCCAAAAGTCACAATGTATTAGATTGAAACTAACATTATATAACACATTCCCATCATGATTACACCAGATGACGTGGCAACAGAAGGCTAAAATTAAATATCTTAAAGACACTACACAAACGTGGCAACCAGACAGATGGTAAAGTTGAGGTTGTTTAGATATACCTGTGCAATCATAATTAGGAGCATGGAGTACTGCAGTCTTACATCACCTCAATAAAAAAAAAAATTAACTTACCCTGAAAAGCATTACTTCAATTTCACTTTAGAGTAGCAACAAAAGCATCAGTAGCATAAACGTGAAGTTGTTCACATCCAAGTTTTGTAAATAAAACAAATGTAAAGCGTGAAAGGAGACTCCTTTCCATCTAACCAGACAACAACTAAATTAATACTACTGTAAAACACACATCAGGGTAGATGATCACTTTTGTCTTTCAGGACATTTGTTTTGTTTTATGAGCGTAATAGTTCAACTTACGATATGGGCCCCGGGCATTATTCTGTTATGACAAAGGCTGATGATTGGCTTTGATACCTGAGTAACTGTACTGGAGGTAACACACAGCTTAGCTACATGCCGAGGAGTAGCCATGATCATACAAGCAATGTCTTGTTACGGTAATATTTGGCAGACCCAACATAAATGGATTCTTATGCATGACAACTAACTGCAAGGGAACAGTGACAAAATGTAACAAAATAATTCAGTTGCCATCTGACCTACGTGCGAGTGTGCCGGTGGGGGTGGAAGGGCAAAGCTCCAGTGCTATCAACGCTACATGCTGCGATTCAATTCCTAAAGCAGAGGAAGATAATCTGATCAGTCCTTCTTTTTTTCTTACATTTTTCACATTGTCTTGGGGTAGTGTTAGTATGTGCCATATGATCAGCTGCTGGTAATGGCACTGCACCATTATTGTGTTGAATTGGGAACATTCTGTCTCAATTGCACGTTGACCGAAACATTAGAACACAGAAAGGCCACTAGATCCATGGAAATACAGTAAGAGAAGACATCCAGCGGGACATAGGCAGCATCCTCATAGTCAAGGTGATGGTTTCCAAAATCCAGCCAGTAAAACAACATGACAATGAAAGGGTTGTATGTAAAGCAACAAAAATGGCTGCGAAAACAATAATAGCAAGAGTAACAGTTTAAAGTCTTGAGTGTAGCGTATGAGTTGTGAGTAGTGTCTGGTTCCAGGAGCCCTTCAGGTCCTGCTCATACCCACGCACGCATCAAGGACAGCGTATTGGATCAGCTCAGAACATTTTTTACATCGCTGCCTTGTCCAAAAGGTTGCCTGTTGTCTCGTGTTTTTTTTTTCCCCCTATGCCTCCAGTAACAAATCAAACATGTTTCTGTTGTTCTTCTTTTGGATTTCCATTCCCTTGGCAACCTCACATTGCATACTTCTGGGTCCATTCTCTTGCTAATTTGTTGTACCTGCAAAACCCAAACAGCATCATCAGTCAGCTTGCAATTTAATTTGTTTGATGCAGTTGTGCACTTACTTTTCCCTGTCAGCTTTGTATGTATGAGCGATCTCTGGAACCAAAGGGTCATCAGGGTTTGGGTCACAAAGAAGGGAGCAGATTGATAATAATACTGTGGAAATAATATAATGATAAATACAAGCAACATTTTTAACGTGTTTAATATCAAGCCGAGAGTACTTTAATCTCCAAACACGGACGCTTCCTCACAAAGTAATGGGGAATTATCCCTAAGTATTTCGTCATTAAAATAAAACATTATCCTGAATTCACAAGTCTGGGCCCCTGACAACTCAAACGGGTTCACGGCATTTCACAAGTTCATATTCTATTTCGAAAGGCTATATACACGCTGCTATAAATATGGAACAAGTGTAGTATGTTGCAGCTGTACTGTCAACTGTACATTCGTAGCAAATTGTGAAGGTCAAACCAGATGGTCACTTTCATAGCAGGAAATAAAAGTTAAAAGCTATAAAAGTTATCTGCAGGCAGTTTAAGGAAATGCTGATTTAATCATTTTGTGTGTTGTTGTTTGTGGGGAAATGTGAATTTATTGGCACGTACCTTTTGATACTGTTAGCGCAGGTGACCACTGTGATCTCAGTATATCCAGACAAATACTTCCATTGCTGTTAATATTAGGGTGGTAAATTTTTGTTGTAAATGCAACCTGTAATTTAACAAGAACGTTGTCACCTCCCAGGAAAAATTATGATGGCAGTACAATAAAATCAAATAGCAACAATTTAGTCTCTGGCGCTAAGGGAAGATGGTTACTCACTTTTGGTGGTTTGAATGGGTAATCTGTAGGGAAGTGGATGGTAAGGAAAAACACTCCATTCTGATAGGGGCTATCACTCTAGTGGCATAAAAACAGAAGCAGATATTGCTTGTGTAGCGTATTACAAATAAAATTACACAACAGTAGTACTTACAGGACCCATTATCGTCGCCTGCCAATGAAACACTGAAAAAGACAAAACAAGGAATTTCATTATACATCGACCACATTCATGGATTTGGATAACAACTCCTGATGGATGAATGTACAATATACTGCCGTACAAGTCCAGCACATCATGAAAACGTTAAATATTGTTTGCCATTCATTCATCATTTAAAGTCAGAGTGTTCCATCTGAAGCAAGTAATTACCACAAAACAAGTTCCACCAAGCCTTGAGATAGCCTCCATCTTGGTCAGCGGACTACACAACAATGGGGAAGACTGCTGACTTGATAGATATCCCCAGAATAGTCATTGATACACTCCACATAGAGCGGAAAGCACAAAAGCTCGTAGCTCAGTAGGCCTGTTCATACCGTATCCAAGCATATTCATAGAAAGGCGAGTGGAAGGAAAAATCGTGAGAGGAAAGGTTGCACCAGAAAGAGGCGGAACTCCCGCCTTCAAGAATTTGGGGGAGTCCACAAAAACTTATTGAGGCTGGCGTCGAAATGACCTCCATTGCCGCATTTCGCCACTCCTGGACCAGAGACAGTGTCAGTCAGAAGTGTCTTACCTGGGCTGTGGAGGAAAAGAACTGGAATGATGCTCAGTGGTCCAAATACCTCTTTTCAGATGAAAGTAAATTTTGCCTATCATTTGGAAATCGAGCTCCTGGATTCTGGAGGAAGAGCGGAGAGGTACAGAATCCACGTTACTTGAGGTCCAGTGTGAAGTTTCCAGTGTCAGTGATGACTTGGGACATCATGTCAAGTCCACATCCAAAGCAGCCATCTGGCCCAAAGGTTGAGAGCACTTGATGCTTTCTTTGGCTGACAAGCTTTATAGAAAAGCTGATTTCATTTCCCAGCAGAGATTTGGCATTTGTCCATACTGCCAAACTTATCAGCTCAATGACCACGATGTTGCTGTGCTTGATAGGCCAGCAAAATTGCCTGAGCTAAATCCCACTAAAAATCTCTAAGATACTATCAAGAAGAAGGTGAGAAAAACCCAACTCCAGCATGTCGTTGACCTGAAAGCAACCTGCCTGGAATCACTGAACAGTGCCACAAGCTGATGTCCTTCATGCCAGGGCTGCAGTGATGTTGTCTTTAACACAAAAGGAGGCCCTGCCAAGTTCTGATTGATTGATTTGTTTATTTCAGCTTCATCACTTTTCATTGTATGCACTGAACAAACAGAACGGGAACCGAAATGGGAAACTGGATGAAGCCACCTTGCTTATCGCCCCAATTCCATTCAACCAAGGATTTTGTTACATGACTCATTCATATACACTTTCAATCGTATTTTGTCCACAAAAAACAAGAATGACGGTTCAGTTTTATATACAGCAAATTGAGATATTTACATTTTTAGTCCAGATTTCTTTTGATTGACTATTTTCTACCACCTACATGTCATAAAATAAAACGAAAGCCATCACATTGCCCAAGGCTTTAACAACCAATTCGAGGTGTATTTCTAGATCAAGGATTTCACTTATTGTGTTCGGGAACATAATGCCCGCTATGGAGGGATATTTACACACATACAACAGGAAAACCACATGCTATAAACAAAATTCTTACAATCATCTCCAACTGGTCCAGCAGAGCACTGAGCAGGGGGGTCCCTCTGCAAGTCAGACAGCTCCTATGGCAAACAGTTAGAGACAAATCACATCAGTGTATTCATGTCCCATTGGTATATACCATTTATATTAACAGCTAAGTTCCTGATAAAAGAACAGTTGCATAAATAATTCATACCATAAAACTATTATCCAAATGGTACAACTTGTCTTTGGGGTTGAAACCTAATTTTGAGAATAACTTTTAAAGGCAGTCATAACACGCATTGCTATGATTACAGGCTGTGGGAAAGACACAAAGAATAATAACATCTGTATGTAAGACATGATTATCTGTGTCAAATATCTATATACTGTGTCAATAAAATTAAGGCCAGTCAACAATATACAGCAGCACCTGAACTGGTTGCCAGCCAATCCCAAGGCACGAATAGACAAACATTACTCAGCTAAAAATCAGCAAATTCTACTTTAACAAAGACACTGACTGCTTAGGTACTAAGATTGTAGTTCTCACTGATGTAAAAATATATACTATTGAGATTTTAATATTTTGGTGAATGCATTTAACTGTGAGTGTCTTTTACTGCACCACTGACAGCAAAAATAAATCCATTGTAAATGTAGACGATTTATCTTGCATCACATTAGATTATGTAGTTGTAGCTAATGAGTTATTATGACGAGTTATTATTATGAATTAATGAGGTGCATGTAACTACACTATGCCCAACAGGGCATGCAAAATGAAAAGCTGTCCCACTTTAACTTGAAATAACACAATACAAAGACAGCGCCAAACACTTGTGCAACATAGCATTACAGCATCTCGTCGTATGCATGATGACTCTAACACTATTAAAAAAAAACATCCCGCAGTATAAAAATATACACACACCTTGGCCAACCGCGTTGCCCCATTTGCCAGCCCATAAATGGAAACAGCGACACTAGGGTTCAATTTTGGCAACCAGCAAGCAGCTGTCATTCAAACACACAACTTGCCTTACTCCTAAGACCTCCTGTGGCAATAGCAACGACTCAGAAGTAATTAAATTAAAGACATGTCATGCACAGGTTCTAAATAAATAAATTATACATACATACATAATAAATATATACATAAATATATTTATTACGTTCACCGATGCTAGCCGGTTAAGCTGTGTGAGACAATTCCGTTAAGACATAGGTGGACTAGCAAATATTAGCTTCTCATTTTAAAAAAAAAAAAAAAAAACACACCAAGGGGAAAAAAAATCGTAATACGGGTTAGTTCTCCTCAGGCGTCGTTACTGTGGCAACGCACATACGAGGGGAAAAAATGGTTAACTTTAGGTTAGCTGGTCTTTGTTTGTGTCTTCAAGCTGAATAGCGTTAAAATAAATAAAGACAAGAACATCAGTCAGTGTGCAGCAGCGACAACCGGGGTCGTCATCTTACGCGAAAGACTCTATCATTAAACACATTGTTATAACTCGCTCATGGAGGAATGAAACACTCACCTTCTGAATTCTTTTCAACGCCATTGCCCCAATGGCTGTGCTTGGTAGCCTGTCAGCTAACCGTTAGATATGAACATATACAATGTATGTTCGGTGGTGGCGTAATTTCCGAATTACACCTTGCAAGAGGATGCAGGCATTCACGTCGGGACTACAATTACTTTGGTATTTTGCTTTCTGCAGCAACGTAATCATCAAACATTTAAAAATCGTATTTTCTCTATGTTGCTAGTCCAAAAATTGACGAGGTGTTTGCTAGGACCCCTGCGATCGTATTCTCGCCCTCTTGCAAGGCAGGCGCAAGACTGTTGGGCAATCATCGCGAGACTTCACCTCTTGGATTGATTATTTTATTTCAGTTTTTCCATTATTTCAAATCAAACATTTGCAGATTACAGTGTAGAACCTTCGGTTGAACGCAGAATAAATATTAATATAAATCGTCATCTAGAGCAGTGTTTCTTAACTGCGAACACGTGAAGGCACCGTGGGACTTTAAAATTAGTATAACGCAATAAAATATATATACATAATAATAATCATAATCATAATAAATTTTTAAAAATTTAAATAAAATAATAATTCTAGAGATTTCACTACACTATTTCACTACTACTACTACAAGTTTAATAAATCAGAAACGGATGGCATAGCACTCTTTATGGTGATTTTTGCTTTCATCCCCAAATGCTTTGCGCTGGTTGGAAGGGTATTTGAATGAAAAATGATGTTGCTGGGGGTACATGAGAGAAAAAAAAATCTAGATGGTTAGTGTAGTCTATTGACTGCGAACTGTCAAATCCCCTATAATGTCAGAATCGTCCTACTTTATTGTCTTAAATCAAATTCAGAGTATTGCGAGTGGCTAATTCGTTCAAAACAAAAAGGGCAACGGTGTGGCCAAGTAACCACAAGATGTCACTATTTGAAAAGAACAAACAGACTGAGTCCAATCAAACCAGTAAATCAGTAAATAATACACGTTGTTATACTGCATCATATCATCACATGTATTTGATGTCAGAATTCCAACACAATGGAGCAGCGTTTTTCTTTTTTTTTAATCGACTTACATGCATTCGCAAAGGAATAAAAAGATTCCCGTGGTTGCTAATTCCACACGCTATTATCATAAAGTCATTATGTTCTCTGACTCAGCTGCATGCACTGCATGCTTTCTGCACAGCCTTGTTTTTGCAAAGGCTCATGAACTTTCCTTTATATGTGTTAAACAAGGGTGAAGAAAGACCTCTCATTATTTTAGTGAGTTTGCATGAATGGGCTGCAGTGTTCATTCTTCTTAAACGGCTGATTCAGTGTCAGGTTGAGGATGCTATCGTCAATGTGACACTGAGAGAGACCATTTTCCTTTGGAAAACTAAAGATTCCTTCAGATAATATCTTATTGTTTGCTCATCTCTGTGCTCTCAATGACCTGCCTGTCCCGAGGCCTTGCTGTAATCAGATTCAGCAGGCAGCAGAGGTAGCACTTTGGCTCCTTAAGCACCAGGGGCCTTGTGTTGGAAGCTTTGGAACAACTGTTTATCAGGTTTTCAGACACGCGCTGTTTGTGCCAAGCCTTGGTTCATGTTGTCAACCAGTGTCAATAGTTAAGAAACTAACTATTACTTTGCTTGCTCCCAGATATACTTTAAACCCACATGTTTGTAGTTGACACTCACGAGACACTTGAAGGCACAAGGTGAATGCAAATAGTCAACAATAACTTAGTTGACATATTTGTTTCCAAAAGGTAAAGTATGACTGTCCCCGCCGTAGAGGGACTTTCCCACCCGCAGCCCCAACCTCAGTGTTCGGTTACACGACTGGTGGCGCAAGTTCTAAACTGATGTATGAGCCAAGGTGTGAATGTGTAAGGACCAGGACGATATGGGTGGGGGTGAGAGCTTAGGCGAGCCGTCTCATGATGGCTATAGCCTGTAGTGTTGTAATTTGAGCCAATGGACTCAGCAGACCTCAGCGACGCATCGTTTTGGTCACATGAATCATACTGGTTCAATTGTATAACAGAAAGCTTTTCACGTTTTTGTGGCAATTACGCTCCGACTCTGAGCCCGAGTGTATTCTTCCCTCAATGGCCCTTTTCCCATGGTCGCCATGACAAGGCACATATTCGGTCATTTTCCAAATTCACTTAGATTGCTCTTGTTAATGGCCAAATTATCCAATAAAAGCAGAAGCAATTAATTCTGAGCACAAGCCGGGCTCACAGTCCCCAGAGGTGTTCTACCTTGGGTCAGTGTATCAGCTTTCTGAGGGTTCTCCCACAGAACAAAGATCCATTGTTGTCACACACTAAGAGATATTTGTTCACCCCTTGCATCAATGGTCTTGATTTGATTATACACTCAGGCTATATGTGCAAGTAGCACTCATGTTTACAGTGAAGTCAGCACTCTGCACAATCAAATAATTATTGAGCTCAGCAAGGGGAAAAAAAGGTCATTATGTGTGAAGCAATCTGTGTGTTTCATGACTTATTTCCTTGGCTGTGATTTGATTTTGCTTGTCAGTGTTAAGGTGCTCCTTGACCCAGATCATCTCAGTATCAAACCTTAAACCCTTTTGTTTTGGGAATTGAGTTTGCCTGATAATTCTAATGAAAAAAAAAAAACACTTATAAGTGATCCCTACTTTCTGTGGCTACATTAAAAGCTAGCCTCACAAATTCTTCACAATGCATGAATGAATAGCATGGCATACTTCATGACATTACAAAGTTCAATGTGAAAGATTTAAAGGCAGTACAGTAAGAGTAAAATTCTTAATCGCTTGTCTAGTTTGTACATAAAGGCACATGCGGTAACAATCAGCCAAAAGCAATTTGCGGAGAGGGAGTGTGTCGCTCATCATTTAACACTGGAATCCTTGTGGTAATTTTAGCCTTTGGAGGAATGTTCAATGATTTACTTTTGAAATACACTTCAGTAAAGGGACACAAGAGTGACTAAGTAGAACCTAGTTTTAAACTGTAAACTGTTTTGCTCACGTTTTATTCAAAACTAACTGACTCTACATTGTCTCATGTTAACAAATGCGATTTCCAATGTCTGCCTTGTACGCTGCAATTATTTTTAGGAATTTAAAAGCTTCATAATCCTGTCCCATTGCCTTTGGTCCTCCCTTATCAGATGCGCATCATGTGGAAACCAGACAAACCAAACATATCATTATAAGGAAGCAGTATTCTTATGCGGCAAAGCACTTTCGGACCAATCCCAAGTGTCCCACTGCACAACTGAATGATGGCTTTTTGAAATGTTTAACTGCGCGGTTCATGCAATGAGTAATCCCCAGAGTCTCCCCACCAGTGCTCTATATAGTGTTGACTAACACATTTAGTGGTTATCATCTAGGATCAAATATGTTCCAGCTGTTGGTTTTTCTGATGTCAATTTCAGGTTTTCCTAGTGAGGCGAGTTTCCTTGGAGGACAAAGGAGGGATTTCCTTTGAACCAAACAGACTGGCTTTAGCGGCACTAACAAATAGCATGGCTGTGTTATTTAAACAGAAAGTTTCTCAAAATGTGAACTTCTCATATGCAACACATAAAGTGCAGAGAGTGGTGAGACAAAGACGTTTCAAATGAGGTTGTACAGATGGCAGCGGTTCATCAAGACCTCAGTGGTAGCAAAGGAATAATTCTAGAAGTGAGTTTTGCTTTTTCTTTGGCTTTGCTTCTTGTGACATTTATGTGTGTCAACAAAACATGAATAATAAAAAAATGAAATATAAAAAATAATAAATAAATAAAAATAATAATGAAAATGAAATATACTGTATTGAGGAAAGACTGTATTAAAGGTTATATTGTATCATCTCAATTAAGTTTTAGGTTTTCATCCAAAAGCAAACAAACAAACAAAATCAAACAAACAAAAATTTATTTTGATATTTTGTTTACATTTCCTGAAATTTGCCAGTGATTTCTATTTGAACAAACACAAAAGGGTCCATCTCTTTTTTTTCCTGAGGAAAATTAGTCGAAGATTGATAATCAATCATAATAAAGAACTTGACAAGATGTTACAATACAAAAGTGTATACGCTAGTGTGCATGAGTGTGTTTGTGTGTGTGTTGTGCGTGCATGCGTGCGTGTGCGTGTGTGTGTGTGTGAGTGTGCGTGTGTGTGTGTGTGTATGTGTGCGAGAGAGTGAGTGAGCGACTTGGACATGGGGGGTGGTGGGTCGGCTGCCCATCCTGCTGCACAATAAACAGTTTGTTTCCCATGAGCACCCCTCATGTTCCTGTTGTTGGCTCCATCGCTGCTCACTGGGAAACGTCCTGGCCTCTATTGTCCAAAAGGTCAGAGGTCACAGGATGCTCCTAAAAGCCCAAAAGGGGAGGTAAGAGGTTGGATGGAGGAGTGATAAGTTTCCCTTCCCCACGCACGCATACGTACCTCTTAATCAACAAAAAATGAAAATGACTTCATTCTTTTCCCTCAAGCCACTGCAAAATTCCAGTCTCTATCAGTTCACAGAAGTAAAGACAAAAGAATACAAAGACAAACTTTGTGGCATTGATCATCCCAAATGACTTTAATGCTTTCTTTCCCGCACCCCTGGCAGAATTGAGTCTAAAAGCAATCTGAATATAGGAAATTCAATCCAACCAGCAAACTGGGGTAACCATGTCATTAAAAGAGTAAGACAGGCCAAGAAAGGAGTGATTGTATTGTAGACTTCTTACCACACAAAACCACAGACAGAGCTTAAACATAGACTGGCGCTAGCAATGACCTTCTTAACGAGATAGCTTGAAAGAAGCATATAATGTATAAGTGCTATTTTGCAGCGTGAATAGATATACGACAGCAGACGTTTATCGACATTGAGCAGAGACATCTTAATCCCACAATGGAAGCTGTTATGTCTCTCAAATCGACCACGCTAACAAAGGCCGTGTGCCACTTTGTGCTTTAAGTTATGAGATTTAGTGGAGAAGACCATAATGTAGGTCAGGCCAGTTTGGGGCCTGTAGCTTGTCTTAGGCCTCCAGGTGCTGAAGGGGTTTGGATAGGAAGAAATGCTTTCCTGCAGAAATTCACAAAGAGACATTTATCTTTTTTACAGAGCCAAGCTTGAGCATTGAATGATATCCCAGATGTTGGCTTGTATCATCCTATTACTTCCCACCGCAAAAATACATAACAATACAACATTTGCTTATGGAGTAGCTCGTGTTTTCATTCAGAAATGTGCAAAAGTCTTAGGTCACCATTAGGTTTGTAGTTTTAGCAATACTGTACACATAAACATAGAAACCCTGAAGCATTTAGATTGGAACTTGGATTTCTTCATATATTGGTCAAAAAGGTCATCTCGTATTCAACAAAACAATTAACAGTCTACAAATAACTAATAACATAAACATTTACTGTATATATTTTCACATTTTTATTTCCCACACCATGTAATTATTCACAGTGCAGGTGGTAAAAGTATGTTACAAAGCTGAAACTATTTTGGAAAGAGGAATGGTTAGAAATTCTTCCTGGCTGTTGTCAAGGTTTGATATGCAACGACGAGAGGAAATACTTAGTTGACTTTATTGCCATCAGAGGAGGGTCAAACAGATGTCAAAAGCAAAGGTGTGCCTTTTACACCTCGTACTGCGATGTTTACATGTTTTGCTTGGCAAAAACAGGGAAACGGATAGGGCCCTATTGTCACAGACAGACGCATGTGTAAAAACTGGCCCATCTTCCTTTGCATGCCAGAGTGAGTCTAGTTTACCCTGTTTGTGAATTTGACAAATCATGTTGGGCTTTCAGATTTTTCTATAATATGCCACTGGCACATTTGAAAACGGTCATTCCCACAATGGCGCAACCCCCCATCTGCGAAAATGCCCCAAAAATCCACCCAAGGAAAACTCCACCCATGCGCACAGTTAGACTGCACTTTGCGTTAGACTTGCGTTGGGTATAAATAAAAGGCCCATAATTATTTGTACAGTATTAAACCAAGTAGGGTGTGTTTGTCTATTGTAACTTGAATGGAAATCAGATCACATTTCATGACCAATGTTTGCAAAAATCCAGGTACAGGAACTCCAAACGGTTCACATACTTTTTATTGTAACGCCAGCTAACACATATAATTAGCTAACTTGCTCTGAGAAAACATTGAGGGTGCCTTTTGGCCATAAGGGATAATAAGGAAGTAAAATTATGAGGGGAGAAAAAGTTAAAGGAACAACAATAAAGTTGTGAAGCAAAAGCTAATAGGGATTAACAAGCATACAAGCATAACGTACTTTGCAAGAGTTTTCTTGTCAACAAGTAAACTGTCACATTGTGTAGAAAAAAAATAATCTCCAAAAGTACAACAATCATAACTGTAATGTTAGCAGTATATTGACCCCTGTAAATGTAAATAGCAGCAGAATACCCAGTTTTTATTTATTCAGACAATATTTGACTATGATGATGAGTCAATTTTATTAGGCGGATATGCCTTAAGTAACAAAAGGGGGGAAAATGGATGTTCTATTAGTATTGTGGAATTGTGTGGAAATAGAAATTGAATATTATAATTATGACAAAGCTCCTGAATTTTGCACAAACAAAACAGGCTACGAAGGAAACGTTTATACTTACACTAGGTACAGTAGTTACACTACACAACTACATTGTTGCTTATTTCCATTGTTGGTATGCTTGTATTTGTGGGGACTTAAGGTATGTATGTCTGATGTAAAATGAGATGATAGTTAGAGAAACATGAGAGACAATAGGCGCAGTGCACAGTGGTCTCCACTTTTCAACCACGGGCAATTATGAGCATAATGCTTGTAGTTTGAGTTACATGTTATGAATCATCCTCCAGGCCTGACCCTCACCTTGTCATGCCCTGTCATATCAAGTTAGGATACACGGGCTGAGGGACGTGACAGCTGGAACTGTTTCGAGCCTCTCTGGAACATTTCAGTGTTGGAGAGACACGTGTTGCCATAAAAGTATTTCTGTGAATGATAGAGTGAAGCACAAGAGTTGCAGGACTTGGATGTGAGTCGCACATTTCCAACAGTCATGTGCCATCATTTGGACTGACGAGTCATCTCGTCCGCGCTTTGTGCAGGACTTCATCTACAGGAGTGTTTCTAAGTCAGCAGGAATGACTTCTGGCATAAATTGCATTGCACTCTTTAGGCCTTCTCATATGATGGGGTTGGTTTCCGTTCTTTATGAGCGAATAAATCTAACTGGTGCCAAAGGGAAAAAAAAATTGATTAAAATTCCCCATTCGCTGTCTTAAGCAGCCCAGCTGCACTGTGCTGTTTGTTTTCCGCCGTGCAGCTGCACAGTTGTGTTTCACAGATAGGTGGGCCCAACTAAAACACTCGACATGCCTTGTTCTAACGTCCAGCTGCCCTTCAAGTCGCTGGGTTTCGAACTACAATTTGACATTGGGAAAAATGTATTTCATTGCACTCTCCCTTGATCCTCACATCTTTTTTTTTCATATCCAAATTCTGCGCACTGAACTCGCCGCACGTGCTTGTGTGATGCCGGAGCTCAAATACTTGAGTCAAACAGCAAACACAGCAAGACAAACACAAATAATGACTGTTGCCCCAAGCCAAAGAATGATCTTGACGCAAGAAAAGTTGTTGACAGCTCAAGCAGAAAGCCTCAACTGTGGTTTCACATGGCGTATTTATTCGAGAGACATATTGCAACTATTTTCTGAACAGCTCACCATTCACTCCAGACGTTAACGAGAGCAAGTGCAGTGTTTGTGCACCTTGAGATAACACAAGGAAATGTGGTTCAGCAGGTAAGACGTGTATTTGAGCAACATTATCTGGGCCGTAGCATCTTTGTGTCGGTTTTCAGTAAATGTTTATGAAGCACTGTACATATAACAATTGATCAGCAGATCTACAACAACTCACTGATTCCACTGAATGCACTAATTGAGTAATTGCCCTCGGGCTCAAGAGGATAGCCAAAATGCAATTGTTAATCATGTTACCTTTATTATATTAATAAAATGTTGGCTTGTTTGTTCTTTTCAGTTTTTTTAAATGTTTCATTTTGCCATTGTTCACCTGCCAGTTAGATGTAAGGATAGTTCCGCCCGATCATCCACGTATTGTAGCTCCTGACTGGGCTGGACTGGCCATCGAGCATTCAGGGCAGATGCCCGGTGAGCCGGCAGCTCTTTGGAACAATACGGTGTTACGTATTTAGTTATTCTATTTCTCCATTCTACCACCACCACTAACTATTTATCAATTTACACAGAATACATGACTAACTGAGCCAATAAATATCAGTGGCAGAGCTATGTAGCCAGGGGTGATCAGAAGCTGGGCCAGAACTGGTTGGGCTGGACCGGCAGGCCTAACTCAAAATGACAGGGCCGATTTTTTGTGCCAATCCAGAACTGTCTCCAGCTATTGTGACAGTGAAATATTCAGTGCTTGGGCATTATGTTCGTTTTTGCTATTTGAATGGGTCTGCTTACTTCGCGGTAACTTTTCTTCTTGTCCACATATTGCTGCTCCTAAAAAAAAACAAAGGCAAATGTAAAACACAACAATGTTAATTTGAAGACGGCTGGGATTGGATCATTTTTGTCGCGGGCAACATTGTACTTATAGTTGTCTTCGGAGGGCCATTATGACTGTCAACGCCGTAAAGTCTACACAACAAACTGATGAATAACTAGCTTTGAAATAAGAGACTAATAAAAACTGTTCGAATATTTGAAAAAGATGAATGGTAATAGAAATTGCTAGCAATATCTGTCGTTTTTAAAAGTGAAGACAATTTGCAATTTTCGTATTAACGCATGAAGTCGATCCACAATTTGTCTTTGCGGGCTGCAAAATTATGTGATGGGCCGCATCTGGCCCCGGGCCTTGAGTTTGACACCTATGTTGTAGAGTATACCACCAACTCTAGATGTCATGTTTAGATTGATGTCAGGTAGGTGAAGACATATTTTTACTGGAAATTCTGGTGTAGCTTCATATTTAATGATCCTCAGGCGTTAGATCTTCAGACTCCAAATCCACATAATGATTATTTCTGAGAGTATTTTCGTTTTAAAAATCAACAAATGACCAATAAATTATGTATTTTACATGCATTTGGTTCATACAACTTACTAATAGGATACCCATTTTAAATTTGAATTACGCAACATCAACGATGGAACGTGAGTCAGTGCTGCGTTGTATTTCTCAAAAGCTCTTCCCCATAGTGTGCTCATACACACCTGCGGACACACACAGATGCACACACGGAAAACTGCGGTGTGAGTATGAGAAAGCTGGGGGACTGGGGGCGGGAGTGTTGTGTAGCAGTTCTATAACCAAGAGAGATTTTTTTTCAAGCCCACATAAAAATGACGGCTTCCGGACCCTATACACCGTGCTGACAGTTTGTACACTGGACAAGACTTGGCTGTAGAAGGGAGCCTAAAACCCTAATAATATGTAATTCGTGTGAAAAACAAAAGTCCCAGTGAACTTGAAATAACTTTATCTTCTGCGGCTTCACGGACACAAACAGCAAGTAAGTTAAAAATATGCTAAAGACTTGCGGTACAAAGTTTCCCAAGGCCAGAGAAAGGAAATAGACAGACAGTTTCTCCCTGACCCTGTTGCCCCTCCTCCTGTAACCTCCTCCCAACAACCCCCAGGGGGGGATCCTGTCTCTATGTGTAAAACAGACAGTCAGAAAAGCATCCTGGAAACTTGAGAGGAGGAAAACAAGAGGACGTTAGGATGTCCAATAATCTCGAATGTAGACAACGCAGTCAGTGGATAATCCTGCGGCCACACAGAGCAGGTGCCAAAGCCAAAAAGCCTGAAAGCTGCATGGTCATTGTTGCCTTTCCAAAATAAGGAGCTTCCTGGAAGCCAGTGGTGTGAAAGCCACCACCACTCTACTTGAGTGTCTGCTCCGGATCCTGCTCCAGACATACAGTGCAGGTGCAGGCGCCCGCTACGACTGCATCAGCGTTAACCACGGCCCCCTCCGCAACAGGCAAGGGTATATGCACCAAAACATATCTACAATCTCCTTTAATATGGGCAACAATCAGCGAGGCAAAGTTAATACAGGGAGATGCGAACAATGTCTGGATTCTTCTAGCCCGAAGACGGCTATGGGAAATGGCAGGGATGCCAGTGCTGATAAGTGACCGAGGGGGGTTCAAGTTACTTCCAGCTGTCTACAGCCGCGCATGCCTCTGTGAAACATATAGTTCACACGTAATGCAAACCATTTCATTTGCACAACGCTTATAAAAATCTGGCAGGGCTACTCAATGAAGTCAACAGGCTCACACTTGGGCTTGGTTTACATCACGGGAAAGAATTTCCACTCTTCCGAGGATGCGAAGCAATGCATCCTCAGCTGAGAAAACACAGACGCGAAAGACTGTGACCTTGCAAAGGATAGCTGAATTCAATAAAAACCTGGGGAGAAAAAAAAAAAAACTAAATGCAGCATATGTGGACAATTACAGTGCTTTAATACCTGCGCATGTTAAATAGCGTCCACAAAAGGACTGTTTATAGTTTTGGCTGAGCTATTTTTCCACTTCAACCATTAAAAAAATACATTTCCAAATAGACAGCAAAAAATATTTTATGGAATGTCTTCTTGTAATTGAAATTAAGGGGAAATCAAACCTATAAATGCTAAGCACTCTAATAAACAGTCACCATTTACAATGAAAACTCCCTCCACATTAAAATGACCTCACCGGCGAAGGCCTTTTCCTCCCCATTTGGGAATAAATGTAAGTACGTTTTCAAGCCCGTTCATACTCTGAAAACTAGAGTGCTCTTATTCGGCTTTGAAGTTCTCCGAAAATTATACTGCTTAAAAGCATCCTTTACAATCCTGGAAACATAGATTTTAGTCAAGAGGCCAAATGAACCCTACTTGACTACTACGGATATATTTTTGATGTCTTCTTGCAAATAATAATAAATGGCTTTTGTTGATTAAGGATTTCCGCCTTATTTTATTGAGGCAATAATAAATTGTCATCTGGAGTCTCTAAAAACGTGCAGGATAAAGTTCAACAAAACTGTGGTCATTCACACATTTAGGAATTACAACTGGGACTGAATTGTAAGGAACTCCTCATGATTCATATCTTTACTTTCCACTGACTGTTCAACGGAGGGAAAAAGCTCCCTTGTCTTGAAATCAGGACCCATCTGGAAAAGGTATCCTGTGAATGCAACACAACACCAGAAAGAAGGAGAAAAGCAGGAGTAAAACTTTGCAACTAAGTCTTTTATTTCCTCCCCTCTGCGCCGTTTAGTGTTTCAGTTACACCCTACAGGCAGTACAGACTGTCACCTAATCATAACCTCACATAATCTTAAATAGCATTTACGCCCATACCAGTCTGGAAAGGGAACCTATCTATGGATTAGAATGGATATGAGGTTGTTCTTTTTTTTTTTTTTTTTTTTTTGGTCGCAAGATCTATGATTGGCTGAGCGCCTCCCAGACAGATGTAGCGCGTTGACCAAGGAAGTGAACTTCAGAGCTGGCTCAATGAGTATTGCACTTAATCGAAATCTCATCGGTCTTTAACGTTTGGAAATATGTGGCTATTTTATATTTATTTGGAAAAGGTTTAGCATTTGTATGACTGGTCATTTAGAATTCTCTTATAATGTCTTGATTTGATTGTCATGACAAAGCCATTGAAGAAAATGGAGTCAGGCGCATCCATCCATCCATCCATCCATCCATCCATCCATCCATCCATCCATCCATCCATCCATCCATCCATCCATCCATCCATCCATCCATCCATCCATCCATCCATCCATCCATCCATCCATCCATCCATCCATCCATCCATCCATCCATCCATCCATCCATCCGTTTTCCGAATCGTTGCCAGCCATTGTAACTATTCGAGATGTAAATTGGGTCTGTTGGTCCTCCGTAATGTGTTGAGTCAAATATTACTGGAGCACCATTATGTACAATATATTGTGTATTCCACAAACAATAAAAACAAATATTATTAGAGAGATTTACTCCTTTGACCTGGGAAGACCGATCAGAAAAGAACTCCTCTAGTAAGACTGGGGTGAAAACATGATGAGATGGAAATGATTGCTGAATTAAAGCACTGCTTTGATTGGAACGTGACTGGCCAATGGTTGGCACAACATGAAGGATGACCTTGAATTCTCAGAGGAAGTGCAGATTGGCTCGCATCATCTCGCCCTCCTCTTTTTCTCATCTTGCTCTGTTGCTTTTTTTCTCCAACATGGAAGCACACACGCACAGCACCACATATTCCTAGTGGAACACAGATCAGTATTTGCAGCCTTTTCACACTCCTTCAAGTGCGGGAGGAGAGTGAACCGGTCATGTATGACATGCCAGGGCAGAGTGAGCAACTTCAAGGGGATGCAAATGGGGGTGGGGTGGGACAACATCCTATGAATACATTCGCTGGCCACCAGTCGATCTGCCCTCGGGCGGAGATTCCGCCTGTTCAAATCTCTCCTGACCCCTCATCATCATGCCGTTAAAATCAATCCCACTCTAACGAGACAATTTCTAATGGAGGAAGAGGATTTTTGGGTAAATATGGGGGCGGCAAAGAGACTGCATTTATTATAGCGAAAACATTATTTACTTTGACAACATTTTGAATACATTTTACCCCCTATGAAACACTCTCAGTGCTGCTAGTTTGATGACGACAGTTCCTGTTATTGAGAATAACCAGTCAAAGTGCCGAATCACAAATATTTGCTTTTGTTTACTTCACACGTCAGAAAGTTAACAATTATTTTTGGCTTCATTGATTGCTGTTTGGTTAGTTAATAGGGAGCTCATGTAATCTAAAATACATAAACAATTTCCACAAACCCTGAAGAACTTATTAAATTGGTACAAATGGGAGATTTGTCTTTGAATGACGACGTCTAACAAATAGCAGGCATCAGAAAGAATACAACCTATAAAATGAATAGTAACAAACACAAATACAGTGGCGATCAAACGTTTACACACCCCAGGGGAACATTTGTATTCATGGCAATGAAGAACTCAAAGAAGGACGGAAAAATCTCCAAAAGGCATCAAAGTACAGATGAGACATTCTTATATCAAAAAAGTTGAATTTTTATCTCCATCATTTATAATTTCATGGCTCGATCACAATATTGTATGCAGGTGATGTTAATCTCAAAGTTTCTGTCTTTCCTTTATAAAATTAATGCAAATTTTACCTGGGGTGTCTAAACTTTCGATCTCCACCGTAGGTATGAGCAAAACGGGGGATGTTGCGCCTTTGTGCACCATGGTGGGATGGAAGTAATCTTTTCCCTGCCAATCCTAATGGCATCCCTTGTTTGCATCAAAATCAGTAGTATGTTGAGTTTCTGTCTATTGCCCCCATAGTGATGTGGGTGCTAACAAACCAGTTGACCACCGTGCCCCGCAAGAGCAACAGTCAACTAAAAAGAAATAGTTTTTCTGATGGCATTTAAAAAGTGGTTTACAGATGACAGTGCAAAATCTATTCCCGTTCATACACACCTAAAGTATAAACGACTGGAAATGTTAATGACGCGATGCATGCCAGGCCAGTAGTTGGCGACAGCACTTTGGAAAGAAACATGACACATGCTCACCAACTCCCTATTCTTCCTAGTTTATCCCCGATGGTTCCTTGAATACCCTTTTTTGGCATGTTGGTGAGCATTGCTGGAGAAGCCACAAAGGCACTGTGGTCCACCATTGTTGTCTTGGTTGTGACTGCACAGGCTCAAGCTGAACACAGACTATTTTCAGATTTTAGGTAAGATTTGGCACAAAGCATCAACATGACCTTTACAAATGATTGCCTTTTCGAGCTTCCAAATGCCATTGTCATCTGAACCGACCTGTTTTATTATTTTTAAGCACATAGAGAGCCGGGGTTTTCCTTGTATTATACCTTTCATTCCAACAACCCCATTCTGTTGGAATAAAGCATCTCAGCTAAGATTTGTGTATTTGTCACAAGTGTGTTATGTCTCACTGTGCTGCAACATTGTACTGTGAACAACAGGAGTCTGCCTGCATGTCTACGGTGGCTGAGATATAGCACATAACTGAATGTGAGAGCGTATCCCTATTCGTCAACTTCTAATGCATGCATTAATCAATTCTCTGTCTCAACCTGTTTTGATATTTAATTTACATTGTTAATCATTCATAGGCCCTGAAATTTTTTTGTTGCACCTGCTGGAGCATGCTTGTCTGGTTTACCCCAGACCTGTAATTTCTTTTTGAAATTCTGTATTTACTTTCCTTGATGTGGATATAATTTTAGCTCATTAATATACAAGATGGCAGCATGAAACATTGTGAGGAATATAATATTTTGTGTGGGCATTCAAGAGAATGCCTTCCATTGTGTATATAGCATACTATAGCCCACAAAAACCAAGATCTGTTTGCCTGGGGACAATATGAGTGCAAACACGTATTTATGCAAACAAGCAAACTGCGACCCTCTTTGCAATTCTCAGTCATGCAGTCAACTATACGTTGCCTTCTATTGAATACTGTAACATGCACACACTCAGGGGGAGAAGGGATCTAATGAGGCCCATGGAGACGTTGAATTGTCAGTCAACCCTCAGCATGCTGACACAGTGCACAACATCAAGAGCATCTTTTTTTCAAGGTAGGGAGGCCTGTCAAAATCCGTCAGAATTTTGTAGGTCCATGTAAATGTAGTAAAGGTTAAGAAAATGCCATAGCATAAACTGTACCAATGTTGTCTCTATGGCCCATTTGAAAACACATCTCTATGCCACAGTTCAGTGCATACAAATTGCTACTTAGTTACAGAATTACAGAGTGCACATGAAGTAGCTCAGATACCATTTGGACAAGAGGGTAAACATATCGAACGCACCTTAACAGACTCGAACTTCAGCTGCAGCTAACCAGCCCAAACAACAAGACACCTGTGATAAGAGTCAAAATAAGTTCATTTCTTTCTCGTGTTCTTGTTAATATAATAATATACAGCATCCAGGTGGTTAACTATTCAGGTCAATGCTTGATACTTTGAGTTCAACTTTGCAAGAATTGAAAGAAGGTGCGTTTGATTTGCCTCTCCAACTGACCCGCTCTGAGGCACGGCTACTTCGTGCGCACGCTCTTAACGATTTCATGCACACGGGCAACTACTTCGTGTGCACGCTCTATTTTGCGCACACGAAGTAGTATGCGCACAAAGTTGTAGTTTAAGCCCACGAAGTAGCACTCTGTGTGTACATAATAGAGCGTGTGCACAAATTACTTTTTTTGTTAGTAATGTCATGTCTGGGGCGCCAAAGATTTATGTGCAGGTTTGTCCGCAGGAAAAAAAAAAAAAGAACTCTAACCACTTCCTTTCTTCCATGACTTCTTGCAACACTGGCCCTCCAGTCCTGTTCCTCATATGAACAATGTGACCCATGTATTTAAGTCTTGTGTGAGAAAAAACAAGAGGCAGACTCTCAGAGGAGGCCCTGGATAGTTGCCTCACTCTGCCTTGAGTTGCGCCACCAACATACTGATCCCAGGTGCTCAAGCTTGTGCCTCTCCCAGATTATTGTATGACAGGACATGCAATTATGGCAACATGTAATTATAACACCCTCACACGCTCATGACATGCCAATCACTTAAGGCGAAGTCTTGTAGACGTTGTAAAGTTTTGATTACATAGCAATTTTTTTTGCTGGTCTTGCTCAATTTTATTTGACTAAATAAAGTACATTTCGTGTTGACATCATGATATTAACAATCATGCAGGAATAAATAATATACAATTACAGCAATGTTAAATGCTCCGTCTTTAACTTTTTTAACACCAACTTTCTCATTACATTGTGTTGCTGTACCTAATTTTGTTCCCAGACAGTGCGTAAAATTTGCCGCGTGGAACATAATCCGAAAAGACGAACAAAAGTTGGATGTCTTTATTGTGTGTTGGTATCTTGAGGGTTAAGAATAGCAGCTTTGCTGGACGAAGAAGTGTCGGTTTTCAGTGTAAACTCCTCCTCTATACGCACGCTTGGGCTGCGCTCTTCCACTTGAGCAGCCAACTTGTTATCTGGGCACATTCTCGGGCTGCGATGTGGAGGGAAAGAGCGACCGCGTCCAGATAAACATATACTTCTTTATTTTATTTCCTGACATTTACTCCAAACAACCCGTTAGACTTTTGTTTCTTTTCGGAGGCAGACAACCACACGTAGGCTCAAACTTTAGGAGTCAAGACGCCACAAATTCTCGCGTATTTTTTTTCCCCTTCTTTGGGCTGTAGCCATTGTTTCCTCACACATGGATCTTTAGTGCATTGAGTAACCTCTCGCTGGCTTGGACTGCAGTAGTTTTTTTTTTTTTGGTGGGCCCCGGGGCTCTGCATGAGGACATCCCACAGTGGGGACGCGCGCTAAAGGGACGCACGCGCTTCCAAGGAGACAAACTTTGACAAGTTGCTGCAAATACCGTGGATTACTATTGCCATGGACGTCGGGACCACGTCCAGAAGATGAAAAATGGACACTTTCTTGTAGTTAGTTGTGTCTCACCACGGAACCTTTCGGACGATCTGATTACAAGTGGTTTGTTCTAGCGGCTGCACTCACGTTTTTTTTTCTTCCACTCTTGTCGATCCAATTTACTGGTGTGCAAAAATGCCTCAGCTGAACGGAGGCGGCGGCGATGATTTGGGGGCCAATGATGAAATGATATCGTTTAAAGACGAAGGGGAGCAGGAGGAAAAGATTTCCGAAAATGTCTCGGCGGAAAGAGATTTGGATGACGTTAAATCCTCGCTAGTAAACGAGTCGGAAAACAACAGCAGTTCGTCAGACTCTGAGGTAAAAACTAAACGAAACCTTTATTTTTCCAAACCTTTTTATCTGCATCTTTGTGCTTTATTTGAATTTTCCGAAAAGTTTAACTCGTTTATATGTGCGCATGCCCCTTGTCAGCAAGCAGAGAGGCGCCCCCAAACCAGAGTTGACGCCGAAAGTTATGAGAAAGCAAGAGACTACTTTACTGAAGGTAAGAAAGGCAAAAAAAAAAAAAAAAAACCATCCGATGTAGACTCAAAAATAGTTTTGCATGTGTTGACTAACTAATGCGTATATTTGCAGCACTGAGAAGACAGCACGATGGAGGTCTCTTTAAGAGCCCCCACTACCCTGGCTACCCCTTTCTCATGATCCCAGACCTCACCAATCCATACTTATCCAATGGCTCTCTTTCTCCCAGTACAAGAACAGTAAGTTTCCATGTCCTTTTCTAATCTCAAACACTCTTTCCTGTAGTCTCTCACACTCCTCACCAACTTTTGCCCAGCCTAAAAGTTTCTTGTGCACTGCCAGAGGGCCATATTTCCTCTGTGGCCTCCCGAGGAATTACTTCTTTGTCTTTAAGAGGGTGATCAGAATTAGCTGGTTCTTAGATTTGCATTTAATTATGCAAATGATTGATTTATTCAAAATTATTTGAATGTTTAATAAGTTGCGGAAACATTGACTATTTACTTAGTATTTTGCATGGTCTGTATGCAATTGTCTTTAATGGTTGAGGTGTTTTTGTTTCGTGCTGCTGCCCATCAGTTCAACGTGTTTACACTGTGTGCAACTTCGAAAAGGAATTGCTCAAGTCACACCCAATAGTCACGACCAAGTAAGAGCTTGCTTTGACATATATATAGGTGGCATCACACTACCGTGTCTGACAGTGGTTTGTTCACAGACATTTTTTTTAAGGTTTTGATTTGACAGATTTAAGGTGTTGATGGAGAGCTTGCAGGGGCTTGTTAAGCATGGCATGATACGTTCAGCACAATGTTGGGCGAAACGTTAGTCAAAAGAAAGAAAGACGTGCTGACAATTAAAATTTTCCACTAAGCTAAATGTGATCCCGTGTACGTGTTTTTTTTTTTTTTTAATCCTCTCGAATTATACTCATTTACTTTTAAGCGGGTCATACTTTCTCATGGAAAAAAAAAGTTTCATGTTGGAAAGCTGTTTCTCAGATTAGTCCATCCCCCAACCCTTTTCACTCCCACCCCCCCAAAACAAGTACTTTCGTTAAGGCCCGCAGGCATCGGACTGAAAAGACCCCCCTCCCACTTTTTTTTTTTTCGTCATCTTTTCACTGTTGCAGGCCCTCTCCCTTCACCTCCCCGTACCTTCCATTCAATTAGAAAGGCGTTAGTTGACCATTGTTATTCTGAACAGTCTTGATGGCTTCATTGGAGGTCTCCATTGGGGCTCATTAACTAAATGGCCACTCGGCTCTTACTGGGCCATACACGAAAACTTGTACCTCATACAAATTGTTTCTTATGGCCACCATAGTCGATGTCCAACATATACTGTATACTGTATCTAATGAGTTTCTTGAAGGTTTATATTTGCATGTCTACATTATCTCATTGTCTACCGCCCCTGGGCGTTTCATTGTTACTTCTTAAATTGAAGCTCGTTGCTTAAGATAAAAAAAAAAAAAAAAATAGTGAAAGGCTCAGACCCTCCACATGAGCTAAGAAAGAATGAGGTCAATAGGGCAGGGCTAGCTGACAGCGTCTATCGTCACCATAGCAGAAAAAAAAAGCAAGCAAACAAAAGCTGGCATACTTAAGAGCCATCTTGGGGGTTCTCCATATTGCACAGTTCTTTAATATTGACGAGTCTAATTGATGGTTTGTCTTTTTGTCCTAAAGCTCCAACTTGGTTTGTTTGAGTAGTGCAGTACAATCATTTCTCCAACAGCCTGCTTTGACGTTTGGGTGAGAGTTTATCTTATGGTCTTTACAGTTACATTCATCACACAAATGCTTGTTGAAAACACAGAATGTCTCGTGAGATAAGATTTGCCCCAAGGGTACCCTGAAATGTGCTGTCATCCCCGGAGCCTTAAGAGACAAACAATCCACTGGCCTAGCCCCGGTTTATTTATTGTGCCTTGTTGCTTTGGGCCTGACAAGTTTGTTTTATGTGCAGTTTTTTTGTATGTTTGTGCAACATGAGACACGCTCAAGTTGAAAACAGATCATGTGATTAATTGCAGGTAACACAATCTTCTGCTTTTGTTTGCGTGGCCACAACTGCCATTTAATAGGTTTAAAAGGTTATCGAAAGTATTTCTTGTTGTGACGTGTACAACAATGCGTGCAGGCTTGTTTTTGGTTTTGTATCTGTTTTTAGTATCATTTTAGACACGTATACTATTGGTGTAATCTCATTTACTGCAGCGTACTTTACGACATATACGGTCAATATAATATAACTTGTGGAATACAGTAAAGAGTAATCAGGCGATTGTGGAGCGTTTAAATTTGGATGTGGTGAATCTATCATGAGCAGGGAGAGACGGGCTACATGGGATCAGCTTAGACTTCCCCTGAGGGCCAAGCATAACTGATTTAAAGCCCATTCCGAGCTGACATTCCGCTGTAATCCAGCGAGGGCTGAGGAGGAGGTTTTATGTTTGCAGAGATGTTCCACCAGACGCCTGCCTGTTCAGGGGCGGAGATTTGTCCCACCGAGTCTAAATCCAGCTTGTTGTTTGTCAATCCACTGACGTGATCGTCACCTCATTGTTCCAGTAGTGACAGAGCGCTGCCAGATTTAATGGCTGAATCTGCTTCATGGCCACGTCTGACAGCCTCATCAGCACTTTGAAACAATTCTGCAAGTATCATCATCGCCACTAAAGAGTGAAATGCCTCTTGTGTGTGAGAAGTTGCGAGTAAGCGAGAGCGAGGTTAGCCTCTCAAATATATCTCCATCAAACATACAAACTCATGAGCATGATTGTTGAATAGAATTTTGTGGGAGATTGAGATATGAATGGAGAGCTTGTGTAAGTCTGAACATGTCAGAGGCTACAATTGCATGCTTCTCTGACCCCCCCCCCCTTTTTTTTTTCTGTTGCATTTGCTGCTTAAATCAGACAAAGAAATGTCAACACAGACATTGTCCTGATGAATAAAAGGGCCTCTCCCTACATAAGCAAATGCTGTTTGTGTGGAGGTGTCTTTTCATCAGGTTGCACACTCTATTCACCTTGCTACGTGCGTGTATGCGTGCACTCATGCGTGGAGCACGTTTATGTGTGTAAAGTCTGCGAGGGTTAGGGGAGGTGCTGATGGCGTGTTCAGGTGAAGCCCCGTGGATACTTTGCAACAGAGGCAACAGTGTCCAGCGCTCACATTCTAACAACCCCCAGTGTTGTATTCCTCTGCTGCAAGTAATCTGAATTCTAGAGTGCAAATATTTTTTCAGCCAAGCACTGTGTCAACAGAGACAGCATTTTTGACTGGCTATATAGTTTTTAAAAAGATTTTTTTCCCTTCAAAGGCAAACACCTCCACCAGTTTAGTGGTACTGATTAATTAGAAACCAATTGGCAGCCACCACAGAAATGTCATTGTTGGTTTAGAGACTTTTGCTAATATTCGCTTCAGTTCATCGAGACTGCTTGTCCTCATTAGGGTCACAAGCGTACCCCAGCTGGCGAGAGGCACCCCGAATTGGTCGACAGTCAATCGCATGGTAAACGTTGACAGACATCTGTTGACGTGCATATTCATAATGATTAATATTTATCGATTGTGGGACAAATCATTAGTATTTTTACCACAGGTATAAAAATAAATAAATCACTCTAAAACCAACAAAATGCTAACAACACAAAGTGGAGCTCTTGTGAGGTATTCAACGGCTTAATGCGTGCCTAACCATAGATTGAACTCCAAAACTATTCAGACATTTTTCCTGAAAAAAGAAAACCTCAGCTTCGGATGTTTGACTGTATTCTAATATTGTCCTATTTCTGAATCTCTGTTCATATCCTTCACTCCACCAAAGGCTCATCACGTTTAATTAGAGCAAAACAAAGTAAATCAAATTATTGTAGTCGTTATATTAGCAATTTACACCCTGCATAAAATAATTAATGGAACTGTCAAATCAGCAGATGCCATCTGAGGTGACACTCAAATATGCGTTACCGCTGTGGCTTTATGCGCAACCTGTCTTTCTGGGTTTAATGGGAACATGTGTTGCTTTGCTAGTTCCTCAATTCCATGCAATGCTTGAGTGGATCTGTTAGAAATGGTGTCAGTCCTTCTCCGTCTTCTTCCCCAGCGGGGCTCTATGAAAAGCAAGAGATAGCGTCGACGTCTCTACCCTGTAGCCTTGCTAGTTCACTACCTACCCACCCGCCCGCCTGGCATTACAAATTCTGTTTAAAGTGCACTCTGGCTTCTCCAGTGTGGGGCCCATCAGGAGCATCTCAGCACCCTTTGAGGAAAGGATCACCAACATCTCTCTCAAGCCGCACGCTCTCCGTATTCAGTGACATCAATGAATCCCTTTGATGTAACAGCATGAATATGTGTGCAAATGTGCTTTTATCGATTGATGTGTTTTTCTCTTCTTGTGTTTGGCTGACGCTACGACATAGTCTGGGCTTTTTGGTACATCGTTTTTCCGTGTGAACATGTTGGTCGAACTTTGTCGCTGGCCAAAGGTGAACATACTTCACCTGAAATTGCCCTGCCATCTCTTTGTGTCTCTGCCAGAGCTTTGAAAGTATGATGTAGACCATGTATGTGAGATTGCTTACGAAAACAGACTTACTTCTTCTTACTGAGACGCTTTTAAATAGTTTAACACTAATTTATACACTTCTTATCTGCAAATGTATACATCATTCATATAGCTGGCTGTGGATGGTCAGTAGATCAGCGTGCCCTTTAGCCTTTATGGGACTGACAGTTAGAGGAGGATTCTGAAACCCTCCAGCTGCTAATCAACATTAACCATGGAGACAAAAAAAACCCCCAAAAAACGAGACATATATGTCACATAAAATGACAGTTACGTCATTTTCTGTGGTCTGAATCGTCAGTCCTGGTGCAGGGACCAATTCTGTAGTTCTAGGCTTTCTTTCTATCCTTGGACATAAAACAAAAAAATGCTGATCCATGATAAAAGTCAATCGGTGAAAGAAGACGCTTAGTATTGTTCATTGTTTTGCAATATCTGGGAAATTAAAAGCATCATAATTATTATTATCATTTGCTATATTGCATTCTCTTGTCATTTGACAAGAATGACATTGCACGTTATGTGGTTGATGATGCGCATCACTTAAGTACAAGTCTAAGGCCATTGGAGAAAGTTTACAGTCTGTGACTCTTTGCCAGTTGTCAATTGCTAATTGTCAATTGGTCACTGACTGCACAGAGCCTCAAGGCATTAAGAGCTCAGTCACCTGCTAGCAAGGAATGGTAAAGAAAATGAGCAACAGCACTTTTTCCCTCTCATTGCCAATCTTAACTAGGGATGCTCCGAGTTGGTATTTGGTATCGTCCCTCGATCCGGCTCTTATGAGTAATGGACAAAATTGGATTCAATCATGGGATCGGCCGATCCAGTGGTCATGTGTTTTTGCGGTGCCGACACGCTTTATGGCTGTCGTAAATCATCAGGCCAACATGTCTGCTGTGTGGGATTGTTTTTCACGAGAAAAAGACAAACATCAATCAGCCACATGCAATTACTGTAAACAACTGGTTTCTCATGGAGGTACCAACTTTAATGCAACTAATTTGATCCGTCACTTACAAAGAATCATCTGAGTTTGAGATTTTACAAGCGCAAGACACAAGATACAAAGACAGGTGAGTCCTTTATAGATTTGCCACAATTATTTATTCACAATTGTCATTATTTTATGTGAATTAATGATGTTCTTATCAGTATTTCTCAAACCCAGCTAACCAGAAAGATATGCTCTTAGAGACAGTGGCGAAGGTCATCCTAACCAGCCATGTTAAATGAAGAGCCAGTGAGAAAAAGACCTTGTGAAAGCCCATCAGGTGAAACCAGCAAACTCAGAAGCATCCTTGATGAGATTTTGGAAGAAAATGAAGTTGAAAGGAGGTCTCTGCTTCAACTATTACTGAGGTGCAGAACTGCCTCTGTGAAAAGACCATTTCCAGGTCAGTCAGTCCTCTGAAGGGCCTATGCTTAAACAGAGTCCCTTCACTGGCTGTTGTTGCAGCCAAGTTTCTCTGCGCTGTGCACCAGTGTGGACAGTGAGAGACACTTGAGTGCTACCTCAAACGCCCTGGATGAGATGCAAAACCGTCTGTCAGCTGACTTTACTGAGAAGCTTGTGTTCATCAAAGAGAACTTTCATTTAATCATTTGAGGGTTAGAAAAAAAGTTACCACCCATCTTTGGCAGCTCTGATAGAGTGTAAGACAGGGTTTTGTTCAAATATTTGTTTTTTGCACTTTTCAGCACTTTTTCCCCATGTTTTAGTCTGGGATGTTCAGCACCAGTACTTTTGAAAGAGTAATATTTATTTTGATAACCTACTTTTGAGAAATTCAGCACCCAATCTGGAACAAACCATTTATTTTTATATGTTGAGGTATGATAGATTTGCATAATAATACGTAAGTTATTTTACTATGATTTATTATTTTAATGTACAATTTAGGATGACCTTTGCTTAGGCTTAAGCTGCCAAAGATTAACTTATAATTATTAATTTATTCATTCTTGTGACCTGAAATAAAACACTGAAGCAATCTGTTCAATCGGTGTTCAAATTTCCTCCACATCTTAAGTGTAAAAAATAAAAGCCGCCAATTAGCGGCTGATAAAACAAAAGCTACGCTCTGATTGGCTAAATCGGTGCAAATGTTTTTTTATTTTTTGATGTGCGAGATTTAAATTGTTTAAAAACAATGCTGCAACAAATAGCAAAAATACAGAAATAATAACACCGCAAAATCTACAAAATACCAGAACGGGGTTTCACCAGATTCTTTTTTTAAAAGGCTCAATTTGTTTTTCTGCGGGGTGGTTGTGGGAATATTGTGTCCTACTCTGGACTCTGTATGTAGCTCTTACGCGATAGTTTAGGTCACATAAAAAATGCCTCCCCCCCCCCTTAATTGTACCTTAAACATTTAACTCCGTGCTAATAAAATGTGATTGTACAGCAGGAAGAAAAAGAAAATGCTCTAAACAGGGTTTCATCGGTCTGGTATTTCGAGCAGCTGTTTTCAGTTTAAGCTCTACAGGCTGCAGTTGAGGAGGGAGAGAGAGCAAGCAAGACAAGGGAGATTGTTGACAAGATGGTGGTGGAGGGAGCAGAAACTGGGGCAGATATGGGTCTGACTATTCCTTGCCTGTTATCCTGAAGTGGGCCCGCTTCCAGACCTTGAGGCACTCACTTATCGGGGGATACTTGTCTCCCACAGAGCGCCATGCCTTGCCATTCCTCTCACAGCCCAATCAGCGAGCAGCAGGAAGCCATCAAGTCACATACTACATGTCACATCAGTACTGCTAAGATTTCTATCAGGCTCCTCCTCGCTTCATATCCACAGAGGGATGGATGGCTAAAGGCCATGTCGTACAGTATGCGTTTCATATCAGTGAGGTTGTACTGGTCATACTAAATTAAGAAGTGAATGGATATCCGTCCAGGATGAGAGTAGTTGACAGCAAGCAGAGCAGCTGTTCTTCATGTTAAACCTATAAATCACTTTTGCCGCTTCCCGCTGAGTTTGTTCCAGAGGTGGTGATGCAACCTTATAGCATCCATTGATAGCAATGTCAGGTTCAATGCAGTAAACCGTTATAGAATTAGGAACCAGCTTATCAAAGTGTTGACTTTTTAAGGATCTGCTTTAGTGCTGTAGTTGATCATGTTAAATCTGTTTTGAATCCACCGGACCATCTATTTTACATTAGTAACAACCCAGTTGTATTAAGAAAATCCAATTTAATGATGACCCTATTAAGACAGTGTTAATGTTAGGGTTGATTGGTATAGCAGTATTTGAAAAAGATGCAGTTCATTCCTAAACTCCTCTGAGGTTGGTAGCTGATGCAAAGTTTTAGTTTTACACAAGCAGCACAGTTTTGTTGTCTGCTCTCAGCTTTTTTACCCCCCGAGTTGGGCGGGATAGCAGTCAAAAGTGGGCAGGTACTCAAATACGAGTGTCAAATCTACGTCACACCGGCGTCAAAAGCTGATCCGCTCATTTTGCAAGCCTTTTAGCTTTTATTGCTAATTACGGGCAATCGAAGAACCGCATAGACCAAAAAAACAAAGTTTCCGCTTTTTATGCATACCATAGGTCAAAAAATGACATGGATTAAGTTTGACTAATCCGTGTCCTTTTTTGACCTATGGTGTGCATAAAAGAGTGGAAAATTTGTTTTTTTGGTTGCCATGAGATTTTTATCCCAAATGGCTGCACTGATTCATTATTTATTCATTTAATTAAGACACAAAATAACATGTACATTTGAAAAATGTGTATACAATAAAAATACTGTAAACAAAATGTACTGTCTACATAAATATAAACATAACATGAGTCAGAAATTTGAACATGGTTTCGCATTCAATAGCATGAGAAACCCTGTCCAAACATATGACTGGCAGTGTGTGTGTGTCTGCCAGTGTGTTTGTGTGCATTCGTGTGTATACAGTGGACCCTTGTTATTGGGAGGGCATGGCGAGTGAAAAACCACAAAGAATTGACACTTCTTCATAACCGCCATGGGAAAAACAATATTCTGAAAGAAAAAAAACAAGCAAGCGGGTGAATGGGCCAACGAAAAAATACAATTAAGCAGGGTATCAGGATTAATGGGATATGATAAAGAAAGTAGCAAATAGGTGAGTGTGTGTGTTCTACGTTTTTACCATGGTATTGAGTATCACTATATGAGTATCAGTTTTGACATAAATTATTCAGGTATCAAAGTCGGAATTTTAGTATCATGACAACCGAGTTTGTATTACTCCTCGGCTTGTAACACACAAGTGAAAAACATTCTGTTCGGTTCTTTTTGATAGTTCAATTGATTTTTGGGCAATATCAAATGAAGTAAATTTGTGAAATATGGAACTTTTAAATCATGTCACTCAAATGTAACAAATTAGTCGAAAAGATAATCACGGATTAACTTTTAACATTTGAGAGGGTGAATTTGTCCTTGACTATTTGATGACTATAATTATGCTGATTCCAGTTTTATTGTTTTCATACAAGTGTCCCATTAAATTACAACTTTGAATTTTCAATTATACAACCTCCGAGTGCCCCTTACCTCAGTTACCCCCATAAACCAATTGGAGTTAAGGAGTCACAATGTTCTGGCAAGCGTTAAATTAGATTACAGCCGAGCAAAAGCACAGGTCATCCTAAATGTGTAGCAGCCTCATCTCAAGACCGACTTGTGAATCTTGAGGAATAAACCACAGTAACATCTGATGGACTGTTTGTGCCACATCTGTATTTCACGAACCTTAAAATGTTGAGGTAATATTCCAGATTAGTTCTAATGACTGTGGTTGAGGAACCTTGTGTTACTTAGACATAAGACACTAGTGAAATTCCCCTTGTGCCTAACTCAGATGATCAGCATGATTAGGTTTCTTTGTTTGGTGACTTAATCATGTGACGTTTTCAGGTTGTACTGTCAGCTCGAGCATGAGGCCAATCTTAGTGCTCTCTGTTGACATAATCCCTCTGCCATTTCTGTGGCTGGACATCAAATCCTTACAAATGTCGCTGGCTTTTGCCTCAAATTTAGAGTATCTACACCAAGAAAAAAAAAAAAATCAACCTTATATGACATGGAATGGGTCACGAAACCCTTTTGTTTGATTCGTAAAATAAGTTGGAGGGGTTGGCTATTGGAGATCCCTGAAGCAGGCTTTAGGGGCAGGTCTGATTCTCATGTGAAATGGGGAGGCTCTATAGCTCTCGGCTGACTTAACTGGGGCTGTATGGGTGTGTTGGCAGGGGGAGCGCCGGCCATGAATAGGTTCTTTGACTACCTCAGACTTGCCCTGAAAGGCAGGACAAAAACCCTAGGGCAACGGCTTAGAGCCTCACAGCTGAGCTCCAGAATGCTTGGCCCAGTCTTCCTCCCTCATTGCTTGATTTAAATACTACAGTGGCTTTCAGCATACTGGAGACGAAGGCTCGCATTCACATGGCCGCACATATGCCGCTGACTTTTCTCTGTTTTTCTTGACGGTTTATTAATGCCGATGCTCTCGGAATAAGTCCGCAGAACCTTTCTGACGCGGTGGGGGCACCAGCGAATCACTTAAAAGAGGAAGATTAGTATCACGTTGTTCTTATTAGACGGAGTTTATATTGATCGTCCCTAATTGTAGGCATGAGTGTATCGCTCACAATTAACACTGACTCTGCTTTGTGTCATTTTGGAGCATTTTACTCATCTCCACTCAAGATGGATGTGCTTATAAGTAAACAAGATTGAATACCTGTCAGGGTGCCCACTTCTAACAGCCTCATTGTAGACATGTGTCAAAAACAAAGTAAAATGCCACACATCTTTTCCTGCAGAGTTAATGGGGTTATTGGAGTCCTGAGCAGACACTCTCTCTCTCCGCAGAGTGTCTAGTTTCAGATGTCACTCAGAGCTTTGTTTGCCCCCCAGGGTGAAGGGTTAGAGGCCAAGGTTCAGGGCCAGTTGGCTGAGTGGCCACAAAAGCCCAAGCTATCCTCGGTACATCCGATCCCTTCTTCCACACCGGCCTTCTCCCACAATGAAGGGATCAGCTTGCAACATTTGCCTTTTCTTATTATAATTGAGAATTCATTTCACTTATGTTACAATGTAATAAGGCTAGCGTTTCACGGTGAGGTCAGAAATCTGCTTTCCATTTTGGCCTTGATACTTAAGAGTGTAAACCTGCACAATGTGTCGCACTTCCCCTTGCTGGAAGTTTTTTCCATCCGGCTACTGTGCCATTCCAATAGTAACTTTGAAAACGTGTTTTAATCGTCGTACTTTACACTTATTGATAGACAAAGATGGAATCTGTGTTTTTTTGGGCCAGACGACATTTTAGGCTCTTGGGCAAACTTTCACACCGGGTAATGAAAAAAGGTCTCGTGTTTCCTTTGTTTAAAACACCTCTGGAAGTTTGGGAGCACATAACCTTACCCTCATCAGCCCCCACCCACGATCTCAACTTTTCCCTGCCCCGCCACCACCCAAACATGTCCTCCAGCCAGGTTTATTATGCCGTTTCACGCAGACCAAAATTGCAGCTGCATGGAGAACAATCTGGAGCACATTAGCACAGGCACTGTGATTTATAAATTGTTTCTCAGGCCATAAATCCCTGCTGTAATTGTGCGCAAGCACCCCTCTCCTCCTCCGGTCACTCCCCCCTTCACTCTCACTCGCTCTCTCTTTCCCAGTGTCTCGCTCAGAACAACTTACAGTTCTTGGTTTCGCTCTAATTGTTTGCAGCAGTGTGCAGTTTGGACCGAGAAGTTCGGTAAATGGTGGCACAGATTTGAGGTTTCAGAAACAGCTCTTCAAGAAAGATAAACTTTCCTACTTGCATTCTGTTCATAAACCCTGAGAGTGAGACTGTTGTTGTTGTTTTGTTAAAATAACAAAATGTGAGTGGTTGCCTTTTCATGCTTTGCATTCCTGGATTCTGTGCAATTGTAAGGGGACGCTCCTGAAAAAAGTCTGCAGAAATCTGATATTAAGAGCATAATCACCTTGAGGTTTTAATTAGAGTGTACTAAAACTGAACGATAGCAGCAGCTGTATATATACTTGAAACTGTCAAGTTTGGCGCAGTGTGTGAAACATTGAACTCTTTTTAATTGACCAAAAAACATCTGCCAGTATGCATATGAGGGGAATTTTCTTATACCAACACATACATTATTCCTAGATTGCAAAGAATCTTTGTCAGTATGATGAAAGCTAAATAATCTTACAACAGAAAAATTTTTGCCTTGCAAAAAGTTAAAAGAAGCCAAGTTAATTGGACAGCCATATATCAATGGGTCGTGATTCCATGCTCAATACCACAGCATGATGGAAATCCAAACTGCAAGTGGGGACTTTTAACAAATGTTTGAGATTTAAAAAATGCTTGGCTGCTTTCCAGCTCTCACTGCAGTCTGCTGACAATACGCATAGCTAACCCTGGGGAATGTCACGGCAGTAGGTCGGGTTCTGTCTCGTACTGAGAGGATGAATGTTATGAATATTGCGAGAAACATTTCTTGTCCTGTTTCTACCATGGCGTTGTATATCAAACCACTTGAAGCCAGAACATTTTCTTTACTATTATATGTTTAATTTAATTAGCACTGGGAAGGTGGTATTTGACCAAATCATTTTGCTTAGAGCGCCTATAGTTTTTTTAAATAACTTTTTCCATCACCTGTGTGAAAGTATTTTAAAATGCACAATTCCCACAGGCGTGTGTGGCGGAGCATAGTTGCGGCGTACAAAAATGCACGTGTGTGTGTGTGCGTGCGTGTGTGTGTGTGTTTGAGTGGGACAAAGCTGGTGTGCAGGTGGTGAGCAGGCAGACAGGAGAGTCAGAGTGGGTTTAACAGTGGGGTGTTAGGGATGTCAGGTAGTAAAATGTGAGATGAGGCAGGGCCCAGAAGTCTGTGGGCCTGGAGATTTGTGCTCGTGTTCACAGAGCAAACACAGGAGGCATCTGCAGGCAGCTGTGTGTGTGTGTGTGTATGTGTGGAAGGGAGGGGGTGCTCACATTCGGGACAGGGGGTGGGGGTGGCTTGGGGAAGCTGGGTGGTGTTAGGTGGTGGTGAGGAGTGGAGGGGAAGGAGGCATGGGGGTGGACTAGCAGAGTGAACACAATCAGCCCTCTGTTTTCATAAGACTTGTGGTATGTGCGAGCAGAAACAAATGTGTTTAATTTAGTCACTTAAAAAAAAATCTTTTGCCTTCCCTACGCGTACTTCTGGCCACTTCATTGTTTCAAACTTGTTCAATGCCTTGTCTGTTGTCTTCGACTCTTTTTAAGGAAGTGTATTTAAAGGAAAAGCCATGAAAAATCTGTCCCCCAACTGAGAAAAGCAAGATGGCGGTGGGGGCTTGTGGAGTAATCATTGTGCCGCGCTATTCACCCGGGTCATTGTGAGCAGGCTTATCATTACCTCTAATGCTTAGGCAGGAAATTCTGCATTATATCAATCAGTCTGGGCTCAGTTATAAATGAAAGGTTCTCACTTGTGCACCACTGGCGTCGACCCAGAGGTACACACTCGCTATATATTCCAAGTCGAGCTTTACTGTAAAACTCCAGCCGAGTGCAGCTAACCACCTTATGTCCTGGAGTTAATTACACAGACGTTTACGGCTGTGAATTTCAATGAAATAAGCCTACTCCCTGAACAATAAAAAACTTGTGTTCCTGTGCAACTGGACAAACAATGGCACAGGATACAAAACGTGACGACACCTTTGACACTGGAGGTGTATGCAGTCTTGACATGAGAGCATGCTGACACTGAACAGAGGTGCCGGTGACAATTGAAAACAGATCTCCAAGGTTTAAGAAACCACGTAACTAACTTCGTGTAATTGACTTGAACGGCTTTACGCCCTCCTCTCTGTCTTTATGAGATGGCTTCGCTCCTACCAGATGCATAGTAGTTATGTTCTGGGGTGTTTAATTACACCGTTAGTTTGACATGACCTGCTGCTAGCACAATAACTCAGCTATTCATCACGTTAACCATAGTTAAAAATGTTTTTGCCATTAAAATGAACTGAAAGTCAGCTAGCTACATGGTATAGCAGCACATGCGAGCTCTGAGTTAACGCTCTAAAGCTGTGGATACAGGAAGCAATAACTCAGGATCGTGTCATGCAAAAGGAAGAAAAAAAAAGAATCCTGCAAAAGCTGCTTGACTTGCAAAAATTCAAACTCACTGGGTTAGAATATTAAAGAAGCTCTTTTGGGGGTGGGTTTATCTTGGCCTTGTGTTTTGTTCATGCTGTTTTATAACTGAAACTGCAATAAATTCACTCCCAGGACTTTTCAAATAAAAACAGCTTGTGGGCCAATTTGACAATGTACAGATTATGCATGAGTCAGTCACACATTTTTAGCATATTGCGCAGTACGAAATGTGAACTATGACATTGCTGTTCACTGTTACAACAAACATTATTTTTCTCAAAATATTCTGGACTAATCTGAAAATCTCATTCGACAGAGGTGCGGGAGGCTCTGTTGCAATCATCTTAGAAATCTTGGAACAACATTGAAGCTGTGTTGTTAGGACCTTGCTTGGCGCTGCCTCCACTCTTCACTCTCTGCTCTCCCTCTTTGCACTAATAGTTCTTTTGTGTACAAGAGCATGTTAAGAGGCCAATGAGCCTGGCCTTAATAGGCCATGTTACCATAGAAACCGCAGCACTCTGGACGTCTGACCTTTGACCTTTTTTCTTTTTTTTTTCTTGCTGTGAATAAGAGTGCGGGGCGACCAAGCGGGTCACAATAGAAGCCCGGCAAACCGAGGGAGTGTCCCTGACATAGTCACTTAACTTCATTCCTCAGTAGGCTAATGGGCACTTCAAATGTGGTAGCCATTAGCAAGATGCTATCTCCAATACGGAACTGTGGGTTAATATAAAACAAAAGGACTATGTGTAAGAAACTAACAGAAGTGGCAAATGTTGCTTTTGAGTGTATTTTGCAGGGGAGCAAAAATACCCTGCATATAGAGTGCAAGAGACATGATGATGTCTTAAGAATAGGCTTACTTTCTACTCCGCCTTCTAGATATGTTTGTTATTTCTCTCTTTCTGTACCCTCTTTGTAGATAGTCTTAATAAATGGCTTCCTCCTTCACTAATCAAATTACTTCATGGTGGTGATGGGATAAGAAGGTCTGGTGGCCATTGAGAATTTTGCTTTGGCCCAATAGGGCTTTGCGGGACTGACCAGCTGAGCCGCTTGTCGTTTCCCCATCAATTACACACTAATTAGCACAATGACTACAGAGGTTTGCTTAAGTATTGTCAATGTAATTGCCTCTAATGTCGGCAAACAATGAGTTTAATGCAAACTTGGAGACAAGGCGGGGCTACTTATCGCCGTTGCTTTGTTCCGAAAGCTTTAATTGTTTTTTATGCGTAGATCAGGTTGAGGTGTCAATAGCCCTTGCATAAGCAGGTGATATCAGCAGAGCAAACCAGGGAGGGACTGTTGTGTCGGTGCCTGACAGGGCTATTGTCTGGAGCTGCTGTTCATATGGGCAGGGGACGGTAATTAACACCTCAGTCAAAAGAGCAAGCTGTGTGGCCCATTTGTTTGCTGTTGGGGGCTAAAAGAAAACAATGGGGAGGGGTTCTCCACACAGTAGGTGATTGACATTATCTGCCGGAGCGATCCGCCGAGGCATTCCTGCTGCTATGCTATTCACTACAAGTTAGGCGAAGCCATTTGACAAGCGCGAGGCCTCGTCTGAGCCGTCCCTTTGCACACATTCACCCTTTTATTTGCTCTTTGACTTTGTCTGATTGGATCGTTGCCGCTAAAGTTACCCGACTCCGAGTGTCCTTTTGAATACTATTTTAGATTGAATTTGCAAGATTTTCTGTTTTTCTGACTGTGCAATTATGATTATTGCTTTGCCACTGAAATGTGTGGTTAGTTGCTTGTACAGTTGTGGATTTTTTTTCTGTCCCTTTGGCAGAGCATGCGACTTAGTTTGACAGTAAATGTCCAGGCATCTGTCTCTTTTCCACACTGTGATGTTGGCCTGCAGGATAGAACCACACATTTCACAGATGACAAAGACTCTTGGCTGTGTTTTCCAGCACTCTGTGAGAGCAGTGCAACAATTAGAACCCCACTTTGGCAGGCCACACGCCCCAGAGCATATGTCATATTCACTCTTCAAAAAACCAAAGGGTTCCAGTTCCAGTTTGGAAAAACTCTGTAGCGTCTTTGCCACCTTTGTTGCATCTGGGTCCTGTGAAAGTAGCACATTGATTGATGTTTATTCTGAGCATTGGAGGCTGCAAGAAAGCCTGGAAGACAATTAAAGAATTGTAAAAATGGATCAGTTGAGCATCACTTAGCCACACATTTCTTTCAGTTGTAATAGTGCTTCCAACTCTCATGCTGCTTGAACCAGATTTGTGTATGGACCGGGACCATAAGTACGTTCCACTTGTATTAAAGTAAAATGAAGTTGACTAAGTTGGAGTTAACTTCAAATTACATTGGTTTGCTTTGCTGGTGGTTTCAAACTTTATAATAACACTGGCGAACAAATTTATATATATAGTTTTAAGTCAGAGAGATACAAGTAAACTTTTCTTGATTTTTTTTTGCACTAATTCAGAATCTGCCCTAGTTTCTTCTTTATCTAGTGCATGATATAATAATAATAATAATAATAATAATAATAATAATAATAATAATAATAATAATAATAATAATTAGAACTAAAGAACTAAATTCAGCAACAGGTGGATTTTTTAAATGAAAAATCAGCAATGAAGAACAACACATTTTAAAATCTTGATTGCGCAAGCTTATTATAGGTGAAAAAATGAAATCGTCTTAAAAACCTGATGTGCTTAAAAAAGACAAATTTTTTCTGAAACAACTCACATCCTCCTGTGCCCTCACGCCCCCTTTCATGTGTTTGTGAGTGGCATTCTGCTGTTTATATCATACACTCAGCAGCTAATGTGACAGTAAGCAACTCGGAAGTGTGTGAATTGCTCCATCGGGTGCGCTGGCAATTAAAAGAAAGATAGGTGCTGTTAAAAAAAGGGGGCCTTAGGGCACGTTCCTCATTCTTGGCAGAAAGCTGTCAAAAGTGGATGGATTGGGTAGGAGAGTCATGGTGGGCAGGGCTGGGCTTAACCAAATGCTCACAATGGCACTTGTTTCATTTGTGGAAGGCCTCATGATTGACATAGATTAGATGTAGAAAACTGCATTGTTTTGGATTTTATCCCCACAGTGCAGCATTCATTAGGCACCATGCACACAGTGACAGAAAGTTTCAATAGTGCGCTCGCAGTCAGTAAAAGCAACTGGCTCCTGACAGTTGTATGGACTTGGGCCCATTAGTTGGAAGCCACAATTCAGCCTCGCGCAGAATAGTGAAAATGAAGAGGGCTGATGTCAAGAAATTCCCCACTTTTTTTTCCCAAGAGAAAAAGGGTCCCCTTCCCCCTGGCCGGGTACGCTGTTGGACCCCAGCTGTCAGGAAACAATACCTCCGCCTGCTCGACAAACTCATTCCTGAAAATGTTTTTTTCCCCTCTTGTCCCTTTTCCCCTTCTGCTATAATGTCTTTTCCATTTTTAACCCACAGCCATCCAAGCTTCCTTCCTCCTTACAAACAGGAGTGATGAATGGTGTTTTAAAAATCCAAACGTGAAAGCATGACTCCTCCAGCCAGCTTGTTTGTCATCATTTATCCTGCACCAATTTTTGAAAATATATATATTTACATGTCTTGCCATTAAGTGTCACATTTAATCCATCCTTCAGCAGTTTTTGTGTCAGTGGAGATAAGCCTGCTGGTGAATGGGGATCCATTAGGACATTGCTGTGTAAATAAATGACAGTGGTGAAGCAACCTGGAATTCAGAGCCCATGAAACACAGATTCCCAAAAGCAACCAAAAAAAAAACGTTTTTTTTTTTTTTAAACATGGACACGGATGAGCAAAATTAACATGAAATCGTCCCAAGATGAAAAAAGAAACCCGCATGCATGACAAACTGCTGTACGCGACATTAAAAGTGATTCATAAACCAGATGGTCGAGACGTGCTTTTCAAAATTTGGCTTCATGCTAACTCGATTGCTGGAGGACAAAAAAAAAAAGTTGAACTTGTTGCGTTGTGCTGTAAATCAAAAGAGAAAAAAACTTGAGCACACAGCTCTGTATTCTGCGACCAATTGGTGAGTGCTACCGAATGCAAATAATTACACAATCTTTTGATAACTGTAAAGAAAAAAAAAATAGTGATAGAGAAGGTGGGACAAAAGGCCAAATCAATTGAGACAGAGTTTGCGTCATCTCTGCAGCCCAACCTTTGGTTGCACTCTTATTGGGGCTTCCTTCCAGCTGTCTCCTTTCACCCGCACTGCGATGGGCATTCACAGCTGGCCACTTGTTTTTCCTTGACAAACAGCAGTTTCACAGCCATCAACCAGTCTGCTTGTTGACACCAGTCACTTTCACTTCAATAATAGGTGTGGACTCTAAAGTTGAGTTGAAATAACTGAAGCCACAATGCATTCATGCAGACAAATCTTTTATCAATGTTGGCTCGTCTTGTTGTATCCCTTGAGCTGTTACTTCAATCTGCTACTCTGCCTTTTCTCCACAGTATTTGCAGATGAAATGGCCTCTTCTGGATGTCCCCAGCTCTGCAGGACTCAAAGATTCCCGCTCTCCAACACCAGGCCATTTAGTGAGTGCACAAAAATACCATAACACAGCAGCTGTTTACACCTTAATTGAAATATTTCATTGCATATGAGATCACATTTGGAGTCAGCATTCCCTATCTTTCACGATAGTGAACCGTTTGTCTTGATGTGTGTGTCAGAGATAAAGAGAGTTCTGTTTGACAAAAAAAAAAAAAAAAATCATGACCTGAAGGTAGAAAAAAAAAAAGATTTAAAATTTGGGGCGGGCAGGCGGGGGTAGTGGTCATTTAAAAAAATCCCACAAACTAAAGTCTGTGTAAGTATACATTCTCTAAAAATCACTCCATCCTGCATACTTGCTACTAATGAAATGTTATCTTCAGGCTACATCCTGAAAACTTTAATCAAATTATCAAACCAATCATGCAAGTTTACAGGAAGAATTCATTTTCAGTAAAGAAAGTAAACGCTTTAATCAAACTATCACCATAATGCAGTTATTTCCAATTACAGAGTCATAGTCTGCATTTGAATCTCCTGGTTCACATCGCTCCACACAAAGTTCTAAACAGCTGCAGCACCCAGGGGCAAACTGCTGACTTCTTTGTCTGTCAAAATGGCAATAACTCAGTTGCTTCCATAAAGCTCTCAAGTGTGACGCTCCATGCCCGTCTTGAACTTTCCCACACAGGTGTAAACCTGAAGTCCTGGTAGTGTCTCGCTGCAGTTAGATGATGCGTGGAGTCAGCAGACCCGTCTGGTTTGTGTTTGGACTGTGACGTGTGGGACTGAAAACATTATTTTCTTTTTAATTCGCTTAACTTTGCGTGACGTTCTTGGCAGCTATCAACATCCTCACCTGCCTGATTGTATCGATAGAGAGGTCATTCCAGGCATCACTTGAGTCACACTTAAGTAAAGAAGTGATTGTGATTCATCCGCTTGACCTCAGATACCTTTTCGCGACATGCTTGCTGAGTTTGTGGTCAATTTTCTGCCTTCCATAATCGCAGTGATGCACATGACAAAGTCCTCATCGAGCGCATTCAATGGGAAACGATTGTATTGGGTGCTGTTGGCCTGTGGGAATCCACCATTGACTACTCTCACTTGAAACCAAAGACAAATATTTTATTAGAAAAATGTTCTGACCTGCCAGTGACCCTGGTGACTTTTCTTTGACACTGGCTGCTTTTACAATATCACTGTGTGCTGCTCACTTCATTTTGAAAGATCAAAAAGAGATGAACAATAAAGATTTGGGTCTTTTGGAGAGCTTCTGAGTAGTTTTAGAAAAGAATCAGAAAATAGTAAAAAGTCACAGTTTTGTTTATCACATAAATATTTTTAAAGCCATATCTTAAAGGCATATCTTCTAGTCTATAGGGTATGACCTGTGACTGGCCGATGACCAGTTCAGGGTACAGCCCGCCTCTCCCACCCAATGAAAGCTGGGATGGGCTCCAACACACCAATGACCCTATATAATGCCATGTAATTTAAATATTATTTTATTTGGTAAAATACTGTCATTTATTTTAATTCAATGATATTTACTGACTCTAATGTTGGTAATTTAGGTCTAATACAAAGTAAAGAAAGGGAACATTTAGGAAAACTTCTGAAGATTTTGTAGCGAGGACTCAGATAGGAGACATTCACCATACTTTTCTGGTGACCATTTTATCTAAAGGTGGTAAATGTGCTTACCTTGAGTGAAAGTGTCCTTCCACCTCACTCTAGGCCAGGAGCCCACATTCCCCTCTGGTGTCTCGCCGCCGAGAAGGAGCAAGGCTGATTATGTGCTCATTACTCCAGCTGAGGAGCGTGGATGTAGGAGGGTAGCGGCAGGCTGTCTCTCCGAGCTTGCAGGCTCCCCGTGGCCCCCAACTTATTCACTAATGAGAGCAAAGGGAAGGGTGAGCACCCACAGGGGTCCAAGGATTACTGCCCAGGGCGAAAAGGGAGCGATAGGAGGGAGTGAGAATACATCAGTAGGGGCTGACTTCCACTCATTCCCTAACATGAAGTGCATTGTTTGGTTTTCTTCTAATAATCTACTAGAAAGGACTTAATGATTGTTTCTGGAAAATATTATACAATAGAATACTTGATATGCGTTATGATACTCAGCGTATAAGCTTTTCAACCTACTTGCATAAAAAGAGACTATCCTTCTATGTACGCCAATAAATCCAGTAATTATTCCGTGACATGTTTTTATATTCAAGTTATACTTAAAATATTATTAATGAATCATCACAGTCACAAGTATAATATTAGTTGGAATTATAATACTGTGCTAATTCTGGCAGAGTACAACAAGGGGTAATACTGTACATTGCAAATCATAATAATTGCTAGATAGGAATGTCAGGGAAAGACCAGTTCTATCACTATGCAGATTTGGTCCATAGGGCCTCTATGCAAATCAAAACCTCCTTTGGCCTGAGATCCTCAATTATTCAATAGACAGGTTTGTTTAGCATTCAGCGAGTATTGCATTTGGTCGGAATGCTAGCAATGGGAAGACTGGGCTAAAGGGAATCGTGTTTCTACGAGACAGGCGCTAGGCAAACAACGAGCAAACCCCAAAAGTCCTCATATGTCTTTGTGTTCAACTGGCTGCTTCTTTATGAATAATCCATCAAATGTGCCGCAGGGCCAGGTGATGCAGTACAGGGAACTTGTTATCCAATCAGTGGACTTGAAGAGTGGAGGTGCTGCTGTATGAATTACTCGTGCATCATTTTCAAAAACACATTGATTTGGGTGTACATTGAGGTCGTGGTACTTGGAGTCTTTCGTATAAAAGACCTCTCCTCTTTGTCGGTGCCCTCTGCTGTTATACTCGAGTAGTGGAAGCTGCGGCTCTTCAACGATGTAAAACTGACCAGTATCTGACCTCCAGATGCTTATCAGATCACAACTCAAATAGCTTGACATTGATGCAAGAATTCACTTATTGTTAGCGTTTTTTCGTCCTGTCAACATCTCATAAGTCATTTAGTTAGCAATTACTTCAAGTAATGAAATGATACAGTCAAGAGTAGCGGTCCTCTGATGTCGTCTATGCCTATCTGTATTTGTATATTCTTTAGGCTCAACTGTGAAGTGTGATTAATTCTAAATTATTAGTTTTTAACTGTGGCTGAAGATGCAACCCTGGAAGGTTTTCACTTGTCGGTGTGGTTAGCTTTCACTGGCTCGTGTTTCTTGCCAGAAAGCTGGCTAGCTCTCATCAACCTCCATTCTGGTGGCACAGACGAGTGATTCTCTACCATGTTGTGGTTATCCTGCTGCACCTTTGACTCTTTTCCACCTGCCATGCGGGTTTAGCCATTCATTTTCCCATTCAACTGTAGCAGCCTCAGCGGACCTCCAGCCACTGCTCTGCTGGACAGCGTCCCGTCCATCTCTGTGTTCTGACCACAGCATGGACTCTTTTTGTTTCATTTTTAACGTACTGTAAAGTGTATTTGAGTGTCCAGACAGGAAAGTTATATAAATTAGACAGATTATGATTACTTATATTATTGACAGATTTGTATTTTTATAATGAGGTCTGCAATTAACAAATATTTTATAAATAATTGAATCAGGTTTGTAAATCGAATTTGAAAAAAAAAAAAATAGAACCACATTTTAATTTCTCTCCCTATAGTCAAAACTGGAACATTTGCAAAATTACACAAATTTGAGAATATCTACTGTTGAGAGGTTAAAATTATAGTGATGTAGACAATTTAAACAAAACAATATCTAATTGATTATCTAATTATTATTAAAGTGTTATGTAACACACTTTCAACAGTTCTGTGGAGAATTTCTTGGCTTGCATAATTCAGGGTGGAAAAAAATTGGGATCCATCATGAAATCAAATACATTAGCAGAAATGAACTGAATACTGATCTTTATTATCCCACTTTAAAAAGGAAAGACCTGGCTATTGTATTTGAGTTGAAATTATACGTGTTTTTTCTAGTTAAAATGTATGCAGAATACATGTTAATATTTGTTAATATGGAATGTATTAGGCAAAGAAATTGAGATGATTAGAGTCCCGCAGATGCTGTGCTGATTGTGCGTACCCCTCTTAATTTAATGACCCTTGCGGATTTTCACACCACTAGTTGGCGACTGCGGTAATATGATGCCACTCTGCTCTTTATTATTCTAACCCTGGAATATTGCTGCCATTGACCTTTTCCGAGGCAATGACCAGACGTAAAACACGCGTTGTCTTTGACGAATGGCAGTATTTGTAGCGGTTGATTTTAAAGACATAGGACACGGTCGGTCTCCCTCTCACGTCCGCTTCCTGTTGGCGTTGACAAACAAGGCTTGGATTGCTCAGCATGCCAGGCATTCTTTTCACCCTGTCTTTCCTGGAGTTTTGAAAGGCCTCTGAGCCTCCCACCCAGAATCGCCAAGCATAAAGACACACAAAGCTGCAGGGTTATTCAGTTTGTTCTAAGCTCTCTTCCCCATCGGCTGTTTGCCTAGTAATTCAATTCAGATGTGCAGGATCCAAAAACATGTTTGCTTGAATGAAATCCACCCCTCCACCCACATCGACGAAGGACTGTGCTTTTCTTAGCGCCATTCCAAGTTGGACAGCCAAGCGAGGTACTGCCACCTTGGCCTTTTTAGTTAAGCGTCAGAACTTCTCAGGTTGATTTTCTCTGCACTGGCTCCTTTTCTGTTTGCTTTTTTTTCCCTATTAAAACTTCCTGTTACTATCACTACAAGACCAGTCCTTGCTGTTTTTAAACACCAGCTTAGAGGTATGCACCACTGCGATCTTGTTTGTAGAAAGCACGTCTGTGTAAAGAGCATGGTTTCTATCTGCCATTGTCAATACCATCTGGTTCCAGGTTGTTTGTTATGTGTCCTACCATGTAGATGTTGTTTAGAGGCAAAACACAGCTCGTGTTACATGTGGTTTCCTTAGTACACTTTGGGTCATGAGTACTGCTATATGAAGCTGACATAAGCTGAAGTATTATTAATTTGTACTTTGCACAAATAAAGTCAATTAAGCCATCATTGTTAAGGTTTGAGCTATGATTATGTCATTAATCTTGCTTTTATTGTTGTTGTACCAGTGCTAAGTTTAGATGGAAACAAATATTGAATTCATGTATCCTATAAAAAACAGGTTGTGATAGCTCGGTCATTTTGTCAGGCTGAACTCAAAGGCAGTTTGCAGTTGAAAGTCGTGCTTTCAAACTCCAAGATATGTTTAGAGCACAGTATTGGCGTATTCCAGCCAATGAATTATTAATAGGCAGCATTTCAAATTCTCACTGAACTGCTTCCCAAAATGTGTTGGCACCCAGGTCTAGAGGTCTCAAACAGCCCTCACAATATAGGGAAAATTCCAGCATATCGTACACAAGTAGAACAACAAAGCACAACTCAAATATACATGACATGTGGGAACCTGGGATTCCAACCAAGCAAGTCCACAATAATTCTGGCTTGAAGCTTCATCAAAGCTTCCTCTTAGTTTTAGGGGGAAAAATGTTTTTAGTAAGTAAACGTTGCCCTTAAATGCTTTGGGTCTGCGGAAACTAAAAAATCCTTGAGCAAAGTGAGCTTAATATAGCCATGTTGAACAACAGCAAATATTTTCCTTTCTCCATCTGGCATCACCAGAATCAATGTATCCTTCAGACATTGCAGAAACCAATTTGTTTAAGATTTAAAAGGAGGAAACGGCAGGGCTCTCCTTAAAAAAGGCAAGAAAAAAATGGCGTGGCTGAGATTTGGAACAATTCGAAGCATCGTGAAGTAAGAGCGTGTACAAATGGTTCAATGCAAACCTTGTTCCCTTCCAGACCACGTTGGAGAGACGAGAGGTTGGGAAGGGGGTGGGGAGGGATATTGAAGAAAGGTTAGTCTGGATGAACAAGACTCTTTTCTCCCCCCTCCCTCCCCCCTCCCCACCCCTTGACCCTCCCATGTGACAAGTTGAGCCAACAAGTGCTCTATTCAGCAGGCAGCCAGAGGGAAATGACTGCTAGGCTGAGCGTTGCCTAATGAAAGTAGAAACTGGTTGTTATTAGCTTCATCCTCATTTGGAGTGCCAACTCTGGTCAGAATTTTTGTCGAGAAATGCCCATTTTTTATTGTGATGTTACGTTTGTGCTAAAAAAGAACCATGCTCTAGTAAAGGCAGGTTTTTATCTCAGGATTTGCAGTTCTCCACAAGGAACTTGGAGTGTTTTTGTGAGATTAGGGTCATACGTAGCACAGTGTGCCAGTGTAATCCAACCATTTGTGTCGATTTCCCACATGTCCGTCAACTTACTGCCATCAGACTGAGTGGGAGATGATGTCTCCAGTTGTTTACCGGCATTAAGTTTACTTTAGCCTGATTGTGGGTTACCAGTGTGACATTTGGACACGGTGGTGCTGTTGTTTTTCTAGTTGGACTGAACAAACAGTTCTTTCCTTTGCTAAATGACTGTAATGGTCTTGGCATGCGTCTGCAAGGCTCTTTAAATGTTCTTTGGTTCTGATCCAGATTGCATCAGAGGAACGGTCAGAGTATACACATGCTGAGCATGAAGGCCTTTCACAAATGAAGGCCTATTCCTTTGATTAAACAATAGTACACTGGTGAAATGTTTTGTGGAGAAGCATCAATATTACCCGAGCCAGTGATCTCCTCCTAAACGTTGTCTATTCTTTTTGTTTTTTCTTTAATCAACAGTCAAATAAAGTTCCAGTGGTGCAGCATGCCCACCATGTTCACCCGCTGACACCCCTCATCACATACAGTAATGATCACTTCTCGCCTGGCACGCCACCGTCACACCTCTCTCCGGAAATACTTGACCCAAAGACAGGTAATGCATCATGAATGAAAGTAATGTAATTAATTGATTAATTAAGTGGTTATTGTTGGAATCTATTGTCAATTCTACTACCATGCATAGTGAAGGGTACATTTTTCCATGCATTAAATTCTGTTTGAGAATAATGTCTCACTTAGGCAACTAAAGTATGCTCTGCGCTCATTTTAAAAGTTTTTTTTTTTTTTGTCTGTGACATGTATAGGTATTCCTCGGACACCTCACCCATCAGAACTGTCTCCATACTACCCCTTGTCTCCTGGTGCAGTTGGTTCTATTGCCCACCCGTTAGGCTGGCTCATGCCACAGTAAGTTTTTTACCAGTCTAAAAAAATAACAAACTTAAGTGCAATATTTGTCTTGTGATGCAATGAAAAAAAAATGCTTTAGACTCCAAATACTTGTGATGAGTTATCGGTTACTCACAGGAAAATAGAAACAATTCTGAAACATTCTAGGAATCATTTGCTATGGTGCTTTTCCACAAGCAGGGGATTTGAGTTGATGAGTAGGGGATTAGTTCTGCTAGGCTTGCTGTCAGCTGTGTGTGATCCACCTCACATTTCCCTCACATTCTCCTATCTCCCAGGCAGGGCCAGCACATGTACTCCATCCCTCCTGGGGGATTCCGTCACCCCTATCCAGCACTAGCTATGAATGCATCCATGTCCAGGTGAGTGACCCAAGTTCAGCAACACTTCCACTTTCCCATCATTTGGTTAATGACTTAGGTTTTTGATAAACAATTGGTTCACAAACTATTTTTGGTTCTTGATCAGCCTGGATCTGTAAGTCTTAGTTGTACTTTTTCTTGTGCCACGGAAATATCATTGGCTCAATATGACACATATTACAGTTATCTTTATTATTTTACTCAACTTATCCCTTGCAATGGCTCCAAAGAAACTGAAAACTGCTAGCTATAGTAGTATTAGAAACCTTAAGTTTTTTATTTTTTAATGTTTTACTTGTAACTGAACAACGACAAAATTAATAGGTGCGGCTGCTTTTTTTTTTTTTTTTTACCGAGCACAGACGACTTTCTGCCACCAAATTATCCAATGATGCAACACAGCCCTAAATATGGTAGACATGTATTGTGCTGTTTTCTAAAGAATATGTGGCCTCGGTCAAAGAAGCACTCACAGTGAGAAAACCATGGCTGAGTCATTATAAAAAAAAACACTATGAGTTATTTTGTGCGGTATTGGAGTATTATACAGCATATCTTGGCACGGTACACAATTTACTTAAACAGTTCATGAGTATACAATTCTTATTTTGTCAAATAGCGAATTTCACCAGATCTCTTCCAAACCACTGAATCAACCTCCATATTTAGGGTAAAGCTGACTCAGTCAGTATGCATTTGCTGATTCTGCATCCAACTAAGGAGGGAAACAAGGCTTCGTTGTAGTGTCTGCCATGATACATGCAACTTTACTAAAAGACTTAAAGCCGAGGAATTGTCCAATCTAACAGGCCCTCGTGATAGTTGGGTCATGGTGCTTAATTTCTCCCACAGAGATTCATTGTATAAAAGCATTGGGAAAAAGTGAAAGATACTTTAAAAAGGTGTTCTGTTCTTTGTGGAAGGTCGTTAAAAGAACTCTCCCTGGTCTGGAACATGGCAAGGAAAGTGGTTTCAGGTGTCACGGCCATGCTGTGACCATGGTAGCAACACACTGCTTTCTCTAGCTATTGCTGAATAAAAGGGTCTTTTGAAAAAGTCTTTATTTGAACAAAAAAGCAAGCATGTAACTGTATGATTGTCGTCTAGACAGACCTGAGTTTCAAAGTCGAGACGGTGCAATCTCTCAATGTGGAGTTCATGGACTTTTTTGTTTTGTTTTACTCCCCTCCCCTTTTTGTCCCTAGCTTGGTGTCCAGTCGTTTCTCCCCTCACATGGTGACTCCTCCACCACACAGCCTCCACCAGACCGGCATTCCCCATCCTGCCATTGTGTCGCCAGCCATCAAGCAAGAGCCCAACAGTGACAACACCACCCCATCAATGCACGCGTAAGATGAACTAGCTTTCCGAATTGAAATCCTTTTGCTGTAGCAATCAACTTTATTAACATCATCTCTCCAACGTCTCGGATCAGCAGGAAATCTCCCATCCCTCCCAAGAAAGAAGAGGACAAGAAGCCTCATATCAAAAAGCCTCTGAATGCTTTCATGTTGTATATGAAGGAGATGAGAGCCAAAGTAGTGGCAGAGTGCACTCTGAAAGAGAGTGCTGCCATCAACCAGATCCTCGGAAGACGGGTAAGTGGCCCACGACAGAGGTAGTATGCGTTTTATCTTTTGTCCACTGGGATGTTTGACTAAACCTTTGAAGTACGTATGTATTTCTCTGTTTTTTTCCACAGTGGCATTCCCTGTCAAGAGAGGAACAAGCCAAATACTATGAGCTGGCTAGAAAAGAGCGGCAACTGCACTCCCAGCTCTACCCTGGATGGTCAGCACGAGATAACTACGTGAGTAGGACAATTTCATACGATCTCATTGTTTTTAATCAAAAGTGGAGCCGTGCACATTAAACCCATTTTTATTATGTGTGCAGGGAAAACGGAAAAAGAGGAAGAGGGACAATAAACCAGAGTCTAAACCAGAAGGTAATGAATCTCTCACTTATAGTTCCCTATGTAACAAAGCTCAAGTGCAATGAATACTCTGTATATACTTTTGTTTTGTCAATTTTCTTCTCTAACACTACCTTCTTCAATCTATACTTTGACAAGCAGCTTATGAGGTACAGTGCCAATAGTGGCAGGTATGTCTGCTGTTGTACAACAAATATAAGTTGCCTAAACTCTAAGGGCCCTCTACATTTGAGTGTATCATGCTTTTTTAATTCATTCATGTGAACCCGTTGAGTATTTAACATTTTTCACTTTGCAAGGTGAACATTTCATTGCTTCCATCCCCACTGTTTTAATAATCACTCGTCGACTTCTGTCTCTGGCGGCGTTGAGGGACGTTTTCAAGCCAGCGTCAGATCCATTATTCAAATGCTTCCATCTCTCCTTTGTGTTTGTCAGACTTCTCAATAAGAAGCAAGAAACAGTGCGTTCAGTACCTGCCTTCAGAGAAGATGTGCGACAGCCCGGCATCTTCCCACGGAAGCATGTTGGATTCACCGGCCACCCCCTCCGCAGCGCTGGCCTCCCCGGCCGCTCCTGCAGCCACTCACTCGGAGCAGGCCCAGCCGCTATCGCTCACTACCAAACCAGAGGGGCGCATGCACCACCACTTCTCTGTACTTGGAAAAGCTTCAGGAGGATCATCTTCCGCCTCCTCATCTTCCTCCTCATCTTCTTCCTCACAGCCGACCATTTCCATCCCAATCGGTACATCCGGTAGCCAGTCGACTACACCCATTCTGACCCGGCCGATCCCCTTCACATCTCTGCATCCTTCCATGCTCTCACCCCCCTCGCCTTTCCATCAGGCAGCCCTTCACCCCCACCATGCCCTGTTCCAATCGCAGCCATTGTCCTTGGTTACCAAACCAACTGAATAAATCTACAAAAACACATTTTCTACCATTTTTAAAGAGGAAGTCAACACCATTTTTGTAATAATGTTATGTGCAGCCCATCTAATCCAAACAGGATCTTCTTATCAATGTTTTGTTTGTGGAATATGAATTAAACAGGCAAAATCCACCTGTTTTGAGATGAATAAAAACGGATGAATTTTGCTGCTTAACTCATATTCCACTGATACAATATAAATCAGAATGCCGTGTTCAGACGAGTGGGGGCATGTACATTATTGTGAAGAATTTTGGGGGGTTAACTTCCTCTTTAAGCTGTATATTGCTTCTCTTTAAGATAGGTAGTAAAGCAACCTTTTTTCTAAATAAAGAAAAGGAAGAAATATTGGTCAATATTTGACTGTCTCCTTTTCTAGACCCCTTAAAGAAATAAAATGTATTTTTTGTAAAGTTCACTGCAGAACCGCTTTCGTTTTGATGCATTTATCCAACAAACCTCTTGTATAAAAGAACCAATGTACATAGAGTTTCTTTATAAAAACAAAAATCGAACAAAAACACATATTCTTTGTAGCCAAAATCTGATTAATGTTAGCATTGTTTTGTTCTTGAGCTGGCCAATAATTTTGCAGCCCTGTTTTCAATTCACGTGTGTGCCCCTTCTTTGACATGTTAAATAAACATTTGAAATTGTTTCTTACAGAAAATGTTTCCTGTTTTTCATTTTAGTCGATGCGTTTGATAAAATGGATTTTTATGCTGTGATATGGTCATGGTTAATACTCTCGTGACCACAATAAAAGCTTTATTTAGAAGTGTTTTATGAAACTCACACTTAAATTATGGTCCAGAACAATATTGTTTGTTTGAAACTGGAAATACAAATCTTGCTGAAGCTGCCACAAGGTTTAATGTTTAATAAAGCACAATTAGGCAAATCACATTGGATAATGAGAACCCGCACCAGGCTGACAAAAACTTAAGCCTGAAGTAAACACAAATAAAATAATAATGAACATCTGCTCATTCTCAACATATAGTGTCCCATATCAATGACAAAAAAGGAGGTCAACCCAGCACAGTGAAACCTGCTTGGGATCTCTTTTCCTCTTGCACTTTTACTGCATCTTTATTCACCATTTGGCAAGCAGCTTAGGCTTTAATTAATTCAGAGGTAATGGGTTGTAGCCCTTGGGACCTCATTAGGCATTTCAATTAGTGAAAAACACACAAGGTAGGTTACAGTTTTTGGTGCCTTTGGAGATGAAGCGTTATGCCAGAGATGGGCCAATTATGTTGGAGTGTGGGGACTAACCTGGACAAACACTGATGCCACCCCAACATCTTTGCTTGGATGCATCAGTAACATCTAGTGGAGTACTTGAGGGCTGGAAAATCGACCCAATAAATGTGTTGCCAATGAAAGCAGAGATTGTTATGATAAATAATACACCAAGCTTGTAAGTGGAGAACTGTGCAATCTTAATGTGGTCCAATAAGAGCATTATAAAAGAATAAAATATACTATTACAAATATATTAATTGTCAAACTGCACAATATCATAATGAAAGTGTGTGAAATGTGTTAGTTTCCTACATGAGTCACACATACACTAGAAAAACCTCAGAAAGCTTTACAATAATAAACATATTGCTAAAGTTGAAATTAATAGTACAAAATGTCAATTAAAACAGAACATTTTTAATGTAAACGTATAATTGATTAATACAGCTCTTGTATTAGATTAGATAATGTAATATATGATATCAGTTACTACTGAGCCTGTAAAAAAAAAAAAAACATCACAATGAATACTATCAATCCTCTTTGTTTAGTTATAAACAAATAGCAGCCGTAAAAAATTCCAATATGTTTTTGCAATCTTTTATTCAAGGCCGAAACGTGATGCCGCAGCAGCTGACCCTAAGCCTGTCACTTAAACCTCACAATGTGTCACTTAAATCATAGGTAACGAGTTGTCAAAACAGTCAGCAACTCATGTCTCCCCAAGGCCACACATGGAGTCGACTAAGCCGGAGGTACCCTTATTATGATATTATAAGAAGGAACTCAAAATATGCCGCTTATTTCAGACTGTTCATCATCTCAAAGGTAATAACATTGGCGACGACAGCACAAGTGAAAGAAACTCAATATAGGAGCTGCATCAATGTAACTGCTTAATCTGGTCAGGAAAGTGTTTTGCAACATATTTACTGTAGCCGTTGTAGTTCGTAGCACTATTTGATATTAAAAGAACTGACAGACATTGTTTTTTTTTAATTTAATGTGCAAGAAGAAATATGTGAACCCTATGAAATTCACACATATTTCTGCAGAAATTGGTCATAATTTGATGTGATCTTCATCAAATCAACACATCCTTTTTCAAATACCATGAGTTGGCTTCTGCCTTTGTGGAGCTACGTATGGCTGGTAGTGAGCTTAAGAACCTTGTTAATGTATTATTCATACCGATTTGACCTCATAGATGGAAATGCTAATGTTTGTCAAGAATGAGAGGGATTATTGGACTTTTCAAATGTCAAATAGCACAATTAAGACATATTCATTACAAGACCCAAGATCCCTGACACCACGCTGAGATGTAAAATACCTTAAATTAACATTAGAAGATGGATCTTATCTCATATATTACCATTACTCGAGCATACATTTATTTATAGGATGCCTTAAAGGTATTCAGTGGGAAACTTGAATAATTTTTCGTATGTTATCTTGTATCATGTAAATTGCCTAAAATATAATTTTATTTATAGCCCATACAGTGCATGCCTCCTTCTATCAAACACTGACAGGAATATAAATTATTGAATAAAATAGTTATGCTGTGCAGATTGCTGTAGAAACAAGACAGGGAAATGCATCACATGCAGTATTTTTTTTTATCATTCTCTGTATGTCTTTTGGCAATAATTACATTCATCTTGTCGTTCTGAGGTTGTGGGTTTGAATCCGGGCTCTGGCCTTGTGCACGCTCTGACCTTCATCCAGGTACAATAGTTTTCTCCCACAAAAACATGCATGGTAGGTCAAGTGAAGATTCTAAATTGTCCATTCTAGGAGTGAATGGTTGTCTATGTGGGCTCTATGGTATGTTAGCGATCAATCCGGGAGTACCCCACCACATAATTTTCATTATGTGCATCCACTCTCCCTTGGTCTAGCAATGGGATGAATAGATGGCCTTCAGACTCATGACTCACCTGATCTCCTCCAGATGCTAGCTAGGCATGGGAAGACACTATCAATGTACTTGTAAGTCATTTGAGGGAGTGATTCTACATTCTTGCACATGCATTTCTGCTCTCCCTAACATGCCATCCTCAAAGTAATGGCAGGAGGTAAAATGCAAGGATGTCTACATTTAAGAATAACTTATGTGGAAAATGAAGATGGACACATTTTTATGCAATAATTCTGGGAAAGGTGAGGAAAATGATAAAAAAAAAACTCATGATGGTTACTTTAAAGGTTGTTTCTCATTGAAACAACAGTGCCTCAATTATTAGCCATACACGCTTGTCTTTTTTTCCACGAGGATTCGTCAAGTACAAGTTTTCATTTTTTTGAAAAGGGTGAAAAAAGAGTTGCGTCCTCGCGATATAGCACTGACATCTAGCGGGGAATTTAATATGATCATTTACATAACTTCTGCCTCCAGGCTCTTGATGTCAGTGACGAGCATTTCGTGTGTAAACGGAACATAGAAGAAGACTCTGATGCGTACACGGAAGAAAGAAGCAGACGTGCTTCTGACGCTGTCAAAGCTGAGGTGTCCGCTTGTATTTGTCAACGCGGATTTTCACCTTAGCAAAAAGATTTGATCGACTGGTTTGATTCGTTAGCTTTCCATTGCTGACATCATGAGGTTTATTTTCTTGGCATGTGTTACAGTTGTGTTTTCCTCCAACGTGATAGGTGAGTGGCGTTTTACATGTAAGCGTCGTTCTTAACATTGTATTGTGTTGTATCTTTCGTCGATTGAAGTGATTGTTATTCAAGTAAACTCAGCAGGGCAGCGATATGAATTAGATGAGACACAGTAATAGTGTCAAAAAACTCAACTGTAACGACGATGCGGGGGGGAAGCATTTTAATGTTCTTCCGCATTTGATGTGGAACTGTGTAGACCAGTGTCTTAGATGAATATCATAATCAATAAACTTAAATTTATATTTGAACTGACGTTTCATTTCAGAAAGGTCTATTAAAACTTCAATCTCCGACAACAATGTTGACTCCTACCCTAAGAAATCAATTAAACCATTAGCAGGACATTAGTGACGATAGAATAAAAGGAACGGTATACATTACCTCATCTGTTCAATTGATTGTGATGCGGAAAAACCGTGCCACTGACGTAATTGAAGCTAATCATATTGTATCAGACTGGCTTCAAAAGTATGGTGAATATTTTTTATCGTTGGCATTTGACAACCATAAAGTATATTGTTGTGGCTTTAATGATGGAGATACATGAATGAATAAATGGTGGGAGACAATTCATTCTAATTCGGAAACACCTTTTATATTATTGAAGCTCTTGGAGACTGAATCAAGGAATACATTATTTTATTGGCATGATCTATTCAGAGAAATAAAATGATACGATTCCATGATGGCCTGAAATTCATGATTAGGTTCCTTGTTTGGTTTTGAAGGGAAATAATCATTGTATTCTTTTTTTGTAGGGGCCACAGCACTTTCTGATAAGGATAAACATGACTCGGTTACATCAGTCAATCAAAAGGTCGGATCTGATCAGCAAGATCTGCATCTTCACCATGATGTTAATGCACCTGAAAAGAAGGCCCTGGAAGGCTTAGAGCCGCCTCAACCTCCCACACAGAAAGAGACAAAGGATAAGGTTAATGAGGGTTTGCCAGTGCAAGACCAGGTGCCTGAAGCAGTTAAAAAGAACGATTTGTCGAAAGAAGCTTCCAAGAGCAAAATAACTCCGGCGGCTCCAGAGATCAAAGAAAAGATCACAGAGGTCATAATATCAGCGGACCACAAAAAGGACGCAAAATCAGGAAATGAATTGGAGACGCATACCGAACCTGTAAATTCAGGAAGAGAGACCACAGCCAAGCCAAAACCTACAGTAGAGCTTACACAGGAGGCAAAAACGGAGGGAGACGTGGGGTTAAAATCAGAAGAACCTGGAAACAACGTGGAACTTGAAGGGAAAGCTGAACAGGAACACAAGTCAGCAGAACACACAGAAGAGAAACTAGGAAATCATGGAACGGAGGATGAATCAGAAGGAAATCCTGAAAAAGATAAATCAACAGAGCACACAGAAAATGAAAAACCAGGAGAGCACGCAGAGGAGAACGAACAAGGAGAGCACGCAAAGGAGACCAAGCAGGAAGTGGAGCCTGGAAAAGCCACATCGAAAGAAGAGCATGCAGAGGACAAATCAAACGCAAATCAGGGCAAGACGACACAAGTGAAAAAAGCTGACAGTGATGGAAAACCTGGAGATGAAGGTGCAAATAAGAAAACAGGAGGCAACCATCAGTATGGCAGAAATGATGAGATAGAAAGTAGTCATTTCTTTGCATACCTCGTCTCGACGGCAGTGGTGGTTGCTGTGCTCTACATCGCTTACCACAACAAGCGCAAGGTACGTGGCCTCTGAAAATCTGTTTTTCACACTTGGAAAACAAGCTACATTGGCATAAAAGCACCACATGGAAGTATTTATATTTCACACAATACAACAAAAATAAATTCTAACTTTGCCGCCGGATACTCTCATCCAATACTAACAAATGTTTTGCTTAAACCCCCCCAGATAATTGCATTTGTTTTGGAAGGAAAGAGATCAAGATCTACCCGTCGACCAAAATCTACTGACTACCAAAAGTTGGAACAGCAGGTAAGGTGGTGGTTGTTGTTGTTTTTTAAATTTGATTAAACAATTTTATTTTGTTTCTCCCTCTCTCAGTTGTAATCAGATGCTGTGGCCTTGAGACACTGAATGCACTGTTTGATGGCGTAAGAGGAAGTGAGCGTTTGAACGGACTTGACATTTTGGCTCATGAAGATGTTCTATTTTGTAAATGGATGCTTATTGCTTGACTATGCATAAGATGACACTATTGCCTTATTGACAGTGAAACATAGTGATAGTTGATGAAATACGCATGCAGTGTTTGCACCTTTGTCTTCTTTTTTCCACTTTAATTATGAGAAACCAGACTCAGGATATTTCAGTAGCTGATGAGAGAGAGAGAGAGAGAGAGCTTTATTTGTTTTCCCATGCTATTTACTTGCTTTGTTTGAACAACTCCAATTGCACTTTGAGCCAAATATGACTCCTTGTAAAAAATATGAAATATTTTATCACTTGTTAAATATGGTCCGGAGCTACCTTATTAAAATATCCATGTATTTGCATCCCTTTCCAAGAATTAAGATTCTTTGGTAGCGTTTTTGTCATTTATAGCACCAAGACTAGAAGCAGCAAGACTCATGAATGTTTGATCGTATGATAATGTCGTCAAATGCAAGTTTACGCGCCGCACCTTTCTTATATTCATACATTCAAGCATTGAAATTTGTAATGAGAGGACAGAAGCAAGATAGCTACCATAAAATCCTGTGAATAACAAACATCTTGTATAAGCTATGGTCCTCCTATTTACTGATTTCCTTTTATTCTCAGACTGAATATGTTAGTAAAGATTCAAAACATCCCAATACTGCGTGAATACATTTAAATCCAAATTGAAACATATGCTATCCCATACTTATGACTAAAATATTTTTAAAATCATGTCATAAAACCTGCAGCCTTGGAAATTTTTGCAATAGTATTGCAAAATGATCTCAAAAACCTTACACTCATATTTGCTTTGTTGAAAGTGCATTTAATTGTAGTATGTGAAGAATATTGAATTGACTTGCGTCGCTGTAAATCAGTGATATTTTTCCAACCCCTTGGCATTGTCGAAGTACTGAAGTGTCTAATCAATGTGATTTTTTGGGGGGTCCTTTTTAATCCTCCTGTATGAATACCACTATCCTTTTGTTTGCCACACTTATAAATTTGTAATGAAAGGGGAAGGCAAAATAACTCATTCCTGAAAATGCTTGATTTTGGTTCTGTATTGGATGATGTTTGAAGACTATCCTGTTGTAAATGAAACTGCATTTCTCCCATTTGCTGCCTTCAATGAGAATTGAACTGATTTTTGAAAGCAAACTGACCAACAAATGCATTGCTTAAAAGGTGGTAGAACTTTGGGGGGGAATGAATGATGGGGTAAATAATGTAGACGATAGTCTTGTCTGTGCCAAATAGGAAAACGTTTCAGTGTATTTTATTGAGTTTGACATTGTATTCTAGGAACATCATTTCCAAATTGCTTGACATTGTATTCTAGGAACACCATTTCCAAATGGCAGTGGTTATCATTTATGAAGGAAAAGTCTGTCTGGTTGTGTATGGCCATACTTTTTAATATATCTGGCTAAAATGTTTGGAACACCCTGTTGTCAAAAATAAAGGGTTTTATGATCTTTAAAGTTGTGATGGAGTTTTTCCCCCGTTAGCTCCACATCACGGACCTAGCGATGGAAAGCATAATAAAGTAGGCCGTGGTTATGCCTGAAGTTGAAATGAGAAGCATGATAATAAAGTAGGTTGTGGTTATTTCTGCCTGAAGTTAATATGAGAACAATAATGCACAAGCAGCTGAACATTTTTGCAGAAAACACAGTGCACAATGCAGCATGTTAAATTCTTCAGAATGTTCAATTTGATTAAAACCAAGCAGTTTAAAAGCACGTTTTAATGCAGTTCTTCAATTAGTAGATACAGTTCACATTAAAAAAAGTACACGAGAAGCAGCAGGCTGTCAGAGTGGCATCATATTTCTGGCCTCCTTTTCATACACATCAGGGATCTCACCCATGGACGATGATACCATCCGGACAGACGTGCACCCACGAAGCTCCTCTTCATAGTGAATTAATTGCTTCCAGAAACCATTATTGGGCCTCGCCATGGGCCGACAGGTCTTGAGCCAAGCGTGTGCCTCCAACAAAGTCACACCGCGGTGCTTGACTAGAAAAGCCATGCAGAATGCAGCTGAGCGGCTCACCCCGGCGTTGCAGTGCACCAATGTGCGACCACCACTCTGCGCAACGTGCTGTATTTTATCTGCCACCTCGTCGAAGTGGTCGCCGAGTCGTGTGGACGGTGAGTCAGACAAGGGAATGTGGACGTACTCCACACCGTGGAAACCTGCACTGCTGCTTTTGGTCTCTGTGACGTTTATGATGCATGTTATTTTGTTCGCACTCACCAGAGAGGCGCGACTCGCCGCTCTGCCGTTACTCACGTAAAGATGTTCAGTGACTCGACACAGGCCAGAAAGACCCGTAGCGACCGGCGGATGCATCACACCATCAGTAAAGCTCCATAAATTTGACCGAATTCTATGTCAACCAGTCAAAACATGCCCGGGAGAAGCGATGGCATATTACTTCCGGTGTTACATGTCAAGTTGCTCCCATGTTATTTTGCTCCCCGTCTCGAGTTACGACTGTTATTGTAAGGCGAATTACGCAGTTTTGTGTTTCGCGGCTGCAGATTCGTCACAGCGACTTGGAACTTCCCTGATTCCAAAACTGTTGAAATTCTCAATAAAAACGCTGAACGAAACGTCTCGTTTGCATTTCCTACTGGCAGCAAAAAATACTTAAAAAAATAATAATAGAAAAGTCATCAATGGGATTTGAACAGGTGAGGCAAAGAAACAAGAAAAGTTTACTTGAAAGAGCCTTAAGCGCTGTGTTATAGTGACACACAGCAAATATTACAGATAATGTTCAATATAGCCAACAACACTAAATTACCCGGCAAGGGTATGCGTTGATCCGAATGTTACCATTACCTGATGGGAGTTTTATATATATATATATATATATATATATATATATATATATATATATATATATATATAAACACGCATATAAGTGTTAAAAAAAAGAAAGAAAAAGTGGCTCCAGACCATTTTAGCCAATTTAGATGTAATGTGCATGTTAACAAAAAGGTCAAAACTGCATAAAAGATATACATTTACAACGTCGCCCTACAGCGTCATAACTGACATTTAATGCTTTGCGCCTGCAGACTTTAAAGATGATAATGAAACATAACGACGACCATACTATAGCGCACATGCAGACATGAGGAGCGTAGAATTAAAATAACCTCTCGATTTTATTCCATTAGTATGGTGAAGAATTGAACTGCAAACGCATCCAAAATGAAAAACCATGTCACGAGTGCAGCATAGTTAATGCTGATGACTTTGAGTTCAACAAGTCTCTGGTCTATTCGCTTGAGCTGCTCCATTAAACCATATAGTGTACCATACATTGTTCCATGGTGTAGTGGTTAGCACTCAGGGCCCTCCCCCAAGAGACCACAGTTCAAATCCCGATGGGACTCAGTAAATATTTTATCATGGAAAAATATGAACGTGCCACACCCGCCCTCACCCCTACTTTCTGATTGGCTGTTTAATCTATGACGTCACTCGGACACTCCATAAGGACACCGCCATTTTCAGGAGTTCCTAATAACAGGCCACTTCATTAGGGAAAAATCATAGTCAAAGCTTAAATGAAAGTGAAAAGTGCCACACCCGCCCTCACCCCCACTTTCTGATTGGCTGTTTGATCTGTGACGTCACCCGGACGCTCCATTAGGTACACCGCCATTTTCAAGTGTACCTAATAACAGGCCACTTTATTAGGGAAATATCATGGTCAAAGGTCACAGTTGTCAAGCTCTAGTCCTCGGGGCCGCGTTCCAACATGTTTTCCAAGTGACCCTCGTTAAGCGCAGGTGCGTGAAAACTTTTAGCTTCTTTCACGGTCAAAAGGAGCTAAAAGTTTTCCCGCACCTGCACTTAACGAGGGAATCACACGGACACTCCATTAGGTACACCGCCATTTTCAAGTGTACCTAATAGCAGGCCACTTTATTAGGGAAATATCATGGTCAAAGGTCACAGTTGTCAAGCTCTAGTCCTCGGGGCCGCGTTCCAACATGTTTTCCAAGTGACCCTCGTTAAGCGCAGGTGCGTGAAAACTTTTAGCTTCTTTCACGGTCAAAAGGAGCTAAAAGTTTTCCCGCACCTGCACTTAACGAGGGAATCACACGGACACTCCATTAGGTACACCGCCATTTTCAAGTGTACCTAATAACAGGCCACTTTATTAGGGAAATATCATGGTCAAAGGTCACAGTTGTCAAGCTCTAGTCCTCGGGGCCGCGTTCCAACATGTTTTCCAAGTGACCCTCGTTAAGCGCAGGTGCGTGAAAACTTTTAGCTTCTTTCACGGTCAAAAGGAGCTAAAAGTTTTCCCGCACCTGCACTTAACGAGGGAATCACACGGACACTCCATTAGGTACACCGCCATTTTCAAGTGTACCTAATAGCAGGCCACTTTATTAGGGAAATATCATGGTCAAAGGTCACAGTTGTCAAGCTCTAGTCCTCGGGGCCGCGTTCCAACATGTTTTCCAAGTGACCCTCGTTAAGCGCAGGTGCGTGAAAACTTTTAGCTTCTTTCACGGTCAAAAGGAGCTAAAAGTTTTCACGCACCTGCACTTAACGAGGTAATCACACGGACACTCCATTAGGTACACCGCCATTTTCAAGTGTACCTAATAACAGGCCACTTTATTAGGGAAATATCATGGTCAAAGGTCACAGTTGTCAAGCTCTAGTCCTCGGGCCGCATTCCAACATGTTTTCCAAGTGACCCTCGTTAAGCGCAGGTGCGTGAAAACTTTTAGCTTCTTTCACGGTCAAAAGGAGCTAAAAGTTTTCCCGCACCTGCACTTAACGAGGGAATCACACGGACACTCCATTAGGTACACCGCCATTTTCTAGTGTACCTAATAACAAGCCACTTTATTAGGGAAATACACGAGGTCAATCTTGGAAAATATATATGGTTTTATGGAGCAGCTCACAAGCAAATGGTTATATGGGGCAGCACACGTGCAACTGTGATGCAAATGTTTCTATGATAAAATGCTGTTGTTCTCACTGGGATTTGAACCCAGGTCTTCAGAGTGAGAGTCCAGGGCACAAACCACTACACCATGGTACCCTTGCTCAAATAGCATGGAATATATATGGTTTTAAGGAGCAGCGCACAAGCAAATGGTTATATGAGATAGCACACGAGCAACTGTGTTGCAAATTTTTCCATGGTAAAATATTGTAGTGTTCACTGTGATTTGAACCCGGGTTGCTGTGGTGAGAGTAAGGAGCACTAACCACTACACTATGGAAGCCTCGCTCACTCAGCATGGAATATGTATGGTTTTATTTTCTTTATAAGCACTTATATGGAGGAAGAAAAAAAACCTCCATGCGCACTCCTCTCTGTTAGAACTTGCTTACCTTAAAGCTTACCATAACAGTCGTAACTCGAGACGGGAAGTAAGCTATGGGAGCAACTTGACATGTAACACCGGTTTTAAGGCAACCAATAGGAGGAGAGGTTCTACTTTGTGCACGTTGTCGCCCCCAGCTGTGCAAGATGTTAAATACATACGTGAAGGCATCTCCCTTTTTCATTCAGTACTGGTTAATTGCGGTATTCTGTACTGTACAGATAACTTACAAGAACTAAAAAGTAAAAGTCAGAACGGATTTAACTGATTTACTTACTAAAAAACAGTGGCGTCAAAATGAAGTTTTATGTAAATTAGGCTGCTTAATACTGCTTAATATCAGTTTTTAAATCACAGATGCAAATAAACTTGTCTTGATTTTTTTACGCGTAACCCAAATCTACCCTCGTTATTTCTCAAACACATATTATTATTATCATTATTAGTATATAAATATAATAAAAATACAAATATAAAAATATAATATAATGTGCAATTTAGTAATACATTTAGTTATGCTGTATTCATAAATTAGAGATTAGGTTCAGCAACAGGTGTATTTTTTTCTTAAAACTTCATAGCTATAAAATCACAAAGCATGATAAAACCCACATTGTGCAAGCTATTATCATTCGAACTTTAATTTATTTTGTGGTTACAATGAAGTTTAGAGTATAATTTTTTTTGTAAATGTACAATGTATATGTAAAGCAAAAGCATTGTCTGATTTTTATTGGTTAATTTTCACAATATTTCCTATTTATTATTACTTTTGTCATACTTTTGTGACCACTGTGGGTTTTACTTTCATTAACAGAGGGATACCAATAATTTTTTTCCATGGGCGTATGTTTGAAAATATACCAATTAACGGCGTCACAAATGTCTGCTTATACTCCTGCACAATGGTACCAAGAATAGTAGTGTTTCTTGTTCGAGGTGGTGGCTGGGGGTGTTGATACCCGAAGGCAGTCCTCGGTTGCCCAGGAAACAGATGGCGGATGAAGGGCGCACATACAAAAGAGCGCAAACCTGTAGCAGCAGCTGGGGAGCGGCTCCACTGACTTATTCATGTCGACGCAGCCTCTCGCAGCCAAGCCGGTCTTTTGTTTCGGGACTTACCCACATTATCCAGTGCTCCTAACTGGGTTGTGCGCAGCTGCTCCCGGCACTCCCACTTGGGCTTGCAGCAGCTCTGCAGCTGAACACTATGTAGGAGCGACCATCTCGCTCTTTTACTGCAGGGAACAACATGGTGCCTGTTTGTCATGTTGGCTGCTTTAGTGAGATATCTAATACAATCACGCCGACGTTGTGGGAGATGTGCAACCTGCAGATGACTGGTAAGTAAAAGATCCATGCTATATGGGGATGTATTTGTAAGCATTGGATTTCATTTATAGCATCCTACTGCGTGCGGCACGGTCGGCTCAGTTTGTCATTTCTTAAATATATATAACAACAGCATCAATCTTTGCTGTGACAGAGAAGTCAGTATGATTATACTGTTGTGCTTATAGGGCATAATCATAATTGTTCTCAATATACAGTGATTTGTTTATGTTTTATCATAACAGCATTTCCCTCATGTAAGCGGCTGCATGCACATAAATTGACTCCGGGGCTTTTTTTATTGCCAAATTAAGTGACCTAAATTCAACACTAAGCTTAGCCTGCAGCTTCCTGAAAAAAGGTTGCTGCATGATGTTGAGGGGAAAATCTCAATTCAAATTCTATTTTGTATTCAAATGCTATTGCTGTTGTATGCTTATGATTTTTAGGAAGTAGTCTGCTGGGATTTACTGGATTCAACCTCAAGGACTGTTGACCGGACATCAATTCAGGCCACTGGAACCGCAGCTGGACAGGTTATGTGCTCAAGACTATATTTTCTAATTACACCCAAGAGAGGGGCTCGTTTGATATTGATATTTTGTTTGTTCAAATCAATGTGAAATATTTGGTGTGGTAGCTGTATATGTAATTTCATTAATTTATGGATTGACATCATCAAGGAGTGGCTTGAGAGGACTGCAGTTTTTTTGTAGCTTTTTGTACAGATTCGTGTTGTGTGTCCCTGTCAGTTACATGGATAGACAGCAGTTTTGGTCTCACTTTGGACACATTGTGCTACTGTGCTGAGGACATCGCTTCAATGACTCGCCCTGGGCTGCCTCAATGACGGTAAATAAAGCCTCTGCATATCTAAATTGAGAGAATTTTAATCTCCACCTCACTTATTTTATATTTACTCTGTATTGTATGTATTTACAGTATTTGCAAGGGTGCGATTTGTGCATATACTGTAGATTGGAACAGCAGCGATGTGTTGCCATATGATGTCTATTATGGTGAGAAGTTCACAAACACAATTCATAGTTTGGTCAAACTTATAACCTCACCTAATGAATACATTCTTATCGGTTCGAGAGACGTTTGACTTAGTGTCATGTATTTTCTCCTGCAGTGGGATACTGGACCACCGAGTCCCTGCTACCCTGGATGAATCGACTTTTAATGCTTTTGTGTGTCACTGAACAATGCATTTGAGGGATCAGATTTCTTCCTTTCTATCTGTTGGAAAGAGAAATAGATCCAGTTTTCAGCATGGAGATGGTGTCATGTGACAATACTCCATCCTTTCTCTTTCAAAGAGGCACATAAATCCTAAACTAGCTTTATCAACCACTTTTTTGCACATGCAAAAGCCACTGTGGCTGCCAAGACTTTTATTTTCTGCTGTGTGCAATGACATCCCCTTGTTGTTTTGGTTACCTCCCCGATTAGTTGCTCTCTTTCTCCTGGAAGAAGACATTGAAATTCAACAGAAGTCATTCAACGAATAGCTTACATAGTTCTTGTCAATCAAAATACCTACCCAAATATTTTCTATATTTTTGCCTAAAAAAAATCCCCCACTTTCAAAATGTGTATGATAATCTTAGCCAGCTTTGACTATCATAGATAGTGCAACGTGGCCATTTCACTTAAGCGTGAATCTGTGTGAACGCACGTCTGTATGCATGTGCAATATTTCTGTATCTTTGCGTGTCCGTGTGCATGTTTACAAGTTCTAGCTACAGAATGCACCAGACCCCGGACAAAATATTCAGAAATAATTATTTGGCATTTTGCCCTCACTACTAATCAAACTATAGTAATAACCTAAATCTAAACATCTAGAGGATACTTGTGAATAATCACAAGAATGCCGCCAAAAGACTGACTTGTGTCTGATTCCTAAACAAAAGTCAGCATATGCTAATAATAACGCCAACACATTTTTACAGAGGTCTGGATTATACTAACATTATCTCCCTAACAAGACTAATTTCTGCTAACAGTGTGATGACTACTAACCTCTCCGCTCAGTGCTATTGGCTGGCCTCACACTCAGTGACTAACCCTCTGCTTTGTGGCCGCAAACACATACAAACCCTCTCCTCTCTCTTGATCCTGCAACCCCTCTTCTACAAAAACTATTCCGGCTGATCGTGACAGAAGGACATCAAATATAAACATGAGCTGAGTGCATCAAGAAGGGTTTCAAGATTTGGGGAGGAAATGGCATGAGCCAGAAGCAGGAAAATGGCTTATCAAACCTGGCTTGACCACAAAGTCCACAAAAATTTTGTGATGGATTGTGTCACACTTGAGGCCGAAGTCAGAGAATCACAAGTGTGTGTGACTTTGTGTGCACGGTGTGGTCAAGCTTTGCAGGTGAGTGCCTTAATTGTTGTCACCAAGGGCAACGTTACTAACTCCCTCTGATACTAACAATGGCACCGTTGCCAAGTACTAACATCTCTGCTCTGCATATCTTTTTATTCTTCTCCCATTTTCCAAATCAAAATATCTCTCTGTCCTTGTTGATTAACAGACTAAAGCATGGCCTGTGTTAACAAGAATTATGTTTGAAATCTTAATGACAACTCATCATTTGTGTATGGAACACAACAGTTTTCCACAAGCTACTAACATTCTTGGAAATATGACAAATACTAACCTGAAAGCTTTAAATAACTAACAAACTAACATACTAATTAACTAACAAAGACACTGACTAACCTTTGAGCTTGATAACTGAATCGCTCGTCATGCGGCCATGTAATAGAAATTGCGTCACATACTGAGCGTGCTAACAAGGTTGAACGTAACCTACTTAAGTCGGATGTGAGCGCAGATGAGTGAGTGGGTGGGCACATATGGAGGACTTAGTCTGTTTCCCTGATTTTCCATCCTAAGGAATATTTTTAGTGCAGTAATTAAGAGCGAGAATATGATGCAAAATGTTGTCACGACTCTCTCTTATGACAATGCCTCATTTATTTTGGCTGAGAATCAAAGCGGTTGGCTCTGTTCTGTACCTTAAATGCCATCCAATCATCATTCTTCAACAACTCTTACAGAAAAATATAAAAATCATGTTCTTCATGTTATTCATGTAGTTAGAGATTCCAATCATAGTTCTACTGTCCCTGTACGTAATGCTACAAATTGCAGTATGCATTAAACAAACATTTGAAGGTGACCACTGTAAATCCCCTAAAAATATTTATACATGCACAATGATATTACCAAGCAATCAAGTGGTTTGACATGATGTAAATTATGCTAATACACTTTTGGACTCAGATTAGTTGCATTACGTAATAAACAGGTTTACTGTTTGTGGCATTGTGTTATATGGCTTGTGAAAAGCTCACACTTCAAGTTATGATGTACTCAGAGACAAAAGAACCATCATTTGTGAAACCATACACAAAAAAGCATACATTATGAAGGCACTCAGTGCAGAGCTCCACCAAGGTCTGCATACCCCAAAGGTATATCTGGAAAAGGGAATCCATTTAGTCAATCTTTTTTTCTGTACTGTTCGTGAAGGCCCACCTGTGTCCATTTAGTACATTGGTTTTCTTTCGTTTTATTTATTTTTTTCCCAACATATAAATTAAATTCTGTTAATAAAGAAACACTATGCACGTCAAAATACTCAAAATGAAAAATACCTGAATGAGATGTGAAACCTTTTCTTCTCTGTGCAGTTTGGGGCTCATAAAGCCAAGACGCGTAACTTTAGGTCACGCCAGGAGTGATTTAAAATACTGTTTTCAATGGGCCCTGTCAGCCTCGGACCCTTGAATCATCATCACCTTTCTCCCCCTTATGGAGGGGTGCCCTGCTATGTGCTCAATATAGAGTCGATTGGGTATTTTGTTTGGAGTGCAAAGTCCTGGAGCACCATTATCCGAAATGACACATTTAGTTGTGTGATTGCTGTAATCGTACTGAAGCATGATTACTGCACATGATCTCTGCTCATTCATAACAGATGATTCCATTCTAAAACAATGCAGTACACACTTGGCTGCCATGTACCAGAAGGGGGCAGCCTCAACAAATTTGAGGAGGCCTGTGGGTGCTTCTGCTAGAGTAGCATATCACAATGAAGGCAAATTAAAGCATAAGGGGATTTTCCTCCTCAAATGACATACTTAAAGTCCCTTTCGGCATACAACAAATACATACAGGAGAGTATAAATCGTATCTCACTTATTTATGTATAAAAAAAAGTTTCAGGTGCTTCCACGGAGGTGCTGATCCAACTTTTGATTGTTTGTCTTAGTGGAAGTCTCTCTTGCAATGCGCAAGACGCTATCGTCCTGAAAACCAGTTTGCAACTCAACTGATCTAATGTTATAATATTTTCTTCCGCCATTCATTGACCCCAGCACCAGCTTGATTTCTTCACTTTGAGCTCTACTCCCCCACTCCTAAAATGTGAGTTGGATGCGAACCAGATGACAGAGTTTTCCACAGGTATGGGTAGCGGGGCCCGGGGTCTTCATGGGTCATCCATAATTCACGGCAGCGCTGCAAGCACAGTCCTAACACACACAATACCCCTCAAAGAATACTCGGGCTCCACTTAAAGTCTTAAATATCACACGCACTCCAGTTCAAAGGGAGGTAGTCTGGCATGAAAAGCATTAATCGACTTAATGATGTTTTCACTTAAATGGTTTAACATTTGCCAGTCTATGAAAACATACGCTATGAGTATGTGGACTAAAATAGAGGCAAAGGGAGAACTATAGCTGTAGATGTCTCAAAATGTGAGCTAAATGTTTGCAGAAAAGTATGAGTGGCACTGTAAGAGGTGCTGTGCTGCCCTGCAATTCATAATAGTACATTCATTCAAAATTCAAGTAGTTTTATTTATAGGTAAGTAGTTTTTATTTATAGGATAAGTGATAAAGAAAAAAAATGGATGGATGAATGATTTTTTTTTCTGTCCAATAGTGACTACTAAACTGCTCCCATTGCCCCAAAATGTAAATGGTAATCTAACATAACTAACAATCTCCACAATCAAGAAAGTAAAAAAAAAAAAAGCCAAGTAACAAAATGAAAAACAAATGCTTAACAAGCATTGTATTTTCATAATTGCACATAGTCATATGCAATATAAAGCCAGTTCGATTTCAGAGATTCTGTCTGTTATTTTGGGCCCCAAATGCACAGTATAGAAGATCATGAGTTGCAGTTGAGAGTGTCACAGTTAGGGTGAGGGGTTGCCGGTCTTGAAATGTACAATGGGGTCTTTAAGAGAGGGGCAGGGGGAGTCTGAGAAAATGGCTTGCAGACTTTTTAAACATTTGAAGAGGAAGAAAATGGCTATGAAAAAAAACAGCAATGAAAAGCGCCATCTGTGTCCCAAAGCCGCTGCAGGTTCCCGAGACCAACAAATCTTCCAGAGGATGACATGGCTCAGAGTTTGCTGAACCACAGAACCTAATATGGTTTCAGTGTTTAGGAAAACTTAAAAGCCCCTTTTTTTTTCTGATAAATGTTCATGCAAAATTGCTTGCATACATCTCCACTTTATTCAAGCCCACTTATTGCCTCTAAACCTTTTCAAATTCATATTAGCCAGGATGTTCTTGGTCAAACCATCTTCTCCCACACACACCGAGCTCCGTTAATAACGCAAAAACTGAGCTCTGACTTCCTATCACAACAGCATCCAGAATGTCTTTCTCTCCCCTTCTTGCAGCCAACATTCAGTCCAGATAAGTGAACAGTCAAAAAAAAAAAAAAGGCAATCTGTCCTACGAGCTACTGAATGATGGACAGTAATTAAAAGTTAGCTAATAACCTCTTCACACCTGACATTTCAACAGGGAGGTCCTGGACACCATTATCTACATATAGATTAAACAGCGTAATTGGCAGGAAGATAGGGTTAGGAGGATCGCGAAAGGAAAAGAAGAAGAAGAAAAAAACGTCCCATTGCCCATCCATTAAGCAGAATATCTGAGTGACACTCTGATTTTGCTCTACTTGCTAATGCGACAGGAATTGAGCTGAACTAAAATGCTAAATGAATGAAGCCTATCTTGGTGTGGTTATTACCGGGGCAAACATCGGCCATGGAAAATAGCTTTAATTTCATAATAATTGCTCGATGGACGTGACTCGTTAGAGACACAGTGTGAGAGTAGAAAAAGAGGGAGGGGAGGGGGAAGGAAGGCAGACATTTGAGGATAAAGAACAGGAAAAGGGCTTTGCATGTATTCTGTCAGTTGAGCAGACAGTGATGGAGGGCTGTGTTAGAAGTCTCATGAAGATGAATTTATATGTATACATTTTTAAAGTAGTCTCCTTGTTGCATTTTAAAATGTGTGACTTCACTGGGTACAGACTACACATATGCTTTTGCAATGTTCATTGACAAATTAATTCCGATTTATGATTTCCATATTACTGAATTATTTGGTGAGGCGTATATGGATGAACAACCCTCTGAACAACGAAGAGATAAAACCAAATGACATGATAGGAGGAGATCATTATTGAGAGGAAAAGGAAGAGCTCATGATCCAAAACATACCACATCAGTGGAGCCAGAGTGGATGTGCATGGCCAATCATGGAACGGACTCACTGTTGTTTACTGTGTGACTGCTGGCTCCAGATCTGAGACTAACATTAACTTCCAATGATTGTAATCAAATTTAAAAAATGACCGCTTTATTTAATCCCTGTATTATGAGTCTTTGTGAAGTCCCTACTTACAACTTTACCTTCTTTTATCAGATGTTTTAAAACCTTTCTGATCTTAATAGGTAATTATAAAGCAGACTGGGTCTTTGCCTGCTTTCTTCAGTTTTCCTTTCTACTGTTATGCACCCGTTATTCATTGACAAGACAGATTATAGGCAGGGATACATTACATCATGCTGATCAAGAAAATGTGGTGGTCATGTGTGTTGCACATAAAAAAAGATGACATGCAGATGTAGTGTACAAAAGAACACGTTCAAAGCATACTATATTCTCTTTCATCTAAAAAGAATCATTTCTTTTTCTCTTGTGACAATGCTGAAACATACTACAATAATTCATCACAGCTGACTTTGTGACGTTTGACATCCACGCAGAAAACTATGGGGCACATTCCCACTTATTGAGAAATATGACATGTTCACATATTTACCACTAGATGTCCCTCTTGTGTTAGTCACAATGTGGACCTGAACTCCAATATGTATGTGACCATAACTTGACTCTCCAGGCCTTAAATACATCCATCATGACCGGAAGTGTCAGTCTTTTCAAAAACAAACATTTCTTGCCCTCTTCTTTATCTCTTTGTCCCTCTCTCCCTTGCTCTCTTTCTCCTGTTCTTCTTTCATGTTTACTTTTATTGGAAAGGATCATTTTACTGTTTGTACAAGGGGGATTGGTGCTGTTAACAGGTGTAGGGTAAGGAGATCCCTACAAGCAGCCAAGACACTGAGAGGGTCACACCCCTCCTATCCTCAAGCCTTGCATTCACGCCAGCCGTCCTCCTCTGATGGATTGCACCACCATTCATCTACATTATGTCACTGGCAATGAGCTATCACTTCAATCTGGCCCAAACCATGCACTGGGTTTGTTTCCGTTGACACTTCTTAAGCACTCACTTCTTCACCTGATTACTGTCTCTGCCTGTGGGAGTGACAAAGCCTGCTCATGACGTGTGTGTGTGTGTGTGTGTGTGTACTGTAAACCTGTTTTGTGTTGCTTTAGCTGTTTAAAAGGCTTCAAACAACAACCCAGATGTGCTCGTTTCAACCACTTAAGATAGAGGAAGGCAAATAGTCATACCGCTATCGCGAAATGACATTTTATGAATGGAATGTACTTTAGATTAGCTATGTATGGTACAGATCAAGAAATCTATAGACTGATTTTAATAGATTCCAGTCATCTAATGTTTCATCTTTCTGCTCCAGCTTTCTTGCAGCATTTTGTAATCCTTCAGTTTTTCTCAAATTCTTCAAGAATTCCTATCAGCTGTTTGACAGATGTCTTATGGTCTCATTTTCTTTTTATTTTTTTTCTTGAAACTGTACTTGGAATCTTCCATACTCGTCTGATTTTTGCTAAATGACTTGACAAGTGCATTAGTTACACAAAAGGACACGTACACATTATGACTGCTTTTACAATAGTTCTTTTGTCCTAATTGCATGGCTAAAAACAGCACTCGCACTTTTTGATGCAGGAAAAGATAAACATAACACAAGAAGGAAATGAGGGAAGAAAAAGGGAAGCGGGCGCTGATTTGTGATTTGCTGTTTAATGAGCCCATTTAACATGTTACTAGCTTGTTACTTTTCATAAACAACCTCATAACTTGTTCACATTCAGTACCCGGAGAAACAGGCTATGGGTTTCTGAAAAATGCGTTATCATGCCTCCCAGTCACACAAATTATTTAAAGATGCGAGTCAAATATGGAATTGATGAAGCATTGATTGAAATTGTGCATTACCTAACGTGGAATCTATTCTTCCAATCACTTTCAAATGCTTGAATTGCAACAATAGCCATGCCTGACAGCAGGTTCAGTAGAATTATAAAAGAAATTCCTTTCCCAACATTTGCATCATTCCTTTCATGTCTAGACATTAGAAATATATATTTTTAAAGAAATTCATTTCACGGGCTAGCGTGTCATCTCCTGAGAGTGCCATTTGACTGAAGTCCCTGTGTAGCTGCTACAAAGCTTCCACATTGGTCCATATTCATGAAGGTGTAGCGATTACTGACATATTTTCTTATGGGAACAAATCACCAGTAGGTTGTGAAGAATCCGTCGTGTCGATAGCGTCTCGGGAGCTTTGTTAGATTCTGCTGATCTGAGGCCAGTCTTTGTATTGTCTGTCATCTGGGGAAGTTCCCATGGACGGGACACATTTCAGCCCCCCTCCTTTGTGAAAGTCACTCCTGATAGTGAATGGGAAGAAGGCAGACAGTGACTGGAGGTGTTTTTTTCTGCCAAATAAGAAATAGTAAAAGTTTAAGCAAAAAAAAAAAAAAAAATTATGAAGATCATGGGTCAAACAGTATGATGATTTCCAAGTTACTCTCATATCAACACATTTTTTCCATAAGAAATAATAAACCAGAATTCATTTGCTAGAGGCTCAGACTGCTACCATCACAAAACTGTACATTTGGTGCTCATCGTAATATTTTACCATTTGTTTAAAACAGTTGCTATGTAAACTAAATATATACCACCACATTTTTTAGCTTGCTAAAACTAGCTTGTCTAGATGGGGTAACCCTATCCAGTGCAAGTGAGCGAGTGCTAGAAGTGAATTATGGCCTTAGAACAGAATGTTAAACATGGAATGCAACAGTGCTTTTGGCAGGAGCAGGACTGATTGGTAAGTGTCGTTTTGCAAGTGATGTTCAGCTCACAAATCTTCAAAAAGCTTTGTGAGATTGGTAATAGAATCTTTGCTTGTTGGTATTTGTTCTTAACCACAAAGCTTATTTGATTTTGTGTATGACAAATTATTCAGATACTGATAACTTTATTGTTGGAATAGTAAGTGTCTGTCAGCAGGCAGCATAAGAATTTATGTTGAGTTTGTGTTTGCTTTGTCATTGTGTACTGTTTAAATAATTCTATTTAGCTTTTGCTTAGTATTCAATTAATTATTTGACTACTGAGCTGTTGCAAAAAGGTTTTGATTTGCTGACATCTTGAACGATGATAGTTGGAATTTCAGCTTTAGTTAGTCTTTCAAGGCACTTGTTTACTGGAAATCTTGTTTAGGAGAACTCAAATTTGTACACCTTTTATATGTACCTGCAATATTTTGGGGAAACACTAAAAGCATAGCAAAACCATTTTCAGTTTTGTTTACAATTTTGTGTGTGTGGGTGAGGAGGATACTACCTTGACTTAAATGGTTTGTGATCAGTGTAGGCAATTGAAATTATTTTCTGCCGATGCATCTTGATGATAGGCGCGACAATGTTTATCCTGACAATTTTGTCTTTTTACCCTTGGGAGCATTTTTTTTTTTAGCTCATAGTCTTTCCACTGAAAGATGACATTGAACATGTGCCAGACTGCACACACACATAGAAGTGAAGGTTAGCAACAAGTCAATAAGTGAAAACAAAGCAAAACAGGGAAGGTTATGAAGGTGTTATTTGAATGCAGATGGTGACATACACATCTGTCTATGCGCTTTAATGTGCTTGCCTACCCGAGTCTTCTGTAGTCTAGTACAAGGTCCAGGTATTCCTCCTCTACCTCATTAGTGCAGATTTACACCGCAGCTAGGTGAAGGCAGGCAGGGTGGACCTCCCACTCCCCTCTACCATTCCCATACTCATACATACACTGCCCTGGACTCCCCCCTTTCCTCCTTTTCTTTCTCCCTTGCTCTGTCGTGCTCCTTATTTGCCTGCCGTGCGCGCACAGACAATGGGGCCCTGGAGAATACCAGCTTGTGCTGAATTATTCAAATCAGCAGTGGCAGCAAGCTAGAGAGCAAAGGAGAGGGACGAGAGGTAGAGGAGACTGAGGGTGCAGCAAAGTGAAAGAACCCAGTATGATGGGAAGAGGACGTGGAGGAAGAGAGGAACAGTCAGAGATCGAGTGAGCGAGAGAACGCCAGATAGGGAAGCGAGGCGTTAGGGAAAAAGTGGAGAAGCTCTTCGTCTCTGCATGCAAATCGCCTTTTGCTCCGCGTCCCCTCCCTCTCTCACTCACCCTCTCTATGAGTCACCCCCTGCCCTTCACTGCTTCATTAATACACATCTGTACCCATCCCCTCCGCCTCCCCTTCTCTCCAGGAGGAGAGAAACAGAGGGGTGGGGGTGGTGCTGGCGGGGTGGGAGGCTGGGAAGTGGATAGGTGTTCGACAGAAGCGGCGTGCACTTGGCAGGAGGAGAATGCGCCGGTAATTAGCTCGCCCCGGTACAGATAAAGAAGAAAAAAATTAAAAAGGAGAAGAATAAAGAAAGAGGAGATGTGAGGGGAAGAGAATGGGGAGAAACCAGCAAAGCTCTGAAAACAAACCTGCCAGACTGAACTCCCTGGAGGCGAGACCTGGACATGGCGGTGTGCAATCCGGGAACAAAGGGAAAGTGAGGAGAGAAAGGAAAAAAAGTTGGGAGGCTGAAGAGGCCTACGGAAAAAAAGTACAAAATATAATTTGTGTTAATCACAGTCCATTAACTGCTATAAGAGAAATGTCAAAGTATATACCTATACATATTGCCATAACTTTTTTTGCACCAATCATTTTTAATGCCTATAGTCATTTTAAAACAAGATTACACTAAAAAGGCAAGTGATGTCTTTTGAGGTCATGAAAATGTGATATCCAATAATAATGAAATATGAAAGAGACACTCGATCGCTGAGTGGCAACGAAGGTTAATGAACTTAAGTGTGTCTGTCTTTACTAATTAACAGTGAACCACCCAATTTTACACTTGTATTTTTTTCCCTGTGTGCAGAGCTTCTAAACTGCATTTAAGTGGTGACAAAATGTGTGTGTGTGAGTGTCTATGTGTGAGTGAGACAACTTGACCCTTAAGTTCTTTGCTGGCCTCATTAGCAAAAGGACTTGGTTCATTAAATGATGTGAGCAAGCAGTGTAGTCGGAACACAGATCACACACTGATAGGCTCCCTGTGCCTTGCGCTGTTTTGTGATCTTTAATGTAGTTTGAATAGTCTGTCTGATTCGAACAATAAAAAGAATCAAGGGTTTTTATCATTATTTTTGTTTTCAACCCATTTTTAAAGATTCTGCGAATGTATATTGAGAAAAGTGTATACATGTATATCTTAACATGAATTGGTTTTAGCATTACAGGAATAAATGTAAAACTTTTGTATTAATTTTAAAAAATAGACTCAAGGCTTACTTTAACTATTAAGTGACAATATTATTGTACTCCGCTTGTGTTGGGTATTCAGCAAAATAAATTTCAAGTGAAATTGATTAGAAGGTGATGAAAGACAGCTCACTGTCCTGTCATAACAACGTTCTTTATTGTTTCTGAATTTAAGTAGTGCTCCTGGTAACCTTTTTGGTTGTGTTGTAAATAAGCAAATTGTCATTGACAAAGAGGATCAAATTTTCCTCTGCCAATGTTGACAGTGTTGGTATCACATATATGTACCCATTGTTGATTTTGATTGGTTATGAAAGGTGACATTGGCTGACAAGGGTGAACTACTTTCAAATTAGCATACCAGTAAAAAAGTTGCATGCAAGTTTTTTTTGACTGAGGTCAGTTTTGAAATTGCAACATTAACAGCATTTGACAGCATGACAGTATTACAGTCTCTTCTCATAAAAATGTTGTTGCTGCTTTTGTAGGGTGCTGTGTATAATGTGTATGTACACACACGTATTGTAGTTGGTAAAGAAAGAAAATGAAAAGAAAAGAGTAAGAAAAAAAAAAGAAAATGGTCACTGAAATAACTTGAACCTAACAAAAGTGACAATAAATAATCATAAAAATCAATCGCTTTGTTTTTTTTGGTCCAACACAAAAATAATAATAATAGGGAAAAAACGGTATCCCCATTATTTTGTTCATTTTGCAGCAATGACGCGCTCAATGAAAATGTCTTGACAATCTTAATATTGTGACATTCTATATACACAAACACAATAAAAATGTTTCGAACACTCCAAAACTTAAACATGACAACATACTACCTAATCTTTGTTTTGTGTTGTATTTTGGCCAAATCCAAATTTGTACAAGCTTTTGGCATTCAATTTTAGAGGTTACTCTTTCTAGGACTGTACACAACGTTTCATTTAATTTCCTACAAATGCATTTTGACAGTAAAATAATATGAAGCACTCACATAAGCTTACATCCATGTAGTTCACTCATCTCTGGAGAATGTTCCTTTTTATTCCTTGCACCGGGCAGACATCCAACAGCCTCATGGCAAGCAAGCTCACTTCTGATACCATATGTATCAAAGTGGCACCCACGGGATACGAAACCAGCAGACGGACTGAACAGTATGGCAGTCGGTACAAGTACACAAATGGAAGACATGAAAATCTGTGTAAAATGCAAGGTTAACTTTATAAAGAACAGTCAAAACCACATTTTACACTCATTGCACAAAATGTGACCTCTGTACTTAACCCATTACAGGAGTAAACTCAGCAAGCCATTTTAGTGGAACAGTGGGCTACAGGGTCAACCAGTACCTGTGCAAGACAGGTAAATCAAACTTCAGTCATAGGCCAAACTGTCAAACCAAATGAATACTAGGTAGACAGCAGTGCCGTTTATTTCAACTTCAAAGTTATTCACCAATGTCAAGGCTTGTTTATATTCATTTTCACTGGAAGAAGATCCCAGCAAATACAATTCAACTTTGTATGAATATGAGTGAATTTCCTCTCATTCATTTTGAATACTGTATCGAGCAGATTTCACACAGACAATAATGCGCTGCAGTTGTAAATGAACATATTTAGGTGGAAACGCTCTAGACATTTATGCACTCTAATATTAGAAATTTGTAAGCTCACACTCCTATGCTCCCTTCCTTGCCACCATTGATGGTGGTGGCCTCTCAAGACTTGGCTGTGGATTCATTCCACCCCCTGTGCGCCAGAGAATCAGGACTGTGGAGTCCCAAGACGGTCTGGCTGTGGTTTTACATGCGCCACGCTTCTTTATAGTAGTGCAGAAGCAGCAAACAGCCAGCCGGCCAGGCCGCCCTGTCTCCCCACATTCAGTTTGAAGTGTCAGCTCAGAGTGCTCTACTGGGAGCTAAGCTTGGCAGTGCTGGCGCCCGGGCTCAGATGGACCATTGATAGGGCCTTCTGCCCAACAGTCCCATGGGGGCAGGTAGGATGGGTGAAAAAGACAGGTGTGTTTATGTTTGTTGTGTTGTTGCCCCCACCACAGCCACTCTCTCTGAACAGAAACGTGGACAGATGCCCCTACACTTATGATAAGAGAGCAAACCAGGAAATACAACATACTGTATTTTACTATGAAAGTGATTTCAGCTTTCACCTGACTTATCTAATGAGGATAGATGGGGAAAAAAAGTGCCCATTTTTTCTGCTCAATATCCAGATTTCCTCTAAACTAGACCATTCAAACAGATTGTCAGCATCTGAACGTGTGCCTTCCTTGCTGCATGTATTTTTTGTACACTCTGTAAAATCTGTAAATTGTCCACACAGTTTACATATGAATGCAAAGCAACATGACAGGTGCATTCACATACACAAATAAATACATGGTGTAATACCAGGACATTTGTGTGAAAACCTTAATTTGCACTACTTTTAGCACAGCAGTATGGATACCCTTTCAGTCCATTTTCAAGAATACCCCAACTGTCACGCCACTTCACATTACACTTGTCATTCCTCTTGTCATGCCCAAGTGCACAGCCAGATGCTCTGGAGAAGGGTCAAGTGCAGCTTACCTATAATCTTTTTGAACTATATATTGCTGAAAACATTTGCTGGATAATGACCACTTACAAAACATACACATCATTTTAACATTTCTTTTTTTATAAAAAGGTACAATTGTACGCACTGCAATTGTCTGGGCACTCTCTGCCTTCAATTTAGAAGTTTTATTTAGAATTTTAATTTTTTTTTTAATTTGAAAAAAAATCTGCGATGTCATGAAACCGTGATAAACGAACCGCGATGTAGCGAGGGATTAGTGTACAACCTGGTTTTGTTTCTTGTCCATGTTTTTGTTAACAGTGTGTTGGGCTCCCTGTCCTTCATTTTTGGGGCCCCCATGGAGTCCAGAAACATTTTGGTCTATGGATGGGTTTCCATTATGTTATTGAAGATTTAAAATTATTTTTGTTGGGGGAACTCAAGTGTCATATAAGCACATAGTATCGCTAAAGAAAGAAAAAAAAACAGTTTTTGGCCTCTGGACATGGAAATCAGTTCAAACCGAATACAGCATGATATAGACAGCTTTTGTTCTGTCTCATTACTTCAGTAAATGTAATCTATAGGGCTTCAAGCGACATCCTTGGGAGTGCAGACACTCCCTGGGGTGGTCTGTTCGCCCACCTGTTTGGCCAAGTTGGATTCCAAAATCCCCCCATTCCCACCTGTCAACACTGGTGGCAAAGCATGGACAATATTCATTAAATGATGATAATGCAATGGTACTGTGTCCGCGAATTCTGACTGGCTGCTGTTACTGAGGGGTCATTTACATCTTTGAGTTCTGATTTAACTTGAAGTGGCATTTAACCAGTCATGAGTTTGATCATATCCTTCCATTCAATAACATGAGGAAGTGTGTCAATATTTATAATAGAAAATGCTCATGAAGACAAAAAAATAAAAAATAATAATTTAGGAGTCCATGATTTTCTGATTACCACTTGGTGAATATTAATTTCCCAATAGGATCTGTGCAACAGACGTATGCTGAGAAAATGCATTTCTACCAATAGCTTTGAAATTATAACAATTAATTCATATTTTATTCAATCTATATCACAGGCACATTGTCAAATGATCCCTGATCAAACTAAAAAAAAAAAAGCAAATATGATTGAAAAGACTGTATGCTAGGCTAATTGTTGGAGATGCATACCTGAAGGATGCAACAGCCTTATGCTGTACTCTTGGTTGGTTTATTTGTGGTTTTAGAATTTCAAGTAACGTGACTCACATAGTGCTCTTGTAAACAAGCACTTTAGGAGAGTGACTTATAAAACAAACATGAAGACACCAACAGTTGTTTTTGTTTTTTCCAGTGTGTCTATTTTACTTCAGCAGATCTTTTCCTGTGTACAGCATGTTGAGTCTTTGACATCACAAATCTGTACAGTATCTCAATATACAGCAAAACGTGAATGTACTGCTACGTATCTCCCCTGCAGCTTGACACATTTAATCCATGTCAAGTGTCTTTGCACGGTGGTTCATAAAACAAATCATCATATAAAAGACATCAATACGTTTCGCAAGCAGCAGCATATAAGCTGTGGCGAGACAGACAGCTTAAAAAGGAGATGCCATTGCTATGCGCGCTGAGCTTCTCCTGTACCTCTTCCTCTTTTATGGCTTGACCTTTCTCTTAATTGGCTGCTGTGTCTTTACACTTAGATTCTGTTGCTCTCCCAGCCAAGTCATTTCATTTCTTCCTGCTAAATGGTCTTCCTCTGACCCATAAATATGAAGTGCTTTAACCTTTTTTGAGTGCTCTCTTTATAGCGCTCTTCTTATTCTTTTACTATGCAGATGAGATGGATTTTCAAATTCTACAAAGTCTGGTAGCACTCATGGCTGCCATTTATGCAATGCTTTATTTTATATTTGTTTTTAAAAACCTATTCTAGCACCATTCTTGCTGTATTTGAAACACTGACAGTAATGACGGAAAAAGCTCAGTGAATGGAATTCAATTAATAAATTTATCACAACAGATATTGCCAAGAACAAAAGTAATTTCTCCATTCTCAAGCTTCTCCAATCACCAGAACTGAAATGCGTGTGCGCTCGGAAATATGCTCAGAAATCACTACTAGTTGACTTATTTCACCCAGTTACCTATAAAAGCCATTACACGTGCATTAATCAAGCATCTCTAAGGCTAAACAATGTTCATAATATATCTGTGAAAGTGTATGTGTGTGCTTGGGGTGTAATAGACCTGATGTATTGATATGTTTATTTCAATTTATTTCAGGGCCTCATCCTGTGACTCTGACCCCAAAATCAATACCTTCATTTATGGTCTACCACCTTCAATCAATTCTGCGCCCGCCTCCATTTTGCGATGAACTGCCTCTGACTGGACACATCTAAGCAGAGCTCCACAGCTTTCTCCATTTCCACTGGTGTTTTGTCGTTTGCCCCCCCTCTAACTATTCATCTGCCTCCCTCCACTGTGATCGCCTCAATCTTGAATGGAAGCTAGATGAAGAGACATGCTGAACAATGTGTAAAGCCAGTGGTGAAAGGAGAAAAGCACATCTTGGACAAATGCAAATTGCCTCTAGTTGTGTCATAAGTGCCCCATCGATGCTGCGAATCTACATCTCTTTGTCAGTTATGGGGAAGTGTGACAGAGTACGCTGCCTCTAGGTTGCATATGTGATCTGGCTACTACGCCCAAGAGCCTGGCCATTTGGTATCATGATTTGTGCAAGTATTCAGTCCACTAGACCAAATAATTGTGCTACTCCTCAAAGCTCAGTGAAAAAAGACATGTGGGATGGATAGCCCGTCTTTGGCACTGCAGTTCGATTTAGTTTGCCACAGTAAGGTTCATTTCAGATAAATGCTGATCAGGTATGCACTTCCATCACAAAAGTGTCGACCAAGCAACAGACAGCAGGAAGTCCAGCTCTACCTTTCATGAACATAATGAAGTATACTGCTTACTATAATGCTTGGTGGACTAGTGAAATTTGTGGACAACAATTCGATACAGCCTTCATATGCCTGTGCATGTCAGAGTGTACGAAAAAATAAGTCAAAGTCAAAGTCTGCTTTATTGTCACACTATCCGGTTGTGTATGAGCGTAAGAGTTAGCTTTGGCCAGTCTGATCGCCACTGGTCTTAAAAACTTAATCTCAGCCAGAATACGGTACTGGCGGCTAGGAAAGAAGTGTAGCAAATGTCCAATAATGTGCAGACAAGAACGTTATTCGTCGTAAAAATTGTATAATACGACATGTTGGGATCACTTAGAAATGTCTATTTTTAAAATAAACCCGCTGTTTTTTCAAAAACTAACGGGGAATACACTCTATACATTGTTAATGTGGTAAATGACTATTCTAGCTCCAAACGTCCGCTTTTTAATGGAATAGGTGTATAAAGACCTATTTCCAGCAAGCATCCCTCCAGCGTTCTAATGGTTCATTGCGTTTGCTAATTGTGTTAGAAGGCTAATGGATGATTAGAAAACCCTTGAAAACCCTTGAAAACTCTTGTGCAATTATGTTTGTTTTCTCAGACTATGCACACTAAATTGTCTGGGTGACCCCAAACTTTTGAACGGTAAGTGATTTCAATGCAATTTGGCTGATAAATAAATAATAATTTATGTCCTGTTACAGCTCAACTTCATTTAACCGTGCTTGTAAATATATACTATCTAGTCTTGTGCTAGTCTTGCTCTTCATGACTCTTGCCATACTGCAAACCAAGACTTAAGCTATTTACCTCGAAAAGCATCTAGGGGGGAAAAAAAGCGACACAAGGGCTATTGTGTTTCTTCAAAACCATGCATGAACTGGCAGTATTACTCAAACAGGCACCTCCACTGGATTTATTAACCAATTTCCACTACCATTGTCTTTCACTTCAATCTCAGAAGTGAGGGTGCAGAATATAGGGTTGCAATCACCCAAGTGTGTGGTGACAAAAACTCCCGCGCTTGCACCTGGAACTCAATAGATATTCATGAACATTCGCGTATTTAGAGAAGGAAATAACTTAATACCGACAGTGTCGATGGAATAATAGCCATTTCCTGCCTGACTTGCAGCCCCTCTGAAAATGAGATTGCGCCGGACGTCATTTTTCTTGTCTGCTAGGTGTTTCTCTATGGCTGCGGCTATGCGCCCTGCATTAGCAATGAGCCACAGCTTTAGATAGGTGGAAGAGGAAAGGGAGGGGTTGGTGGAGTGAGACAGAGTGTGACTTGGTGAGATAGGTGGACTTCAAGCACCAGAGCTTGAGGAAAGACAATGAGGCAGACTATCTGTTGTCTTATTTGCTGTGAATAAAAATCTAGGGTGAAAAAAAAAAAAAATCCACACATTGAATGTGTTCCAAAAGAAACATTAATCTAAAATGTCACATCCTAGCCTTGTTTTTTATTGTAAAAGACAATGTGGGACAGAGGGGATGACCCATTCCAGAGATGGTACTGATTAAACCATGGAAAATATTTAATTCATAGCTTAGTCAAAATGGATTATTTTTTCCATGCAACATTGTACGCTGAGGTGAAGGGTGAAACAAAACCAGAAAGTGAGAAAAAGAAGATAAAAGAGCACCATCAATGCAAGTCTGGCCCAACAGACAAAAGAATCCCTTCAAACAATTCCTGACCATTACTCGACCTGTCGCGTTACCTCGCTGCTGATCTTATAAATTAACCATCTCACAGAAGTGCTCAATCCTGCAATCCTCGCTCCTCCACAATTAGGCTTGTGCTCTTTGTGAGCAACACTTATCTCTTCGCCTTTACCCTGGCACGCATTTATCATAATTTCTTATACATTCAAGTTAATCCATCTAAAAGGGACTGATGAGCTTTCTTTTTTTTGGGTATAGCTCTTTATTTAAACTATTATATTTAAAAGGGGGGCATCAAACTCATGTTGTTCAGGGGTCACAAACAGATGTCAAATGGGCCGGACCAAAAATATCACAGGAAGATTAATATATGGAAAATAGCAATGAGTATTTCTGTTATGAAAATCTTTATACATACTTTATAAAATCTAATGACATATCCTATTGCAAAACAAAGAATAACCAAAGATTAAAAAAAAAAAAAAAACGCACAATTTACAATACAATGCATCTTTACAAGGTGCTTTCACAACAGCTGTTGCCATGACAAAGCACTTTACAGAGAATAAATAATAATAATTTGCTTCAATTTCATATACCATTACTATAACTGACCTCCACAATTGTCATTGGTAAAATATAATCAATATATCACGCTGTTTAGTGCATATGTATAATTCTCGAAATCTAAATCAACTACCAAACCATACAAATTGTTTTAAATGTACGAGAAAGAAAGTGATCACCTGCCCTGTAAATTATTATATTATACATTAAAAAGAGATTTAAAAAAAAAAACTGTTATATTTTACAGTATTGCATAAAAAAAATCAGATCCCCCACAAATTTATAGCAACCATCATGTAGTGATACCTTCGTACATTTTTAACTATTACCACAGAAAGTATTTATTTTCATAGAACTGGCGCTGTGGGATGAACCATATGGTGTTCCGGCACACATAAAAGCATTTCTGTGTCTCTCTTGTATGCACTGCTGCAGTTTTATCAAAGAAGTGATTTGGCTAACTGCGTGGCTACTCACTACTTACAACTGCACTCCTGTCTCTGCATAAACACCCATATTGGTTTCAGGTATCACAACAATTCACTATTTTATGAAATAGTGGTGGAGCCTTTAGAGTACCCGTAGACTGCTTTTTTTTTTTTTTTTTCTCTAATGAAAACATTTCATTTAAGATTTACAGTCATAGTACAATAACAGTAGCTGGGATAGTTTGTTGAAAAAAAAAAGTCATAGGTAGGATAGTTTGTTTTAATTTATTCCATTTTCGTGTGAGCTTGTCACGCACCGGGACAGAAACCTGAGCAGATTGCACCACTACTTTGTATTCCAAATTAATTGGCCTCTGAAGATCGCCCTCTGCCCCTCACTTCATGCACACTTTTCCTCGCCTCAATTAGAAGACAGAAACCTACATACTGTCTAGCCCAATCCTCTCGTTTATAGTGACCTCCAGGTCTAGGTCCAAAACCAAACAGGGCCTTGACATCTAAGTCAAGCAGCTATTTAGGTATGAGGAATTAGTCTAAGGCTGTATAATGAGGCAGACTAAAATATGACTGATCTTACTCATTTTGTCCCCGCAACGAAATAATTTGTCTGCAACATCTTTAGCTGTGGTGTGTATAATGAGATTCCATACTATTGCTACTGAACAGAAGTGTGTATATTCTGTCAAGATTGAAGCTAAGTCTGGACTGTAACATGTGCAGGTGCCCTACTGTCACCCAGTTTGACAACTTAATTAATTAATTAATAAAGGAGCGCGATTAGCACATCTCCAAATGTAACACGCACATTTTTTTATACACATTGTTGAGGTAAGCTAAGGTAATGACGACACGTCTTGGTACTGGATGAATCCAATACATTGACATTGCAGTGATAGTAAGAAGCATGATTATCCAAAAACTTTAAGAATTTTAAGAATTAATTCATACTTTGATTGAGGATAAGAGGTTTGGAATAAGGATGGATGAATGATTACAACATTTTAAAATATATTCTTTTTTCACACCCAATTGAATTAGCATTAAGTACTTTTGCTACTTTTATCATGGTATAGGAGCTTAACTATAGCCACATTTCTCGGGTGGGTTGACAGAAAACACAGAAAACAACCAATTCTAGTGTATGAATATTCAGTTCTGGGGGTCAGTGGAACAACCTGTGATAGACACAAGACCTCCCCACTCTCTAACCTTGAATACAGCCATAGGAAGACAACCGAGATAGAATAAAAGAGTGACAACATTTTGACTTGTGCAGCTTACATCCAAGGCCTACTTTTGATGCTTTGTACCACAACCTTCCCTGTAAACTTGTTCAGTCTTGAAGTAAAAATAGTAAAAGGGTGTTGACAGTTGACATATTTATTTATGAGAGTTAGAAGTTTCGAGGGGAAGTAAAAATGTAGGATGAATCTATTTATTGAACAAAGGACAGCAAAACACCATAACAAACACCGGGCGGAAAAAAACATTCAAGATCCAAGATATTTCAGTCATGAGAGATCAGAAAATGTTCTCCGAGGAGTATTACCCCTGCGGACGACAAATGCCAAAACAACTCTGACACACAAAGAATGGAGGAAAATATGAGGGAACAGACGGAACAACAATTATTTATGTAAATAATGCACCATTGCTGCTTATAATTAGTGGGAAAATTAAGCAGAAAATAAAAGCGTGGGGGGGAAAAAACACCACGCATGTCACCCAACTAATTTTTCTCATGCAAATTAACAATTGAAATTGTAAATGGAAATGGGTGTTGTTTGTGTTGGAGAGAGAAAGAAGCAGACCAAGGAGAGGATGCCCTGCTTTCCCCCTCCCTTCTTATTCTGTTTGGAATTCATTAGCTGCTGAAGAAACTGCAGGCAGATGTTGTTTGACACAAAGGGTGAGGACGATATTGTTAGCAGGAGAATGGAAGTTAGGGTTGTTGTTTTGGGAAGGGGAGCTTTAGATAACTTTGATACACAAGAGCAGATGGACAACTCCTCGGTGACTTATATTGACCATCCCTCACTTTTATTCCAATACTTCTTTTCAAACAATGGTGAGCACCTGCCAGAAGTAGACAGGTGCTGCTCACGCTGGTCTGTAAATATCCTAACCCAAACTCACTAACGATGGTCTTAATGGTAAATAATTCATTTGAAATCATATCATTTCATCCAAGACAAAACATCAAGCACCCTGTATGAGACATTCAAACATTGAATTCGCTCCAATTTCACACCTCCGTTTTGTGACGCAAATATTACAACTACCCGAGATGTAACACAATGTCACAGCAATGTTACACAATTAGCCAGCGACTTTGGCAGAGGTTCCATATCAATAATGTGTAAATGGAACAGCTGGAACACTTGAATAAATCATTTAAAACAGCCAGGATTGACACGCCACACATAAATTTATGTGCGGGGGTGGCCTTTTGCTGCTGTTAATAAGAACGAAAGTTCACGGGTGCAGCTTTAATCTGTAAACACAGTTCTAATATCGTGCAGGTGCTTTGAGCGGTGTGCAAAGTGTTCTCTTAGTGACATGATGAACATAATTAACAACAAGTTAAATATGCCAAATTGTGTTTGATTACACTTTTGAGAAATGAGATTGTATCACATCATTTTGGGGAAAAGAAAACAAGACTTGCTCTTTATTGATGGAGCTTATTAAATGAATGAAAATGTTTACTTATTATTTTGGAAAGAAATGATTGAATTTTAAAAACAACAATAAACTTTACACATAATGAAACTTATTGTATATTTTCTATGCATTTTTTTAACAAGAGCATATTGACCTTTTCAATGTCACCTCATGCACTACTATCAGATGTGCTGAAGGCTTGACACGTTTATCAGACTTGAGCTCAGTGAGAGGTGGTGCTTGCTATGAAGCCAGTGTCAATGTAGGTGTGATAAGTGTGAAAGTGTGACTACATGTGTCTCCTGTTTGCTTGTCTCTCCTCTCTCCCTCACTTGCCAGCACACACACTGCAACCTTTTTCTGCCTCCTCTCCTCTCTGTCATCGGCAAGTGTTTTTAAAAGAAGGAGGATCAAACAAAGTTAGAAAATGCCTGTCTGGCATTCATCTGACAGCCCTGCATCCTGAACCCTTTTAAAAGAGATTTCTGAGGGAAAGAATGGAGAGAAAATAGGACATGTTTCACACAATTTATGCAGCGTTAATTTTCCAGCCCCCGCACTGACTGTTTACAGAGTCCTGCACATCTCAAACCTCCCTCTTGTTCTCTAACTACAATCTCTGCTTTACTTTTTACTCCCACCACCCTGCACTTTTTTGTGGCTTATGTTATTCTGATTTTTTCCGCAGTCTTTTTTTGTGTGTCACTAGTGAGGATGCTCTCCCTTGGGGTGGCTAAATTTACATCTCTCCATATGACAAACACAAACAAAGAAGCAAATAAATCAAATGTGACGAAGGCGGTGGGGGGAGCAGAGGCAAACAGTGAATGTTTGTCACTTCCAGAACATATACTGTATAGAAAATAAATATATATTGTGAGGACATATATTTTCTGAGCTTATCCATTTGACTATAGTATAACTACTACTACTGGATTGTAAAGGAATAATTGATCATTCATGGCTTTTTAATTAAAAATTAAATAAATAAAATAATTAATAAAAAATTCATATTATACAAGATGTCCTCAAGTTCAAGTGGTGGATGGAATGTTTGTTTGTATTGTATGTTGTTGGTTGTATTTAAACCTCTCATGTAGCTCAATAGTGTAACCAAAATATTGCAATTATTATTTTAAACAGCTTTTTTATTCTGATGAGCAAGTTAAGTAAATACGGTGTGAATCTAAACCAGTGCAAACAGCAGCTAATGAATAAACACATTGTTAAATGAATTTTCCCTCTGACAGTAATCCTGATTTTTTTTTTTTTTCACACTTTCAATTAGATCATATTTGATTATGATTGCCCAAGTTCTGTGGTCAGTCAGTGCACTTCTATACATCAGGACAGTGTGTGACTTTCAATGTATATCTATGAACAGCTTCAGGAGTGCACCTACAGGACTAGTAAATATTCAGCACCCAGATTTGCAGGCTTTGGGTAGGGGCTTCTGTTGTGATGAGGTTTGATGAGGCGCTTCGTAATTGTGTGTGTGTGGGTCTGTATGTATGTGTGTGGTAGGGAGTGTGTTTGTCAGTGATTGTGACAAGCAGACGATCCCTGCTGTGCCTCAGTGCGTCCGCTCTGATACATTATTAATTAGGCAGCGTTTAGAGTAACGAGCGAAGCGTTTGAGCCCCCCCTTTTCCGCCACCCCCAGTGACACACTCCCTGGGAATCTGCTGTGTGACTGCAGATCAGGGGAGGCAATAATGTGACTCTGGACCAGCACCCTTCGAGAATTCCAGTCAGACTCCGTGGGGCATGGAAGATTGTTTGGGGCTAGGATTTTTGCCGAAATTGAGCTGTCACATAGAATACATACTTGAGAAAGAGTAGATGTTACGCACATATTATTATTACTTTTTTTAAGCAAAAAAAAACACTTTTTTTACGGGAGCATGGAACTGCAAATATGATGTAAAAACTTCTGACTGGCAACTACGTTCAAACGTACTTCGAAATATTTTTGTGCGCAAATGCTACAAACGTCCAACAGCCTCTTTTGATATGCATTGTTGGGGATTATTACAAAGTTTATGGTTGGTTATCCCTAACCTTAGGGTTTCAAAGTTGAATACGGTCTGTTAGGTTGCTGGAAGAAGCAGGTGTGAACATTTCTCTTCCCTCTGATAAATGATGCAAATGCAAACCTTTGCCTTTCAATTGAATTGTTTGAAAGATTGTTGTTTTAGGTAATCCCCACTACTCCCTATCCCCTTCCCCCCATTGCATGTCCATATTATGCTCATCTCTTTTTGCTATTACTGTCTGACTAATTCAATAATTTTTTCCCCCCTTTGTCATGCTTTCAGCTCCCCTCCTTCCTCTTCCCTTTTCTGTCTGCCCTTCAAATCTTCTGGGTCCGCCTGAGTCTCCGTTGTCTGCCTCATTACCGACGAATTTGATTTTCAGAAACTGCAGCTGTGCAGCTACAAGGAGCCCTTCTCATCCTTATTATTCTACACCCGCATAAATAACCGCACAAACACGCACCTCTTTCCATTTCTTTATTTTATTTTTTTAATTGTCTGACGTATGCAGTAGCAGCAGTAACGTTACCTCTCAAGTGCCCATGCTGCACTGGACAGTGTTGTAGTGCGCCAAAGCCACATAGTGACAGCCAAGATTTAGATTTTATTTTTCCAGGGGCACTCAGCAGAAAGTAAAAAGTGCCTCTGTAAAAAAAGTGTATCTTAGAGCGACTGCCTGTGATTTCCCGCCTTAGCTGGTGATGACACTGCCATCCCTCTTAGTGAAAGATACACTGTAGCCTCCACGAAAGTTTGTGCCCTCATCTGCTTCGGATATTTGTTGGCATTGCAACGAAAAACTTGGGTGGTGCCTTTTTGACTTTGTGAATGTTGTGGTGTTTTCCCCCAGTAAAATGTCAAGCCATACCACATTTCTCAATTTCAATTCACGGTTGTATTTCTTTGTTTGTGTGGAACACTTTGCCAGAAACTATATGTTTACTTAAGAGAAATGTATGAATAAATAAAACCTTGCTGTCTTTTCTTCTGAGTTGCTGGCTGGAATTATCTCTTTCTGAATTGATGGACAAAATAGGTGAATAGTTAAACATCCAACACTACCAGAAAGTCTTTCTAATTCATTGTCTCCAGTGTTCTTTAGTTATCTAACATTATGAAATAAAGAACCAAACCGTACAGTATGTCCTGCATATGCATACTTTCAAACACAGAGGCGTTCCGGTGCATGTGTATGCCTGCATTCAGTCCATTCATTATATCTCCGCCTCGAGCGTTCTAGAGGGGCAAACTGTGTCACGACTACTAGCATCCAAACATGCTTGCGGTCCGCAGACCAAATAGGCAAAGCACCTGTCCTAAGTGTCAACATGCTCCCTTTGGCCGGGAGTGTCGGGCTTTCGTTCGGAAAGGGGCAAGATGTGGAAAGCCAAGAGGAGAGTCATCTCATTACTTCCTCCCCGGGGCTGTAATTAAGCAAGGGATGGAGCGAGTGCTGCCACGTCACCTCTGTGGACTGCCCGTATGAACTGTGCTTAATTGAAAGCTAATATATCTGAGTCCTCATTGGTCTGCTAGCGTTCTAACAGCAGGCTATGCTTCATAGACTACTCCAAGTTACCTGGCTTTTATTTATGTATTTATTTTGTTATATCTTCGGCACCTCACCGTGCCCTCTCCACTCATGCAGTCTACAGTTATTGATTTGTTTGTGTTGTGAACATCAGTGCTTGTGCTTGAGGATGGTAAGAGCTGATCATAGAGCACAGTTTGATTCAAGCTCAGTGTACTGACCTTGGAGGAAGTACACAACGAGGGCGTGCTGAAATCCCGGCCTTTCTGAGTGCTGGATGGCAGGTGGGGATTCGGTGCAGTAAGGACGCATCCACACAAAGAGCTGTTTAACTGCCCACGGGGCCTCTGGGTACTCCACCTTTCACTGCATCCTTTTAATATTTCATAGCCCGGCTTTGGACAAACGTCTCAGCCCGGCTTGCTGGAATATGGATGAGAGTACACGTTTAGCCATTTACCTGGATGTCAGTTGGAAGCGGGTCTAAACAAAACACCTCTTCCCCGCTGCAACCTCACCTCACTGGACCCAGCGTTGGCTTGTTAGCAAGACGGGTAAAGATTGACGGCAACAGGAAACAAAAAGAACACAATCCTACAAACAGGAGCCTTGGGTTACGTGCAGAGCATATGTTGGAATTATGGAAGAGATCACACATTGCACAGCGCATTTTGTTTTATTTAAGAACAAAAAAAACAAAAACTTACAGTGGAATCGCCAAAGTCAAGCAATTGTATTTCATTACAGTGAAACCTTGTAGAGCAGGTTTTGGGTGACAGCTGCCACCTTTTACAAATGCCTTGACCCACCAATTCAATTCCTTCTCTAGCTTCTTCTACTTCTCACCACTTAATGGTGTGTTGGCTTTTAAACTGAGAAATGGCAGAGATTTGTCAGAGAGAGCTGGACTTTGCTATGAATTGGTTGTGCAATAGAAGTCCTTCATCACTTCAAAATTGTGGTCAACAACTTGGGCGTACATTGCTGCACAGTCAGTCTATGTCTATGCTTCCATCAAGAGTGCATGGATATGCATGCAAATATTTGGCTTTCTCTCGCATTTGTATCGTATATACTACCTGACAAGTCAGAACTTTTTTTTTTTTTGATCAGACTATAAATCTCATTCTTTGGGATGATTGTCACAGATTACAGATGTTTACATTCTATGTGTACACAACAGCAACTCCAAAAAGTAAACAAGTTGTGTCAATCAAAACTGAACATTTTATATCTGTGTAGTATATTACATCTCAAATGAGTAGTGTGGCCAGTGAATGTTCTTAAAGAACTTACTTGGTTTGTTCTCTCAACATTTCCATGCATCTTCCAGCACTAATTGCACACAGAAGCTTGGGCACCACACACGGCTTCACTTAATGCAATTAGGCAGCAGTTTAATTATTCTTTAATGTGTAGATGAAGCCAATGTGTTACGTAGGGTAATTATTGCTAATGACTCTGCAATGGGAACGCAAAGAGGAAAGTGAGGTTTTGTGCTGAAAGAGACCAGTGAATTCCTTCTTGTCTAATAGACCTTTTGTTGAATTGCTTCCCTCAGCATGCGATAAGGGTGTTAAAATTAATGATTTATAACTATTGAGCGAGCATTTCAAGTAGGTAGTAATTTATGATAATTTGTCTTCTTTCACAGCGGCACAGTTAATAATTGTTAATTAGCCGTTGATGATGTGTCCTTTGAACATACAGTATACCCTAATGGCCAATTCTCAGCCTATGAGCAGACACCCTTGTGGGCAGCATTCAAATAAGAGGATGTTTTTAAACACAAGTGAGAAGACGGAATGTACAAATAATAGAAATAAAACAGCAAACAGCAACATTTCCTGTCCATCTGTACTATCCTTTTTATTGGCACCGGATTTTGTCACTGTACCAGGCTGGATTTGTATGTCTGCCAAGAGCATCCATCAATCATGCCAAGCTAGGCCAGTGAAAAAGAAGACAGGAACATGCTCCAGGAGAAATTGTGCCAAGTAGAGAGAAGGCGGGAAATGGGGAGGAATTAAAAAAGTCATACCCACACTGTTACTTGTTTAACAATTTTATAGAAGTGATAGTGATTGGTTGGGAAAAGTTTACTTCCATTGGTGCACAATGGCACACACACCTCTGTTATGCCCAATTTTACCAGCTCAACGTCTACTAAAACACCAAAAGAAAGAAAATTCCACCATTGCACACAGTTTACTATGCTCTACGCTAGACTTTTGCCCGGAACAAAAATAAGGCCTGAGTGTCCAATGTTGGCTTTAAACTCACATATACATGATTTACCCAAGATCGGTCCACACTACAATAGAATACTAGGAGGGATAGCGGACAGGACTACAACAAAAGCTCTTTTTGATGAGTTGAGTTGGTGAGGTTAGAGGTTGAATGAATCCAGGAGGCCAGCAGCTTTCGTTTTTTTTTTTGGGTGGACGACTCAACAGATGACAGCGCTGTCAAAAGACTTTGGCGTCGGCTGGATGAAAAGAAGCGAGGTGAAGTCAAGCTAACCCCTTTTAAACCCTGTTAGTGATTTGAACTGATCATTCATTCCGTCAGTATTATTCGGGCCTTCAAAGGGTTGAGACAGAAATGGAGATAAGCCCGTTCAAAAGGCTGTGACAATTGGGAAAGTCTGTGGCTCTTTTCAATGTCCTTTTTTGGGGGGGAGATATAGTACTAATGTAGAATAGGTCTTTAAAATATTACAGATGTATTATAAGTATTAACAGGTTTGTTTCATATCTTGAATTTTCAATACCCCTTTTTAAAGCAGCATCTCCTTTGGATTAAAATAATTCAATAATTCTGCAGCCATTCTGTGGTGCGAGTGCTGGTAAAAATGACTTGCAATGTCTTCGACCAGGCAACCAATCATACAGAGTATTTGGTAACGTTTTCCTCTTTTGTCCTTAGTTTCTCACACCTACTCTCACGACCACACAAACTTCAGTTTGTCACCCTCTGGTTATGTGTAAGCTCCCACCACACACACATTTTTCCATCCACCAGTCAACAGTGGCCTTTTGTGCAGTTGTGGTTTTCTCCAAGTCAATGTTCAAGTCAGGTCAGTGGGAAAGTCCCTACAGCAAGACAGTACAACCCAGTGAAATGATTATTTAATTGTTTTTGCCTAGTGATGTCATTCCCTGGGATTTTCATGTTTATTTGTGTGGCCAATTCATCTTGACATCCACCCAACATATAAAAAATGGCCAACAATTATGTACAATATAGAAATGATGTTACTGCACTCTCTCTCTGTCTCTGTCTTTCTCTCTGTCTCTGTCTCTCGCTCGCTTGCATGAACACACACACATGCACGGACACACTTGAATCGTTTTAATTATTTTGTACTAGTTTTCCAAAGACAGAAAAAAATCAACTCATCGACCTCTTGCTCGCCGAGACTGACTTTGAGGCCTGTGGTCAAAACGTTTCTATTTGTGCCTCCGTGTACGGGATGGCATTGTAATTACAGTGAAAGATCCAAGTGTTGTCATGTACATCAGTGACTCAATTCTTGCCTAAAATAAGAATTTGTATATTTCTTTTCCCCTTTGTCTGAAGCAATTCATACCCTAAACATATAATGCAATGCCATTGCTAATTAAATCAATATGAGGTAATGAAGTCTAATTGGAGAGACTTGCTTGAGCTCTTACGTGGGTCCCTACAGGTTTGTCCTTGTTTAGAGGCTGGTAGTGTTTCCTCTTCCAGGAGCCGTAATCCCCGCAGCAACCATTTGGAAAGGAATGATCACAGAGCTCCGAGTTATTTAGCCTCACCCAAGACCGAAGCGTACAGACGCTGTTTACTCCCCCAGCGTTGTCCTGCAGTTTGCCATATATTCACCTCTTATTGCTTCCTCCAAACCTGGCACCTTGTGGAATTTATTTTTAGAATCAGTAAATTTGCTTTGCTGGAATTCATCACAGAGTTAGAAGGGTGCTGAGAAGGAAGGGGCTGAGGGGATGTTCTACCAAGCTGTTAAAAAGTCATAGAGTGAGACTCGATAGTTTAAAACAAATCCATATTCAATTTGCCCCATGTTGCAGCATTTGCACTCAGAGTGGCACTCTATGAATAAGTCCTTAAGCTATTATTTTTACATTGCATGCCCCTGGATTCAACTCAAGTCACCAGATGGCACTATTTAGCTTCCACAATCTGCATGAAAAAGCTCAACAAAGGCAAGTTTATGGTCGTTTCCTCTTATGCACGACTTGAGCAGCTGCTTCATGCATGAAGTCAGTAGTCATGCTTGACCTCTACCTGCAGAGGATCATATTCCTCCCTGCTCTCTTTCAGCGCGAGATGCTTCAAGGAAGGGAAACACTGCCGAGGTGTCGGCTTTCATCGGCTCCACATCTGTGTCACACTCTCAAACATGAAAAAATGTCATCGCCTGATCTGAGGTCTGTAACCACTTTCTCAGATATTTACCGCATGAAATGAATTGAAAAGTCAACAAACATGTTTGTGGGAAGGAAAAAGAGAAGCACAGGTAAAAACACGGATTGTTCCGCATCAGGTATCAGGTCTGTCACAGTGATTTCCCTTTGGCATTGGGAGCACTTAGCAGTGGCATTTGCAGAAAAGTGTGTGCTGGCGTCTAATGGGCTTTTAAGAGCTTCGCAAGGGGACTATTTGTGTACCATCAGCGGAAGCCTGTGATCGCTACGTGACAACAGTATTTTAAGCGAGCTCCACAGCAGCGTGGGATGACTACCCTGAGCTGCGGAACTTTCCCCAGGGGAGCATATGCTACCGAGATCTAACGGCTCAACTTCTCTGCCACTTTCTAACTCGGGTGTCGCTTTGCAGCATGACAACTGAAGAGTCTTGATTCCTCCATTTCACCTGGAAAATACATGTTTGTGAAGAAATAGAACACAACTAAACAGGGCCTTTTCCACACCGACAGGTGAAGTTTTGATATGTTGAAGAAGGAGACGTTTGGTTCTCCCGAGAGACCAAGGACTCACATTTATTTTATTATTTTCTCTTGAGTGGCTTATGTTCTGCAATATTCCGCTTTCGACCCCCTGTGGAGACACGTAGCTCTGAGACTTGACTTGGAGTGTTTTGGTGCCAGTTTACATTCACTGGACGCATCAGGTTGACTAGCACAAAGTATTGAAATTCAATTCATGTGCAGAACCAAAAATTATACCGCTCACAGTTATTATTGAGTAAATTGCATTCCCCTACTTTATCAATGTTAAAACCACAGCTCTGGTGCACGATCAGGATTGCTGCGATCCAAGCTGAATTTCACTTGATGCATGAAAATGACAAACACTATGAACCAGAATGATCAATGCTCTCGTTTAATATTTAAACATATTATAATATGCACCATTTGAAACCAGGTGCTTGGCCTATTTGTCATGGCACATGAAAAATAATGAACTCAAAGTTCATTGATAATTTAACAGAGCCTTCAAAATTAGCATGTGATTTTTATTTTCTTGCGTATTAATTTGTCAAACCACTAGACTCAAATACGCAAAAACCAAATCATAAATTTAAAACTAGTTGAACCTTTTTTTGATTATCTTAAAATATTAAACGTATGACTCAACATCGCACAGTATTTGGAAAGAACAGCAATTACTACATGTGGCTTTTTCCAACATCACAGCTTTTTATGAACCATTTTCTCCAGCGTAAACAGCAAAAAAGCGGCAGTCCCACAGAGGGAGCCTGAGGACAGCGGACACAGATTAGGAATGTCGAGAGTGGGATATTATCATCTCTACTGTGAATGAGACAATATAATTAGGATATGGAAATTACATCAAGTGGACAGTGTTGCCAATGTGATTGGTGCTAAGACATCAATGTAAATTATAAGCGTGAATATAGTAATAATAATTGAATCATAATTTGTCTCTGTATTAAATACTTGAAATTAATTTGCTTTACAAAACAAGAAAATTGTATACGTTCATGTCAGCCTGTATAACAAAGAGGGGACACTTTGAAATAACTGAACATATTTAGCAGACATTCTGGTGGGGTTTTCTGCAGTTTGCATGGAATAAACAAATAATCTCTCGAACAAATGAAGAACCAATTCTCTCTTTTTACCATGCAATTTAACACACACACCTACACAAAGGAGAAACTACGCACACATGCGCACACATCCACAAAATGAATCTGCCATTTAATAATTATGAGGCATAAAATCCTTGCCGACGGCGAGCATACTGAAGGATGTAATTATGACCTATTTCAGAGAGCCCACGCTCGGCGGCAATGCCTACATTTCCACCCAGAGAGAGCAAAACACTCCCAAGGAATGACGGGGAAAATGTGCCCTTCATTGCAATTAAGGACAATAATTCTCGGCGCGAAAATTGTTTCAATTGCTTTTCAGGCCGGGAGCAAAATGGCATTGATGGAGGTGATGGTTTGAAATGGGGGTGACAGTAGGATGAGAAATGACAGATAGAGGAACTGTTGGCTTTGTGTACGTTAACAATTGAACTTTATAACAGGCTGCAGCGCAATTAGGAAAACTGCAGGGGAGTACACAGAATTTGAATCAATATGACACACGACTACAGAGTCATATTGGAGCTCATGATATTATTCTCTAATTCAATATTGATGTAGAATTTCTTCTTTTTTTGGTCATGCGGGTGTTTTAGAGGGTCTAACCCTCAATGCAGCAATCAGCATTTTTGCTAATAAACAATAAATCATGTTCTCTCTATAAAATAAATTTGAAAGAAAAATTCTCAATGATTTCATTTAGACAGTTTTCAGACAGGCTAAGGAATGTTCACAATAGTATTTTTTTGTCTTATTATGTAATCAGTGTGTACACCTAGAAAAATATTAAATGTTTATTTTAAATTACTAGCAATATTAAGTCATTTTTAGTTACAGCAAGATTTAATCATTTTATCCGCTGGTGCTTTCTTGCTGTTGGTTACGAAAGAGATCAATCTTAAATGCAAGAAATGTCAACACCACAGTAATTCTGTCTTCAATCTGAAGCTTCTCTGAAAAGTGTTATGTCAGCTGATGGGAATTGTGCGATGACTGACCCTGCACTTTGACCCTGCTGCACAAGTAAAGTGTGACTTTCCATTTTTGATCAATTGCAATTGCATATTTAGTGTTGTAAATTCAATATGGAAAGGAAAACGATCACTAAGTAAGAATGTCCTACCTCATCGACAACGTGCAAAACTATCATGCTCAAAAAGAGTTTATACACACTTAAAACAAAAAAACCCACACATGTAAAGCCAAAATTTACAATTGGTGAAGACATTTGTTTGAATAAATCACATTACTCACTGTGCCTTTTCTTGAGCCATTTTTACGCAGGGTTGATTTCAGTATCACCAAGCATATTTCATCATCAGGGCATCTGAAATACATAAGAGCAGTGTGTTAGAAACTAAGATAACCATTGAGTACTAAACAAATGTAATTGAAAAATCTCAACTTTAATTCCTTTTGTTTTTCTAAAGGATAAAGAGACTACTATATATGTGTCCTTATTGCCAGAGCAGACCGAGCAAAGAAAAAAAAAATTCTATCTGATCCTAAAGTGGGACCATATGCAAGTTTGTTTTTGCTCGTTTTAACTGCGATTTTCAATTGGGCATAAAGCAGGACTACATTCTTTCAAACCTAAAGTGGCTGTGATGGGCAGGCTGCGGCAGGGGGCATCCAGATGTTGTGTTTGGATAAAAATTGTGCGGTCGAGATTGCATCTGTGGTAGCGGGTGGAACAAAGGTCTGAATGGGAAGGATTGGTCACTGGGGGGAAATGGAAAGCAGCTCTGGAGAAGTGGAGGCATGCACACACGTGCGCTGACTGTTTACACTGGGCCGGGATGCAACACGCCGATGCATTCCAGCGCTCATGGTGGCCTCGCCAGAACCGGATCCATGTTTTCAAGCTTGATTTTTCAGCGCCAAAATGCATACATATGTATGTCATTGTCTCCGTCTTCAGTTTATAGTCAAGTTCAAGTACTTCTAATGTGCGTGAGAAGGATTTAGGCGTGCCGTACACAGAGTGAAGAAATGACATCCCCTGTTCACACCTGGTAATTGAAGCTTGAACACACCACTCACTACAACAGATAAACTGTGACCTTGGTGTTATGATTGGGAAACAACATTCTGAGGCTCCCCATATACTGTACTATACAGTTTATTTTTATTTTTAATTCAACCACAAATACCATGGCGCAGTTGTCAAAAAAAAAAAAAAAAAATCTTGGCTGCTGTAGAGAGAGGAGAAATTTCTGTGCTACAGAAATTCCTCATATGTATATAGAAATGGAGAAAAAAAGATGTCCGACGTGCTGCACTCCTGCACTGCATATGTGTGCTTTAATCAGAGCTGAAAACTCATTATGAGTGTCAAGAACAGGTAATTCAACTGAGGTTTTGTGATGCTCTGTTTTTAATTTTGCCTCGGTGAATGCATGCCTCAACAGCCAAGGAAATGGCAAGGAGATGATGTGCTCTGCATGCCCTGACCCACAACGTGCTTGCAGCAACGTGGCTAAACTGAAAATGGAGGATCAGGGGGATTGATATTTGCAGTAGTGAAAAAGTGTTTTTTTTTTCACCCCATGACGCATGGCTATAATGGCTTTCTCAGCCCCAAAAAGGAGGATATATCCTGTATATGGCACCAGTTGGCAGTGGTGTGTTCACACCTGAAGCGAAACCGCATTACATTACATTCGGACGCGGACCAAGACCACCTCGAAAAGTGGGTCTTAGTCTGGTTGTTTGATCCGCACCAAGATTAGTTTTTGTGTATTCACGTGGAAACCAACCCAGGTCCAATCAAAGTGGATTGTGAGTACACTCTGTGATGATGTTTACATAAATATTTAGGTATTTTTCCTTCACAAATTAATGAGTTTTGATGATTTATTTAAGTGTTAATTTATTAATATTCCTGAGGATGATAACAGAATGTGCCTTCAATGAAGTGGAAAGTGAATTTATTCTTTTTTTTATATTGTATACTTTACGATGATCTGTTCAGTGTTTGTTAAACAACATAAGCCTGTTATGTTCGATATGTATCAAAGTAGTAGTCCTTTCCTCACGATGTGGCTTCTTTATTTCAAATCATTTTCATTCATCTTCTTCTCAGTCTGATTGTTGGTGGTCTGACAAGTAAGAGACCCTCTGCTACCCACACCATTTGTCCACATCTCTAAACCGTTACCGCAGCCTGATATGCCCCTCAGCATGCAGAAGGTCTGCTGTCATTACAGCAATCAGAATTTGTGAGAAAATGGAACCCTTTATATGCAAAACAAACAATGCGGGAGAAATAAAACACTCAGGCAAGCTGTCAGGTCCTTTCAAGAATCAATACAAGGCCTTTCATCTGCATCCCAACCTTTTCCTGGTAATTATCCTGCATATTTTCTGCCTGCTCACACACAAACGTATAATGTTACTCACACACACGGACGCACGCGCGCACGCACACACACACACCATTGCTAATAAATTGCATACAAACAGAATAATGCATACAAACCCTATAAACACAAACTCACTGGCCACAACATAAGGTACACCAGAACTCACATATTATATTGTTTTAATTATTAAGAAATGTTCCCTTGATTCAGTGTATAATTAGCCTACGAGATTCAAATAAAAATCAACACACTAGATTGTAAATTCCTGCTTCTCAACGAATAAATAATGCCTATTACCACCGTACATAGCCGGCGTGGAACATCACATGGTCAACATAATCATGATAAAAAGGCCACGTCCAAGCGCTCAGCCCGAGGACAACTGAGGAAGGTGACAAAGCATGCCAAAACTAGTAAGGTAAAACTAGTAAGGTAAATGCAAAAGGAAAAGAAAAACAACTGTTACGCTCATGGGATGGCAAGATGAATCGTGTTAACCGATTAAACGGCAGATACGGACAACAATGTGTCACAGGTTTCCGCCACTTGGAGAAGATGAATAAAACCCAATCCATTTTCAAAAATCACTTAAGATTCAATTTAAGGTGCAAGGACGAGGGAATAACAAGGGGCCTCTATCTGAACAACCCACTACCAAAATATCCTGCTGGCAAACTCCCAGTATGCATCAGGATAACGCTTCAAATAAACCAGGAAGTCCACCTGTAAATAAACACGAATGAATGCTGTCACATGACCTTACTTGGACAGGTGATCCTCAAAAACAATACGGCTGAGTCCAAAGTAAAGAAAGCGGCCCAAACGGTGATGCGAAAATCTCAGTCATCCCAAATGTTATTGGTCCCATTGGTGGCACAACCACTTATTTAGTTTAAATTATATTTTAGAATGATGTTTTCACAAAGGGACATGTTCAGTCGGTTTTTTTTTCCTTTTCTTTCTGCATTTTATATTTTATGAGATATTACAAATACTCCATATAAATATTGGTTTGATCTGAAAAAACTTTTTCATGCCACTGTGTCTCTATATTGTGTCAGCAGCTTTTAAATTCATGCAGTTTATAAAACCATCTACAACTCATCACCATCTGATGAAACATGTACTGAAAAAAATATTCTTGGCCAGAGTCGTCCTATGCGCGTGTGTGAGTTTGTGTGCGTGTGCGTGTATGTGTGTGTGTGTGTGTGTGTGTGTGTGTGTGCGCGCTTGTGAGCACCGACCTGTGTCTGTGATGGAAGAACTCTAATGAGGCATAGCATACAATGAAATATTAAAGTTTCTAATTAAATAGAGAGACCTCTTCCACTAGCGTCAAGGTTGTTTGCACCATTATCTCCATGGTCGTATGATCAGCAGTCACCCAATGCTTTTTGGCGTTCCCGTGTCCCGCAGCATGCACACACACACACACATACACGCACACCAACTTCCAACAGAAATCTCCATCAGCCACCAGAGACTACTCGGGTCGGCTATATCTACCATTTCAATGCTTCGTAGGTTGCCTCTGCTTGTGTCTTTGACAGCCATGTGTAGTGAGGCCCTCGGTTACAGTTGAGATTGTGATTTATTGATGAAAACACGTGTTACTAGAGCAAGGAACTTAATCTCCTTCACTGTCAGACTTCTCAGTTTGCAAGAAAGTAAAAGGCAAAACTACAAATGTGCCACATTTATATGAGAAGCTTGTTTTATTTGACCTGCAGAAAATGTAAAACAATTCTTTTTACCCTTAAAACAAGCACTGGGGCCCGAGAGACTTGGGGCCGTTTACTTGTATATCAAGGAGAAGGCTACTGTGTGAGAAATAACTAGCATATTGTTTTATTGAGTAGTGTGGGCCTTCTTCCTTGACACGATGCTAATGATTAGGCTTGCATGTTGTCTGTGATTAGAGCGCATTCTGTGTAGGCCAATCTATTGCCTGAATGCCTCTCACACAAAATGTACTCGATGCACCGTATTATTGATTCCTATCCCTACTGAATAGAGGTAAATGTATAGATTTTTACATGAAGGTGAAGCTTAAGCTTGGTTTGTGTTGGTGGAGATGGGAGCTAACTTGATGGGATTACAATGATGCAATATCGTTTATGTGATTAACTTTTTAATTATGCTCTGTATTTACTTGAATAATTCAACACATTTTCTGCTCCCTCGCTCCACATTTCAACCAAATATGCTGCAGGCAAGAACTCCTGGTACCCCTGTCAAATTTGGGAAAACAAGCCCAATTCTGTAATAACCAGTTCATCCAAATCTATAATTCTACCACTCTATTTGTTCCCCTCATTGATATTGCACTGAAGAGTAACCAGAGGAGACAAATATACTCCACGGAGGAAATTATTACCTCAAAATAATTAGAGGTAAAACCCAAAACGAATTAATGCATTGTAAAAAAGTAGAAAACACGTATTGGCATTTAATTTTATTTGAGCAATAAAACAAAGCATTTAAGGTAATGGATTTTAAACATATTTGTAAGATGAATAACACACAAACTGTATATTTCTGGATGTTTTTCCCTGTCATTAAAAGGTTAGAGTGCTTAAGACTCCTCTTCAACTCCTTTGAGAATACTGTGTGACACACTAGAGTTGGATGGCTGTTGTTCTTGGCTGTAATAAGAAAACATGTCCGCCCACAAAATATGTTATTTGATTGTTTCTCTCACGCTGTATATGTCTTTTGCATATATACACGATCGTCTGTCCAATTTGTTCTTATTGTTCATTTTACTGAGTTTACACAAACTCGCACACAAACACACACACCTACAAGTCATATCAAGCCCAGCAGCATACAGTATGGACACAGTTTAAATTAACTTAATACTCCTGTTTCTCCCTGAATTCAGAATCCTTATTCCACATCTCCTGGCCTTGTTTCCCCCCTGGAGACTTCCGCGTGATTGGATTCTAAAAGTGAGCCCCCACACAGAGGTCAAAGAGAGCCTTGAGGATGGTCCACATTTCTCTGTGTAGTGTGCGTGTGCATGTTTTACAAGGTGCTCCTCGTGAACGACAAGCCTCATAATTTAAAGTTAATGCATTTTAGGTAGAAGAGCGGTGGAGTTTAACATTGTGGTGGAATGTATTTTTTCGAAATGTAATGGAAATGACGTGTTTATGCGTCTGCTGGGCCCGCATGAACCTTAACAGAGTAAGGTGTATATCAGGAAGGATCTAAAAAATTCCATTTTGTCATTCATTTGATGAACAACAGGCCTCACTGGAAATGATACTGGGATGTGTTGACATACTGCTATAGTGTCAGCAGCATAATGAGCTCCGATTATATGCACGCATACATGCATGCATTATTAACCTTTCTTTTACTATGTATCACTGAGGTGCTTAATCACTACAGTGTGTGATCACCTTATTAATCACAGGACAGTTTTTTTTTTCTTTCCCTGAGTTGAGTTGGTGGATGATGTCCTCCAGTTCTGCAGTTCTAGGAACACATACAATACTAATAGAAGCTGCCGCGCCTGGGTTAAACCCACGCTCGGTCGTATAAGCACCATGAAGTCAATTAATTTCTGGCTGCTTAATGACTTGGAACCGCAGTCGAGCTCCCCTCGCCCCCACGTCTCCGGATTGATTGAGTGCATTTCTTGGACATGGTGTAGCATCCACAGATATGGTGTGTGTGGGGGTTGGGGGTGATCAATTTTCATTTGATTAAAATGCTGAAAAGATATTGTAGATACATCTAATATAAAACAAAAAATAGAAATAGGGAACACATATATTTAAGTCAATGTCAAAGAGGTGAATTTAAAACATCTGTCTTTGGGCTATGGTGAGCCTTACTGCATATGACAGAACTATCTTTGTGCCATCACCAATAAACGATAATGCATAAGATGTGCTGGTATAATGTGAAGGTCGCAGTGTACTCTGCGCTCATGTGACGTGTGCAGGCTGGACTTTTGATATCATCATTCTAACTGTACAGCGCAAGGAGGCGAATAATCACGTCACTCACAAGGCCATCAGTCCTCCACGCTTGGCTCACTTTCTTGTCCTTTTCGACCCCCCCCGCTCCCACAACAACAGCTATTACAGTCTGCCTCTTTTCTTGCACCTTTTCTGTATCCTTGAATGTGTGCGAATATATTTACCCTTGCTTGTTGACTATTGTGTGTGCCAAGACTGCGCTGATAACAATCCTTGGTCCTCAGGTCTTGTTGACCTCTTCCCTCACTGCTGGGGAGGAAAGGAGGGATGAGGGAGATGAAGGTAGTGAATGCTACGTGAGGCAAGGTGTGGAGGGCAACTGCTTCATCACTTTTGTGCATATACTACTTCCGCTAAGGCCTCGGCAACAAAAGGACCCCCCTTATTACAAACCTCAGACCCCCTCCTGCCTTTTTTTTTCTCCAGGTCTGTTGCACACAGGCGGAAAAGATCATATTTATCACCTGTCAGCATTTGGCAGCCCTGAATTACGCGACGCAGGACAGCATAAAATTATCATACACAGGCATGAAATTACAAAACCGCCTGGGGACCCCACAACAAAATTATTTTATATCCCCCCCCCCCACCTCCAAAAAAAGGATCGAGGGTGTCTGCTTGTGACGTGACGGTGTGACAGGTGAGCAGTACAAGTGACAGATGGTGGGGGGGTGGGGGGGGGGGCAAAGTGATGTGTCGAAACGATGGAGTAGATAACTCGAACAGGATATTTTGGGAGGCTGTCCTTCACACTTAATGTGGGATAAACAAAAATGAGGCTCGGACTAACCGGAAACACCGAAACGAACTTCTTGGAGGGGTTCCTTCTGCACATTTTTCCGGCATATCAACATTTGCCGGGTCAAATCAGGACTATGTGCAAATTTATGGTGAAAAAAAAACAGTCTCTCCTTGTAGGTCCATTACTCAAATTCACTAAATGGGAAAAATATATTCTCCTATGACACATCAATCCATCAATCAATGGTTGGACTGCATAATCGTTTTCAACTCATGGGAAAAGTCTGGAGAAGAAAGTCACTTTTCTCTTCTGGCATGACTGCACAAAGCACAGTCCATCAACATACGTGAAAGCCCTGACCTCAACCCAATCAATCGTTTTGAGATGAACAAAACAAAGATAAGCCCACTCTACACTGCATGAATGGACAGCATAATTATTAAATAATACATCACATTTGCTTTTCAGTTTCAATTGTGCATGTGTGTGCAGAAGTGGATGGCATTCGCACAGACCTGCTACATGTAGACTACAGTAAATGCCACATGTTGGACACAGAGGGTCAATATTTATAGACTATGTGTGCTATGCAGATCAGGTATTGGCAAGTGGAGACACGTGGGTCGTTGCAATGCTCAGAGCAGCCGAGAGTATGTGGATACCATGTGAATTAGCTCCAGGGGCATGAATCCGGGGGCGGAAGAATGAATGGGAAGACTTTCTGGGGGTCCCAACTATTTTGGGTGATGACACGATGACGTCACTTCCAGGTGACACACAGTAAAAGGACCAAAACTCCTAACGACTGTTTGACCTTAGCTTTTTTGTGGGTTAGGGTAGCTGTAACATTGAAATGAATACATTTGAAATTATGTATTAAATTAATTGCCAAAGACAAAATGACATTTTCACTGTAATCTGTTGTTTTTAATTTTTGTTGTTAGCAAAATAATAGTTTAGGTTAGTATTTTTTTTAAGCATTTTCTCTATTTTATTTTGCAAAATGTTTGATCAATTCAAGTCTTACTTAATTCATTAGTTGTAACCTTAGTCAACAGCCGTCCCCTTTGTATCATTCAACAGGGAAAATTGAGTAAGTATATTCAAGTCACCGCATGAAATGTAACAATACCCATCTATTATTGGCATGCATTCTAGGGAAGGGAATCTAATTCAGTCAACTCGCTCTCTTCTTGTGTTACAAGTCAATATGCCAACGATTGTGGAGAAGGTGTCTGTCTGCCTGCTGCAGGTTTGACAAGTCAACAAAGCTGCTTTTACTTTGAAGGTGCCGTTCAGTCTTGTTGTCTGTCCATTAAAGGTCATCTTTAAGTCACTACTATAGATACAAACCACAGTTTTGTACCATTTTCAGTAAATCATTAAAACTTAGAATAAAATCTAACCTCACATCTTGGTCATGAACACAAAAAAATGCACACCATGTACGTCTGCACATTTACTACAACGCAATCTAACATAAAAGTGAAAACACTGCTCTGAAACAAAGTGCTTCAAAAATATGGTACGAACTGCAAATAATAGACGCTGTTGTTTAGTCATTACAAAGCAAAGCAGATCTGAAAACTCATTTAAATTTAATTTAACTACTGTGAAGTTAATACTTCAACCAGCAGCTCATTGAACAGTAAACACAATTTTGGTGACTTAAAAAGACGCTAAGATGAATAGATGAGACAAAAATCTGCAAACAAACTACAGCATTATTTAAGATGCAAGGTTTAAAGTTGGGGAAAAACGTTTCAGCTTTTGGGCTGAACTTTATGACATTATTTTGAGGACTGCGTATAGAAAAATGAAAACTAAGGAGCACAAATAGTTTTTTGAACGGAATTGAAAAGTGTTAATGCTAAAAGAAGATGAGACTACATGATGGTGAAGTCACATGGTGGGGCGGGCGAGCATGTGCGTGTGTGTGTGTGTGTCTGCATAAAGGTATTGCTATAATTCTAGTGTGTCGGCATGGCTGTTAGGAGCTCAGGTGGTTGAGCGCTTGCCCCAGCCAGGCCTCATCAACGTGAAGGGCGATCTCATCCTTTCTGCATCTCTCCTCTCTTCTGCTTGATTAATTGGGTTCCAAATACGCAGGCGGAATACATAATGCCACCCCCACCTCACAACAGCGCTCCCGCATCCACCTGAACGCACCCCTCCACCCCTGCCTCCCAACCTCATTGCTCCCTTGCACCCCCTCCTCTTCCTTCTAGCTGCCCCCCCCTCCCCGCATCTCCCATCCACTCTTCATCTCTCATCCTCATTCCTATCTCCATGTCTCCAAAACACATTAGCATACGCTTGGCATTCAATGCAGACAAGCGGGACACCCAAAAATGAATAAATATGAAAAACAATTTAACTAATAACGAGGATGATGATAAAATTAATTATGCCCTGGGATGGCGAGATGAGAAAATGAAGTGAGAGAGAAAGGGGCCTTGGCGACACTTAATTTCAGTCCCAGACGTGGACAGATATCAGGTGGCATTTGACAAGCAGACACAAAGAGTGTGACTGCACAAGTGTGTGCGTTACAAGCTTATAAGACAGTAAAGCGGGTAGATTGTCGTCTTTCTGTCGCTCTGTGTTTACGAGGCGCGTTCGGTGTATGTAATAGTGGGCCAGCAGGCGAGCCCACCCACCTCTCTGCCTGCTTGAGTGGGCTGTGTATAAGAAAATACACACCGCACACCCCATGTATAACCCAGGTTGGCTCACAACTCTGCAAACACGATGCATGATGTGAGCCGCGTCGCCTCCGTCTACCAAATGTAGATTTTCCGCAGCATGTTTTCATTTCTTAAGTCTTCTGAAACACGCCGCATCTCCCCGGGGACTGTGATTGACACATCCAGGCTTTAGGGATTGGAGCCAAGCATGAGTGGCTCTCTTGGTGGTGGTGGGGTGTTAGCGTTTTTGAGTATTTTTCTCCATCACTACACGCTGTATTGATGCATTTTGTAGCAGAGCTGTCTGCTGCGTTCATCTCATTAGGATAAACGGTGAGATCATCTCGGGTGGGGTTGCTTTCAGGCTCCCTAGGATCTCATTCTGTCATCATGCGCGTGCCACCCTCATCTGTTACTTTTGGAGGTTTACACCAAGGCTTTAGTTTTACCTAAATTTGTGCAAACGTGCTAACTGCTAGAGTGATAATCATTTCACCATGAATATCTTGAAGCTTTAGCACCACACTGAGCATCTTTTTTTTTAGCTTGTGAAAGTGAGGAAAGATGATAGCTGGGGAAGAGGGAGTGACAGAGAGCGAGAAAAAGAGCGAGAGAGGCATGCGGGGGTCTTGATAGAAGTGAAAGGGGGCAGAGAGCGCTGGGTGCATTGATTTAATTTGTGGAGGTTTGCGCGACGGTGTGGCATCCCTTTTAACGATCACTAAATTGTTTTCTGACAGAATCCCACCAAGCAATTTCTCCCCCACGACATTTGATTTACATATGATCTTTAAACACTGTGCAGGCAGCGCTAGCTATTTGGTTATCATTCAAATCACTCTCCTCTGTGTCACACTCCGGGATAGGTCACTCTTCTCATGCCTGCTCTTGAGACGCTCGTAGGGGGTGAAAAAAGAGGAATGTATAACTAATGAAATAAATTGATTAAGGGCGAAATCAATTGCTTTGGCAGACTGAAATCAAGATCTTGAGCTTAATTTAGCATGGAAGCAACAAGGCTGAGCAGGAAGGAAGCTGAGCAACTAATTGGTCCTACATGAAGCAGTGTGCGCTAATAGGCGCCAAGACACTAAGAGGGATTCCCATCTTGTCACTATTTTTGAGCTCCAATCACCACCTTCTTTGAATGAGCTCAAAGCACACTTCAACTTTGATTCTCCCTAATGCATTTAATAAGCCTGCTTTATTGGAGTGAAGGTAAAAGACAGCACGAGAATACATTTGCATGTCTTTGAAGAATACAAGACGAGAGTGCAACCTGAGGAGAGAAATTCAAGCATAGTAATGCACTGCAAGGATTATGTTTTTGTGGGGGATGTTTTTGCAATACATGAAATAATTTCACAAAGGTGCATGCAATTATTTTGAATGTGCAATGTTTTTCTTTCCACTTTTTCTTTGACATAATTGCATGCTATACACTTGTATTTCTATCCGCGTAGCTGTTAAGGGGCGGGCTTGTGTGGTGTAGTTTAAATTGCTTAGAGCAAAAGATCAATCTATGATGTTTTGACTGCGGCTGGCAGAAAGGTTAAGCCTATTAGAATCCCGTTAAGGAAGACAGGGTCCTGCTGCACACTGAGCCAAGTGAGGCTGATCCGTAAGACGAGACAAACTTCTCGTCAAAGACGTAGTTGCTTCCAAGCACACTGACAAAATGGCATTAAATCGTCTGCTCGTTACACACCCCGGCTAATGTAAAGCGAGGTTCTGACATTAAGACGAGTCATTTCAAATGTGAGACTGCTACTTCCAGAGCAACTTGATTCATGTTGACTTTTAGCATTTATTCAAAATGTTAGCGAGAGAAAAAATAACGGGAGAACAATGAGAAAACGATGAAGACTTGAATGATTTCTCAGTGGCACGATCGAAAACCGGTACATCGGTGACCAAGATATGTTGGGATGGGGGCAGGTTCAATAAAATTCATAGGCAATGGAGAAATGGTCATTGATTTTTCACCCCTCTTTCTCTGTCTTTTATGGATGTCTCTCACCCATTCCTTATACACTCCCGAGACTGCCTTTTATAAGACAGGTTTTAGTGACTTGCCATAAAAGCAATAAGGAGCTACTTAAGTGCACAACAGGGACGACAGACCCCCGTAAAGATCAACAGCCTTCATCAGCTCACTTCTTTTAGAGGGGAGAAGTATATAGGTATGGCTCAGACGGTTAATAAATAAAATGGAAAGTAATTGTTGAAAGGGTCTTCTTTGGAAATGTTGCAGTTTCTACACTTTCTGGACAGGCCTTGCGTCTTTCGCATTAGCTACTTGCCAACTGATTAAATTGTGGGTAGGCCGTGTTTACACATTTGCTTATTTATTTTAAAAAATAACTTGAATTGTTGTTTTTCAAAGGTATTTTACATCTCAGATTGGTAAAGAAATTCAATTTGAGAAAGTTCAGTGCAGTGAAATTGTAAAAATATTTATTCTGTCCTAGCTTGCTCTTTCCTCTGTCCTGTCTCTTGAATGTTAAGTCATGACCACTATATATCTATTTTAAAGTTACATTTCTTAAAAGTTTATTGAATACAATTGCTTGATTAACGTTGGACTGCTTAACATAACGCCTCCTCCTCGCTCGGCAAGGACAGCAGACCTCAAAAACATGGCAAGCATGCTAGAGTGTTCATGTTGAGTCATACAGTTAAGTCCGGGCGTATTTGAACAGCAACAGAGTTTTCATGGCTTTGCCTTTATACATCACCACGATGGATTTACAATAAAATATTCAAGTAGTGTATTCACTTAACTTCAAAGTTTGAAAATAATCTACAGAACACCTGCATGTTTAATTTCTCTGTATCATTTGGGCATTTTACATACTGTAAACGTAAACACAACCAATATTTCTAATGGTTACAAAAGTTCCGCAGTGAAGACCTGGCAAAGCATCTCCAGGGAGTAAACTCAGAATCAGTCATTGACCACAAAGGATTTTCATCCAAGTATTAAAAATGATGTTTATTATTACACTTGAATTGGCTGGCGACCAGTCTGGGGCGTATGCTATCTCTCGCCCAGGCAGCTTGGATAGGGTAAAGCTCACCCGCACCCTAACGAGGACAAGAACTATAGAAGTGAATGGGTTATAGTTTATAATTACATCATATACTGTATGCCAGTTGAACAATAGCAGACTCATAAAAGAAAAACAATAATCATCCTAGTAGACCTTAATAAATGGGTCTATCAAAATTAAAAAATATCCAAAGTTAAAAACTCAAAAAGGAAGCTAAACCAAAACATCTGGAATAGATGTAACAAGACTACGGCCTGCTGTCACTACTGACTAAATTGTGCTATGACCAAATAGAGTGAGCATGCACGCCCCCCAAGGCGCAAACATCTGGGAAATCATACTAGTATATTATTTTTAAAACCCCATGTTCCTACTTTGTTTTTTATACAACATTATCTCCACTTAAGGTCTTGATGTCAATATTTAAGCAACTCACAAATTAGGAAGAAAACAAGCAATGAGGATCCTTTGAAGAAATGCACTGAAAAGCAAATGGCGTACTGAGATAAAGTTGCTTTTAAACAAAAAGATAAAAGAATTGTATCCTTTCAGATGAAACAGCAGTATGAACAATAAAAACATATATGTTAAAAGATCATTTGTGACCCAAGTCACAGGAATGTCTTTGTTCGTCTTAACAGTAAAGAGTGTGGGTATTAATATGCATACGTGTTAGTATTTGTAAGGAATACGTTGCACTTTCTGTCATCTAAGGGATTTGTGTGGCTGATTGTAAGTGCCTTTGTGCATACACATATTTTAACATGGATAAAATGTAATGAATGATGTAGATGGAAACCTCAAGCTAATGGAAAAAAAAAAAAAGAAATGGCTAAAGATGTTACTGAGAGTAGTTCAGAGTTGGGCTAGGGGGGGGCTCAAAGTGGCTCTATGCATGTGAATGAGTCTATTGATCTCCGAGCAGATCAATGCTGTATTTATAAGACGGGGAAGGCTGAATCAATGCATACCTAATGTGTAAAGAGGCGGGAATGTTGGGGCAGGGGTGCAGAATGAGGGCAGGAGGTGGGAGGAGACAAAGGACTGCGAGTATGGGAAGGTGGAGGCTTGCTAAATAACCAGCGTTTATATTTTGTGTTTACTCAGCACTATAGCTGGCTGGTGTGTTGGCATCTTTTAGTCTTTCATGTTTTAGTGCAGCAGGCTGTGTGTGTGCGTGTGCGTGTGTGCGCGTGTGTAAGTGTGTGTGTGTGTGCGTGTGTGTGTGTGTGTATGTGTACCACACATCAGAGGCTGTAATTCTAATTAAGTGTCATTCAAAACACCACACAGGAACCTTCCTTAACCTCTAAAAACTTTGCATTACTAAACAAAGTTAAGCTTTTCATGTTCCCACGGCATGACGCGACAACGCACAAAGGAGCACACCCAAGATGCAAAAGAAGTCCATGTTGGAGGAAATAGCAAAGGAAGGCCTTGGGTCTTCCCTCTCCACTTGTACCATTAAAAAAACAATTAGCATTTTAATTGTTTTGTGTTAGCTCCCATTTGTTTCTTTGTTTTCTTCTCTCGCGCTTGGCAGTATGCCTGTAAGGCTGCATAATTTAAATGATCCAGTCAGAATTTTTAATCAACGTGAATAATAATTTTAAACATTTATATTCTTAATTTCAGAGTTAAATTAATTCTGAAATCTGTGATAAAGTAAACTTCAAGTTGAATAGAAGGAAAGAGGCTAAATACAGCTAGAGAACAACAACGCAATGGCAATGGTTTGGTATCTGTAGGAGAGTTTGTATGCAAATATATTCGCATGCACAAATGCCTTCCGCAACACTATACCTTATGTCTAAAATAATTCTTATAGTAGAAAGTAGAAGAAGGCCATCAATGTAAGTGGCTGCTTAGTTTCTTGGCATGGCCATGGCCCGAGGTGAGAAAGTCATTCAACTACCTTCGCATTATGCTTAACTGAAGGTCAATACAGTCAATACAACAAAAAGGCCTTGGAGGAAGCAAAACAGCAACAAAGAGCAATTGGCTTTGATAAAAGGGTTAAAGCACCACCTGTGACCAACATGAACATCTGCTTTAGATGCTGTACATTTGACGATATTGCTCGTCATAAAACAACAATACTCCGGCCTTGACCAGTGCCACTGCAAACCACCAAACTCAAGCAGGGCTGTTGAGTAAAGCATGATGGTTGCTTTACATTGTCTCGCCATCTGAGAGCTGCTCTGAGTTGAGGCTGAGGTGAGCAGTCTCACCATCCAGCAGGTGCTGAGCACCAAAATGATATTCCAAAGGATTATATTCCCAAAAACCCAAAGGGAGGGTTCATGGAACGCTTACAGAGGTCAGTGAGTTCATTTGTTAATTTTATATCACGTCATTTTTGAAGCAAAGAGATTCTGTACATAGAATGTAACATCTTTTTAAGGTTTGCATGTATTTGTATGTAGTTTTCTTTCGTAGTTTCTCTTTTTTCCCAAATCAGATGGGATTAACTCCAGTTGCTTCCAAAAGAGAAATGTACAGCTTTACAAGGGTTACATGCGGAGAAATGAGTTGAGTAACCGTTGATTGGTTATCTTTTAAGAAGCACACAGTTCTGCGTTATTGCCTCTGGCCTCAATTCCAAGACTGAATTCTGGCTATATGCTCTTTATAGTACCACCCGCCCCATTTGATTGTCACATCCAGAAAGCAAACATTTCTCTCACTGCTCATGCACACCGCGACGGCCTCGAGGTCTCCCGCATGTATTGGCGCTGTTCCAAGCTCAGCATCTGCTTTCTGCATCCTGAGCCTCCTCCAACAGCAGGAATCCCTCCTCTGGATGGAATGTTTCCTTTCACGGGAAAACTCGATCGTTACACACTCTGCAGTCGCACTCCCACTGTAAGAGCTTTCACAAACAGCGAGCTTCCTGCACTCTCAGCTAAACGTGAGTTGGCAAGCTTAATAAGGGCATTAGTGTCCCGGTCGGGGGAAAAGGCAGCAAATAAGTTGTGAAATCTCAATAACATCCCAGTGAAGGTTGCTGTATGTCATGTTCAACATCACAATTTATTTTTCATCACTTTGCCACATATGGCGCTAATGGAGCTAAGGCTGCTTTCACGAGTTAATTTTTCATCAAACTTTAGCCCAGTTCTGTGCTCGTGTGGTTTGTTTGGTCAGATTTGAGAACTGCAATTCCATTTTTCTCCATACAGCCTGGTTGGGCGTATAGCGAGTGAGCTGGAGAAGAGGCGTGACACCACCTAAGCTGGTTGCCAGTCAATCAAAAGTGACATATAGACAACCATTTATTGTACAATCAAACCTATGGACAATAGAGAACTTTTCACAAAGCTGAAGTGTCTAAACAACAAATCCACTAAAGCTTGAAGAAAACACACAAACCCCATTTAAGAAGGCTGGAGGTATTTAAATTTACCCAAATAAATTTCACTGTTAATAAAAAAATTAAAAATCGTGGTCACATGCAACTTTCTGCTCTACCCATGACAGTTTGGGTCATCCTGTTTTTCCATTTCATAGCAGCACAGTATAGAAAGAAACATGTTCTCCTGACTGCATCAGTCTTCGCTCGGCACATTAAAAAAGCATCAATGGAAAACTCCAGTCTCCTGTGGCATATACTTATTGGCCTTCACGGTGAGAAGACCCACTTTGGGGGGTTGGAGAGGAAGTTGAGGGCAGCAAAAATTGCATTGCACAGTGATGTTATGTGAAGCTGGCTTGCAGTATAGCGCCTGTGCATTTCACTGTCAAGATGTTATTTTCTGCCGCTTTGGTCAGGATGTGTGGCGGCATCTGTGCAACCACTCCAAACCGAAGGAGGAAGGTTACAGACATGAAATACAGCGATCATACAAACTGGAGCAATGGAAGACGAGTATTGCTATATACCGTCGCAAAATTAAAATGTCATATTGAACAGGCTCCACCAACATAGAAAATGAAATTTCATTTCTTGAGCTAGGAAATATTAACACTAGGCAACCTGCTGTTAATGAACGTGCGAGGATCTACTGCAGTTCTTGCTGATCTACAATAGTTCAACGAAACACAAAAATATTACATCATTTTGATGGTTCTTTGTGATTGTATGTTTATTTTGTTAGCACTCTGGGTATAAATCATATAAATAATGCTCAGTCGAAATTAGTCATTTGTTTTACAAGTAATACATGAATTCATTGTTTGCACCAACAAAAGCACAGAGGTGCCACTCGGCAGCTGAAAGACAGCTCTTTTTAAGTCTCAAAGAAGTTGAAATAAGCTTTGGCAACAGACTAAACTAGCCTTAGCCTGCATCATTTTGTCATTTCTATCTAAACATCCAACAAGTGACAGCCAAAAAGTATGGTTTTTAAGCCTACCCTGACCTCTTTTCATCAAACTAAGAGTGGTCTAAAACCAGGTGAAGGATCTGAACTACACCACACAAACACACAAATAGAGGTGGCTGCTTGACAAGCAGCGTTACAGCACATCCATAACTCAATTCAGCACGAGTTGTTAATGAATACGCATTGTGAAAAATGAGCAAGCAGTTGCAGATGAAATATGAACGCTCACCAGTACATATATTTGTCCGCACGCTGAATTACTTTATCTAACTGCTCAGAAACTAGAAAATCCTATCACAAGTACATTTATTTTCTGTGATTAATCCTCCGATGATGGAAAAATATGACTGTTCAATTCCTTGTATATTTTAAACCCACCATTTGAGTTCAAGCACTGATGATATTCCAAAAGGGCATGGCTAACACAACAACACTTAACCCGACAGTAAAGTGTTTAATTGCTAAAACTAACCATGTTGATGTTGTACAGTCCTTGGTCCTTGGTCAAAAACACACATTACTAAACCAGAGGTTCTTGACAATACACATGATGAAAATCTGCAAAAGCACTGCTATTGCAAGTGGAAGTAATTATCTATATTAGGTTCATTTAACCGGTAGCTGGAAAAGAAATGGTTTTAGGAGCAATGTGGGGCTGACACAAGGCACTGTCCATCGATGGACAGGGATGAACAATTTCATTTCCTATGCAAACTGTACATTTTACGTTCCAAAAATATCCCTGGTGTTGTTGTTTTTGGCAGCCAATGTTAGGGTTGACAAATTATCTTGACCATATGATTATGTTGGAATGTAGACTATAATTATTAACCAAACTTGTTCTGTTCCATCAACATCGTAAAACAAAGTGCTAAGACCCCCTGCTCGGATTTGATCAGCTGCCGGGGGTTCAGCAGACCTGTTTGCCAATGTGCTTGTGAATGAAAGAAGAAACTTCTTGTTGAATTAAAAATTGTCAATCTATAATACAAATGAAGAAAGGAGAGGACAAATGAGTAGAGAGAGCAATTAAGATGGAGATAGAGGATGCGAAGGTGAGGAAGATAAACGTGTTGAACTCACACATCAGCAGGACACGGAAATAAAATACAAGAGAAAAAATGAGCAAAGTGGATGAGAGTACAGCAGTGACAAATGACAACTTGGTACCTGTGTGTAGTGTGTGTGTCTGCATGTGTGTCAAAATCTTCTCTACACGTCCTCCAGCAGCACAGATGTGGTCGCTCATAAAACCTTTGATAGCATAAATGAACATCTCGAATGTGAAACTTTTACCGCTTCGATGTCCGAATAGAGATAACCAGATGAGCTTTATTAAGATTTCAATACCTTTTCTTGTGTGCACACAGTGTCCACAACATTCCTGCATTGAATAAAAGTGCTGGTAAAAATATTAAAAATATTTTTGGAAAAGAATGTCTTTCACCCCAACTGCAAATTCTATTAAGTACTGTATTTTCTTATGAAAGGATTGCCAACATATTTTCACTGACTGCCATATACAGAGAAAAATGGAGAATGTGAGATGGGAGGTTGGGTTCACTTTGTATTCTTTTCATATAGCCTTTGAGTCGGTCATTTACAGTATATTTACAATATTTTTTTCTGTAAGTTAAACTGTATTCTTTATAAAAATACTTTAATGTGTATGAAATAGAATGATAGGATTACTAACTGTATTCCATATGGGGAATACATATTGCTTTATTTTTTGTTCAATTTGCTTCTAATCAGAATTAAATGAGTGAATTATTTACAAAAATCAAGGTTCTACAGTCTGTGTTTTGACATACCCCTTTACAAAGGAATACATTTTGGTCAACATAATCAAGCATTCTAAACTTTGAAAAAGCAAATACATTTTGTTGCTGTTTTTTTTGCATGTAATTTCTTCCTGACACAGTCATCTGGATGCCACTGACTGTAATCAGAAAAAGTGATGATGTCGGCGGCCTTTCTGAGCACTAACTTCAGGGGGCTCTTTCAATCAGTGGAGGGGCTCAACATTGAAGTATTCTAGCCAAAAATCAGACACATGCTGAGCTGCTGTGCTTGTTTATCATTTAAGATTAGGGAGAGTAAAAGTTAATGTTTGACCAACCAAAATAATGAATAATGATTTAGCCATTTCAATAAATCTTGTATGAAATTCAAGAAAACTTTCTGCAAGTATGTATATACATTATGAAGATAAGAAATAATAATGAATAATGTATGTCACAGATGAAGCATTCTCACCAGTGAAATCAATTTGTAAGAAAATAATCTTTTGATTTGTCTGTGTCAGTGGCCACGATCTTAGCAGCATAATGTCAGGATGCTGCTTTCGTCTTGTCATGGGTAGGAGGGTGATTAGTTGGGGGGGCTGTTGCTAGTGAGATTCACCTTTTGAGCGTGGGTGTACCGCCGTCGCCTGTTCTTGTTCTTGGCAGTGACGGCCAACTACCAGATGGTGATGGAGGAGGTGTGTGTGTGTGTGTGTGTGTGTGTGTGTGCGTGTGTGTGTGTGTGTGTGTGTGCGTGTGTGTGTGTGGTAGCAAGACGAACTTCCTCAACTGTTACAGGAAGCACATCCTCTGCTCTATCATTTTGCCAAAGAGGATCAAGGTCCTGATGTTTCTGACAATCACTTCTATTCTCTCAAATGTAAAATTCATTGTCTTTCCTAATTGAAATGGGCAGTTTTGATGCAGATGTATATGATGCAGCAGCCGTAATGTGATTGGTTGCTATGGAAGCATATCCTTTGCTGTGGTGCATTGCACATTACAATAATTAGCTAAATAAAATAGGCAGCAAGAGACATTTTTAAAAACATCAGACCAGGGTTAACTTGTTGACGGTTGAATCAAAAAGATAACAGAACAATCTGGAAAATTCGATGAGGACAAGCTGTTGTTTGGTTCCGATTTCATCTTTATTCTTCCATCCCTTTACACGTTATTGGCCTTGGCCCCTTCTAATGTGTGTTGCCTCCACTGCCACAATTCCTCCTGGCCTGGTCTGACTATGTATCGATTGCTTGCTGCTGTGTATTACACTGAGGGAAGGTGTCGGAACAGGGCAAAGGTGAAAGACAAAGAATGGGTGACGACGCAAATGCTTCGACAGCTCCCACGTTTAAATGACAATTAACCTGCAGAAGAAGGCTTACGGTAGCTTTAGCTTTACCATTGTATATAGTGTTCCCTCGATCATCGCGAAGGTTATGTAAAAAAAATCCACAAAGCAGAGGTTGACAGAATATTGGCTGATAACTTTTTTACATTTTTTTCCCACACGGGGACGTGCTGCATAAGTGGGAGCATGTTTTTTTTCTACCACAAAAAATTACCCACAGTGAATATTAAAGTTTATGAAAAGTGCTTTGTAATTTATCCTGTCTGATTTAATATGTACAGTACACGTTATTCTGCATATCCAAAGAGAACATTCTTCTTTTTCCTCACTTTCATCAGAATCTTTGGTCATGGCAGTACTCACGACAGCGTCAAACCATCACTGCAATCAAGTGCGGAGAGTTGCTGGCTATGAGTATCACTATGCAGCCCATAGCAGACAGGGGAATGTGATTCATAGTGGGCCACTCTGCTCTTCATCACTTTAATAAATGGCTCAGGGGGCCGGCACCATTTTTGCCTGCTACAGACGTAGTGATCAGAATAGGGACATTTAGGCTCTCCGTCTCTGCCATTCCTTTTACCTCACTCACTTGCTTTTGTCTCCTCTCTCACTCTCTCTGGTTCCCTCTCTCCACCAGCCATGTTGGTCTGTCTGAGTGTCTGGCTTAAACAGGATGGATTCTCTCCGTCCTTTAAAGGATGGCCGCATCCGAGGGCCAGCTGGCCTCCACTCCTTCATCAGCGACACTGACCTTCTGCTTGTCACCGCTTAAGCGGCCGTCACATCCACTCCACAGGCTCATCGGCCACTGCCACAGGGAAAAAAAGCTAAAGAGCCACCTTAATTTAATACAGCATCTAAGAGCGACGTAAACAGCCAGTGTTTTATGTGCTCGCTTGGACACACCAGCGAGCAGGGGTGTACGCTTCAAGGAACAAATGGCTCTTTTGGCTATAAACCATCATATTAAAGGGCATGGAAATGTACAGCTCTGAAATGTAGTACCTCCCCTAAACACATTAGGACTTTGCTAGTTGTTTAATTATAAGTGAAAATGAGCTGCAAACACTATTTAACGTAACAGGGAAGAGCAGGGCTGCACCAAGGAAGTACACAAAATAATTTGGGATTGATGCAGGTGGGTGATCATCAATTTGTACACAAAAAGTGATTTGGCATTATGTCATGACTCTGAACTGCATTTATGTTTCCTAAGCTAGCTTTGAAAAAAGGTAAAATATCAATTAGTCATTCAATCATAAAGTTATTCGTCACCTATCCCTCAAGCATACTCGATTGCAAGCCCGTATAACAAAGGAACAATGCCTTCATAAAACTTTAACCTTGTGCAAAGAAATCGTTTTTTTAAGGTGGTTAAAAAAAAAAAAAAAAGAAGAGATACTGGCTCTTTAACGACTCCTTCACTTACAGTGCTGGGAAGTGACCCTGGCTCCCCTACGCTTACTGACCTAAAGATGCAGTGACACAAAAAGCTCAAAGATAATTAAATATTGATTTTTGTTTTCTAATCCTATATAAAAATTGCCCTGAGACTCCCAGTGGTAGTTTTCACCCTCAGTAAAAGAGGGGAAAAAGTCTGGATTGGCGGTTAACCTCTATTTCATGTAGAAGGTGTCTGCATCGGGTGATGGGATTGGTGGGGGCTGTGATGCCGATACATTCTTAGCTCAGCCTTGAACCTGGCCTAGACCATTACTCTCCTGCTGCTGATGACACTGATCCCTTCTTTAATCTTTCTCCTGACGCAGACCATGGCAGGCTGCCTCCACGCTGCATGTCCGATTGATATTCTGACCCAGCCTCCCCATTGTTGAATTTACACCCCTTCATCCCTCCCGATTCACACGTTTTTCTTTTTTCACTACCCGGCCATGATGTCCTGTTCCGTCATCTGCAGTGCAGAAAAGAATAACTTTAAGATAACAAAAAAGGTCACTTAACATAACTCTTACAAAATGTCTGACGCACTTAAACTCATTCAGGGCTCGGTCACTTGTTTTAGCTGTGCTGTCTGCAAAATTAAAGTAGATAAAAGGTAGACTAATGAATCCATAATATCTGTACAACTAATTTCAATGATTTTTAATTATATACTCAAATGCTTCCACACCCACAAATTCACACGCATAAACTCAGGCATGCCCTGCAGGGGGCAGCAGTGACCATCTCAGTCTCATGGTCCACAGTGTATGTATGCATTAACTTTTTATCCCTTTCATCAAGCATGCAGACAAACAAACACCCCCTGGGCTTATGGGCCAATAAAAAAAAGAAGAAGATCTTATTAGCCCCCCAGGGTCAGTACACCATCCCCTCTCCTTCCCAACATCCAACTCAACCTACTGCCAACACATCCCACAAACAACTGCTGGCGCTGCACCAGCCACCCACAGCATGCAGGTGTGTTCCACTGATCTTCTAGTTCATTAAATAACACTCCAGCTCGGCTACCATGGCCTTCACTTGCTAAGTGCACTCCCATTGGCCCTCGTAACACCCACCTCCCCTTGTACATAACACAAGTGAGGGAAGTGCAGATCTAAACCAAAGATTAAGGACTCAGCTTCATGTTAGTTGGTCAGAAAATGCTATGAAGGAACAAATGAGGCTGCGTAATCAATCATTAATAGAGTGGAAAACAGGGTGACTGGGTTGGCTTTGATATGTCTTTCAGCTTGTTGTGGCATGGCATCTTTATGTGCTGTGACATTTTTTTTTTTTTTAAAACTCAAGGAGATGTTTATTCAAGGCAGAACGCTCATGTTTTATTCACAGGGACTGAATAGTTGCAATTAACTTATTTGTGAAAGCACCAAGGAGACTCGGGACAAGGAGGTTCCTTTTAAATTACAACAGACATTCTTGTTCTGTGTCGCTTGCTGCCTGTGGAAAATCAGCCATTAGGGTTTCGTTAGAGGTCGAACAACAATGTTTGTACGATGAGCAGTTTGCTTAAAATTAAAACTTTTTTTTTTAAATATAATTTAACTATCTTTTCGAGCACTAAGACCTTCCTCACACATCTAATACAGAATATTTTATTAGTACAAATACCAGAAATGAATTATGGATGGATGGATGGATGGATGGATTTGGATTGACTCTGTGCAGGCCAGTCAAGTTTCTCCACATCAAACACCAACATCCATGGGGCTTGCTTTGCAGTTATATTGGACGAGGAAACTGTTTCCACAAAGGTGGGAGCATGAAATATTCCAAAATCCCTTGACATGCAGAACATGCTGAAGCATTTAGTAAACCAAGACACTGAAACTTGTGGATTAGGAATGGGATGCTATTTAAATTCAAATGTAAGTCAAGGCAGGTGAGTGAATATCTTTGGCAATCTTAATGTGTAAACACGAGATTCTCTAATTTGGTTATGACTTTGAAGACGTAAAGTTTTGTGGTGGACGCAACTGGCCTGAAACATTAGCCATGTGTGGAAGTTGTTGGTCGTGCAGAAGAGGAATAGTCTGCTACTCTGTCTGGATGCGACCGCATAGACCTTGAGTGTATGTGAGCGTGTACACATATTGGAGCAAATGTCTGCCATGATCCAAAATGAATTTGTACATGGCGGCTCTGTCAGACATCTATACACCTCCCTCTACCAGACAGGTAGACAGGTGGACGGATGGCACGCGTAAGGGCAGAATGGTTCTGGAGGGGGATGGTGGGTGATATTGATTCAATGTCTACTGTACTTGGAGCGAGAGGGGGCCAACGGCAGTCTTTTTTTTCTCTATACAAGGCTAACGCTGGACCAATCTCATCACACATTCTCTCAGGGGACATAGCCTTTTTTTTGCCTCTTTCTACCTTTTCTTTTCCCGACCACTCTCTGCTCTTGCTTTTGTTCTCTCTTTCGTTTTTATTCTGTTAAAGTGAAGGAAAAAAAACAAGGTCGACAAAGGTTGTCCTCCCAGCAGTCAAAAGAGGAAGGGGGTGGGGGTACAGATAGCTCTTTGGAAGACAGGCCTGAGAGCTGAGATATCCCACAATGCAGCTGATAAGAAAGTGGGCCATATAACCTTTGGTAGCCACGTGACGGGAATACAGACGGTGAACGGTGATGGGAGCGGGATGAAGAGGGAAGATGCTGCTATTGAGGCTGCTGCACTTGAAAGATGAAGTCAAAGTCAGGGAGGGAGGATGAAGAAGGAAGACGGTGATAAGCCGAAGAAGATGTTCGGTGGCAGCGAGAGGTGGAGACATGTAGGGTGAAAGAGAGGAGGCAGAGGATGTTTATCATATCTCACAGAAAGACCAAAACATCAACTCATGTGCCTTTTTACAAAAACTCAACCTGGACAAAGTCATTCAAACCAATGGCTGAGAGGATGCTTACTGAAATATCAAACATCTGACACTATATCTTCACAAAGGACGTTGAGTTTTCACCATAGTTTATTAGTTTCATACCTAACTAGTTATGTAAAAAAAACTTGTTTGAGTCAGGCATGGGACAGTCAAAAGCAATGCTGTCATTTTAGTCACTCAATCTCCATCAGACATGTAGACCATATGGTGAGCATTGCACACTGCTTATGGGAAATATATAATATAAAAATCATTTGCAAACATATACTGTATTTTATTACATGTCGTTATCCCGAATTTTACTTGAAATCCCTCTCTAAAACTTTAAATAACATAAAAGTAAGGTAAATAATATATGTGAACTTATTTTGTCCTTGTTTTTAAAACGCATCAATGTGAATACAGTACAATACAAGCAACAGGCAGAAAACTTTAACACCGTTGAGGTCTACGCTCTACTGCGTGCCATTCCATGTTATGTTCATGTTTATGCTCCTGCATACAGTCTGTATCTATGAAACACATTTGCCTCCCTCGATTGCAATTATGCAGACTGGACTAAATCCACACAATATTTTTGTGCTTTCATCGCTGGGGATGTGTTTGTAGTATCGCTGCATTCAGCAGCTCCATTCCCAGCTGCGTGTTAACACACATCAGTATGATTTGCGCCAACGTGGGAATAATTGACCCAGAACAATTATTACAATGACTGCTCTCATTTTTCTTCTCCTCAATTTCCCTCATCTGATGCAGAGGCTCCTCTCAGTCTCTAAACAGAGCACTTGCCGTGCCACAGTGGAGCACTGCATGTTGAACAAAGCCCACAAATAAAGTTCTCCTCTCCATCTCTGGAGACTCCATTGCCATTTGTTTTCATTATTTTGACAAGCCTTTTTAAGGAGCGCCCCTCTTGAGCCTCACTTCGCCTGTCTGTTTTGATGCTCCTCCTGTGCCCTCATTCTCCCCATTTACTTGGAGCTCATCCCGAGTGAGGTGCAGTGAGGTGTTTCAGTCACAGTTCTCTGCCCAGAAGACACGGGGAGGGTGGTGGGGGGCTTGGCAAGTCATTTCTCCACCAAGTCAAGTAGACTCCTTCTACAGTAGATTTTTGTCAGGCATACTTTAAGTTCTGGATCAGGCCAACCTTGGGAAAGCCTCATTGCGGCAACTGATATTGCACTAACATTAAGTTGTGGCTGACTTTGAATTCAAAACATTGTATATAATTAAACATGCGTGCAATATGCATTGTTTTGGTGTTTCTGGTGGCTTGCATTTGATCCAGCCCAATCTTGGGAGCAAAACAAGTCTTACTGTACCCTACATTGATATCATATGGGTACCATATTTTTGTACCACTAAACACAATCAAGTCATATTTTGGTTTTATAAATATGCAGTGCAGATCATACCATTCCATCAATATCAATTAATGTATGATCAGTCAAATTTTGCTTAAAGATTGGGGTTAAAAACATTTGGGAATTGTGGATGCACATTCCCAGCTGATCGCTACTGCCGCAATCAAATGTGATTCACAAATTGAAAAGGAACATCTTCATTAGCGAGATAAAATTCTGTTCGCACGTTCAATCTTGCACAGCTATTTGGGGCATTGCTGTGAGTAGAGAAGTACCTCAAAAACCATGTAAAAAGATCAATTCAGCTTCTGGAGCTGTTACGAGCTTTCTAAACAACTGTATATTTTTTTAGAATCTAGTATTGTACTATTAAATATTCTATTGATTATTCACCCCAAATTTGAATTCAAATTCCTGTGTGGACCTTTTCGAAATATTGAGAGAGAGAGAGAGAGAGAGAGAGAGAGAGAGAGAGAGAGAGAGAGAGAGAGAGAGAGAGAGAGAGAGAGAGAGAGAGAGAGAGAGAGAGAGAGAGAGAGAGAGAGAGAGAGAGAGAGAGAGAGAAAGGATGGGTAAAGTTTACTAGCAGGCTTCCTCTGCTGTGCCAGCCATGATAACCAGTGGAGCAGAAAAGTGAATTAGCCTCATTTCTGTATGGTAATTCAGACACACACCTCTTCGTCTGTGCACCATGGGACATGTCTTCCTGTTTTTTGTAATATGGGTACTTTATTGGTGGAATTATCACTGCTGATGTATATTTAGTTCCTTTTAGTCAAATCACAGTAGATTTGGACTGAATACTTGATGGAATGAAGCAAATTCAGTATTTCCTTTGCTCATTTGCAAATGTAAAAAGAGGAACCAAAGTCGTTACTTTGTAATATTCTTGTGTAGATTGGGAATATTGCAAGAGTTAAATTAATCAACTCAAAGACACCTTAAAGCAGGGGTGTCAAACACATTTTTTTTTTGTGGGCTGCATTGTTGGCATAGCTTCTTTCGGAGGGCCATTATGACTGTCAACCCAAATAAATGTTTGAGCACTTCATATACAGTAAAAGCTACAAAACAAACTGACAAATAACTCGTTTTCAAATCAGACAAGTAAAAACTGGTCAAATATTTAAAAAATATTTATACATATATTATTAAAAGTGAAGACAATTTGCAATTCTAGTAATGACACACGAATTTGATGCACAATTTGTCTTTGCGGGCCACATAAAATGATGTGGCGGGCCGTATCTGGCCCCCGGGCCTTGAGTTTGACACCTGTGCCTTAAAGGATGAAGAATGTGCACTTTTTCACGTTTTAATGTGAAGTTTAATGTGAAGAATATTTCAGAGATTTGTTGAGATATATCAAATTTAGACTGTTTTACTGCTTTGGATTAGATTTTCTAAATATCACACATGCTTTCCCCAACAACGTCATTTTTCCTGAGACAACACACTCATGCTGGCAACATCATCTGTTAAACACGGGTGCACTGGAGTCAGGTTGAAGTGTCCATTTGAACCAGACTTTGTATTTTGGCAGACTGTCAAAAGAATGATAAGAGAGACAGACAGAAAGTAGCAACCAAACTGGGACATCCTTCATCATGCAGAAAGATAATGACCCAAAACATGCTGACAAACCAACTAAAGCTTTTGAGGACGAGAAACATAAGGTTTTGAACTGGTCAAGCAAATATCCCCACGATGCAGCGGTTCTCATTATTGACACAATTGAATGTTGAAAGAGTCCAATGAAAACCAGTACATACAGCAGTGCCTTCGTGTGCCGCGTATGTGCAAACTAGTTTGTTGCACGGTCTTCAGAACATTGTACTGTCATAAACCAAGGACCAGCTGTAATTATTTTACTGCCCGCCATTGACCTACCCATAATGGGTCTGCCATCAACTTGTGGTTCCTGACCCATGCCATGTTGAGAATCACAGCATGTACCTTATAACCTGATAAAGAAGAGGTTAAAAAGAGCAATCACCGTTCCGATACTTTTGGAGGAAGTGCATAATGACTGAAAAAGCTTTGGACTGACCATAAGAGGAGATGGTTGTAAAAGTAGTGGTGAACGTGAAAGAATCATAGAGAGTGATGCCTTCCTTGAAGCTGATGACCAAATGTTGCCCTATGTACAAGGATAGCAGGAGTTCCCAAAAGCCATCGCAATTGGCAGTCAAACAGCTGCTTGGTCTGAGCGGGCTGCATATCAATAGCTCTAATTAATTGGATTAATGGAGAGGATTCTGGGATTTAGGGAGAGGCTGGAGGAAGCATTTCAGCGGAAACAGAATTGCTGTCCCTGAGGGCAGGGGGTCGTACGGGAGCTGGGATGGGGCACACAACTGAATATGGATGAGGAAAAATTGAGTTAAAACAGAGGAGACTGCGGCATTCATTAGACCGCCCTCCCTGTGAAGTAGCTGTTTAATATGCACGCTATTACTATGCAAATTAGCAATAATGAAACGCAGAGGATTTTTTTAATCAGAGGAAGAACAAGCAGATGTTAGGAGGGCTTGGAAAGTTGTGCCGTGATTGTTTGTGTATTTCTGTACATGTCACTGTCTCTGTGAGCATGTTAGAGCTGGAGGGTCTTGAGTCATTCCGTGAAGAAAAAAAAAAAAAAAAGCAATCAGTTCACTAAACGAGCCCTCACTACAAACTTGGCTGGTTGGTGTGCAAACTCCACAGGAACTGGGGGGCCTCACTCAAACTGATTTATCTTCTCTGCAGGAGTTGCATTAAGAAATCAAAATTAAGAACAGGTTATTTATTGAAAGATTTGTGTCGGTACCTCTGGGAGAGATAAAGCTTGATCGACTCATACCCGACCAATCTCAGCACTGCCTACGGTGATATAGTAAATCCCGCCGGCGGTCCTTCCCTACTGCAAAGTCAATATTAGGATACACCAGCTGTGCAGAATGGAACAGTGTCTGTGTCTGCATATGGCGCTATGCAACGAGATCATATGATACAAAGTGTTTGTGTCTTCACATCCAGGCCGTTAGGCCACATATAGTCGAAAACACTCCTTGTGAACGGCACCCTGTGGTTCTCACTGCCTCATCGAGGTGTATCCCTGCAGGCCTTTTAAAGTACTATAAGGGTGTATCATGCCTTTTGAACCGTGTCGGACTTAGCGCTCCCTCCCGATCCTCTCCTCCCTCTGAGCCTGCATTCACATTGTTCTTTAAGCGTTCAGGCTTCAGCCCATTTTGGTGTCCCTTCTTTTCATTGAAAAAAAAAAAAAAATGCGTGCATACAAATTCCTAAAAATAGTCAAGTTAATGAACATTCACAAAGCTCATTTATGTGAACCGTCACGGTGCCTGCCGGGTTAAACACGTAGCGCTATGGAGAAAGTTAGAGACCACCACAATTTTGATTTGTTGTTTGAATTGTACTCTCAGTTAGCTTGACATATTTGTTTTGTAATTTGGGAGGAAAACAATAGAAAACAAATCCAGTGCAGAATTAGAAACCAAAGTCTGTGAGGCAGAGCAGCGTTTCATATGTTCTCGTAAGCTGCTTAGTCTGTCCCTGAATAATGAATTGATTGATTAGGAGATTTATATCTGCAATCTGTGCAACGTATAAACAATATTTTCCCTGATATGAATTAGACACCAAGCTTCTAACTAATTGTAATCAATAATAGGAAGCATATGTGCATACATTATAGATGCGTTCAAATCGACGTGCGACTATAATATGTGATGGACGAACTCTACGTTGAGGTAAAGACCAAAACCCAAGGGGGGAAAGAGAGTGTGTAAACAAATTGTCATCCCTTCACCTGAATAGATTGTTGCCATTAGGTGGAGAATGTCAAGTGAGTCCTTCTTAGTGGGCTGTTTTATACAAGTGAGCTTCCATCCTTCTGGACTCCCCATGGCACAGTGATAACAACAATGTAATGACACACAATATATCAGGTGTACAGAAATCCCACTATCCCGAAGCCATGCCGGAATTTGATCTCAGCCTTGATAGTGACAGTGGTAATGATGATAATGTGGCTGAGCGATGATGATGGTGGAGTCCCCTGTCAGTGTGTTTCAGTCCTAATTAGGAAGGGAAGCATTAAGGAGGCAGCATACATGTAGCAAAGACACCAAGATGGGTATCACCGATTAGTACGAAGAAGAATTAGAAGTTATTCCTCGCAAATCAAATAGAAAGGAAGCAGTACAAAGAAGTAGAAGTGAGAGACAGATATTTAAGGTGAGAGCTCAGGATCTTGGAATGGGCTACAACAGGTAAAAACAAATCAGTGCATGGATGGATTAGATGGACGGATGGATGGACGGATGGCTGGGTGGGTGGATGGTTGGGTGGATGGGTGGACGGTTGGGTGGATGGGTGGACGGTTGGGTGGATGGGTGGACGGTTGGGTGGATGGGTGGATGGATGGATTTAAATATATACCGTGACCTTGTCAAATCCACAGAGTGGATCAGTGTTATCTTTTTGCTTCAAGCTCAGAAAAAAAGCCAAATGGTGTTGTTATGTTCAGGGTTGCATTTTGCAATAGTCCCGTGTTACTGTGGAGTCACACTGTGGAGGTCAAGGAGGGAACACCCTTCCAAGCTCCATTGCTCCACTGAGATCTGTCAGAAAGACAGGGGAAGAGAGAGAGAGAGAGAGAGAGAGAGAGAGAGAGAGAGAGAGAGAGAGAGAGAGAGAGAGAGAGAGAGAGAGAGAGAGAGAGAGAGAGAGAGAGAGAGAAAGTGATGTTTTGATCAAATTTATATTGTTAAAATCTAATCTATATTAACCTTACATCCATGCTCTAAGTTTAATACTGTATATGTAACGTGGCCTTTCCAACATTTAGTAAATTATTCTTGTATTCATTGAGATATTGTTTAAAAATTTACTTTTCAAAAGGGGTGTACTCATTTATGCTATACTAAGTGTGGACGTTTATACTGTACTGCTACTACCGCTACAACTCAGATTCTTAAGGAGCTATTTATAACTACAGTATGTGGTACCTTTAATGTGGAATCTAGTCAAATCTAATTCAAGCCTGTAAAAACTCACTGCCTTGGCTTCCTTTTCCTTGCTTTAATGTCACTTTAAATTAGACCTAAATGCATATGGTGTTGTACGAGTTGTGTGATGTGTAGGTTACTGTTTGTAATTTGCAATGCTCACTGATTTTCTGTCACCAGCAGATGTAAGTGATGTGAGGCTAACTTTAGAACCATGGATTGAATGGTAATATTTGCCACGTTTAATATAGTACACAGTTGAGACAGAGAAGACAACAATAAAACAGTCGGCCATCAAATCTCACAAAAGTGAGTGGCCAGTGCCTAAGCGCCACCAGGAGGAAGAACATTTGTATCACAATAGCCATCCACTTTGGTGTCGTGAGTATGTTATTGGGTGTATTTTCACGTATTTAAAATTTGTTTGGATGTGTGTCTGTGCCTCGGTTCCTTTTGTATGCATCTGGCCTTGGCATGAAAGGCCGGGAGGTTTTGGTCAGAGACGCACTGGCCGATTTCAACGGGCCAGTGGGCATACAGCTCAGTCGCATCACATTGTGATCACTTTCCAGTTTTTTTTTTCCCCACTGATGTGCTGATGCTCACTCTGCCTTCTTTTCTTAACATAGGGTATTAGTGTTATTTTGACAAAACAAATGAATCATCTAAATTTTATGAAAGACAGAGTTGTAATAAGTTAAACAATGTTTGTCAGTATCATGACAGCACAGAATCATCCAAATTAATGTTTTTATGTGTTTAGAGCAACCAACAAATGCTGGTATCCGTACCTCAATACATAATTTAAGGATCAACAATTTGATTGTGATTTATTTGATACACTCGCATCATTTAAATGAAAACGTACTGTCCAATTCAAATTGTTTTTTGTTGCATGACTAATAAATATTTATATAAACATACATAGGCTATATTTTCTAATTGGTGTGATAACCCAGAGGCATGATACGAACTGACTAAATAAAATAATTATCTGTCATAGTATAAAAATGTGTTAAACAATAAAGCACTTAGTTTTTGATTTGCATCACAAATGTGCCCCACTGAAGTTCCACAAGTCGAAAGTTGTCTAGTCATTGTGATGGAATTTCAAGAAAGAATCCTCATGCTTGGTTCATTTACCGGTAGGACTGCAAGGTATAGATGATGTGAATCTTCTGTGTTTGCAAAATAATCATAGACTACTTTGCTGATTCAGATTCCTGCTCAAGCATGGATTTTCTTTTTTCAAGTATCTGATCTGATCATTCATAAATGCACACCGTAGATCTTTGCAATCTTATCTGAGCAATAATTCACGATTTTCCTGCTGTATCAACATGCTTTTGAACAGTTTCCATTTCCCCTCGTAAGTGCTTATGTTTTCATTCTAAGTACAGTATATTAGGTGAACCCCTGTTTATCACAGGACATACATTATGTTAGAGGAAACGAAAAGACTCCCACTGGTCCAGGTCTCCAAATAAAATATGCAACTGAGTGACACAGCAGCAGCTCTTTTAGTACAGCATATGAAAGTGAATCATGTCCACAGCGACACTTCTCTCATTTAGTGCAGTCGAGGGCTAATCGGCAGTTTGTTCATCGAACGTGTCGTGACTTACTCCCCTCCCCAACAGTCTGCTCTCCTCTCATTCCAGTACTTAAGATGTAGTTTAGGGTATGCGTGTTTGCTTTCACGTGGCTTGACTCAACATTAGCTGGTAGTTTAGTGAAGCAGATGCCAATAAAAACATGTCCCGGCGTGGGGGAAATGATTAAAATATTTTAGGGCAAAATCAGAGTGTGGCTAATGGCTAAACAGAAGCCAAAGGATCAGGTACGATCAACATTCACTACAGACTAATAATAAAAACAGACTGGATAAGTGCTCTCGAGGACTGGATTGGCCTTGGAAAGTTTTAGTTGCAACATGCAAGTGCTTCTAAGTAAGTTCAAAGTGGCAGCTTTCTAACCAAGCTTCTGCAGTTGACTGAAGTTTAAGTTCAATTGACTTGATTTTGTTGCCACCCTATTCTTTTTTTTAATTTTTTTAGTTGCCGACTGGATGACAGGGATGAGTGTGAGAGGCGGGGCTATTTAAGGCCATGGTGCTGCTTTTTGGCATTGAGCTCCACATCTGTGCCGGAGGTCCTCATTTTGATTCTAAATCGCCTTGACA